>NW_004567142.1:3684146-3703385 GCF_000260355.1 Condylura cristata | reverse complement strand
TGCCTGAACCAGCAGCTGCCTTTTGCAGCTAAGTCAATCCAGTTGTAAACTGAATGTTGCTCAGAATATTTTGATATTATGTTTATTCAAAAAAAGGAAGGTCATAACATAAGTTAGCAGTGGACAGTCTGATTTTTCAGAGCTTATCCCGATCCACCCAGAATCTGTCAGATGATGGACGTTGCATAGCTTGTGTCATCAGACCAATGGAACAGAAATGAAACCCCAGAGGTTGTCTTATACATATGGACAGCTAATTTTTTATTAAGAAATAAGAGCCATATGTAAAGAAAATAGAACCTCTTCAATAAATGGTAGCTGGTGGTCACAGATGGCCCGGTGCACACAAGTAAAGCAAGACCCATAGGTAACACTATCCATAAAATAGTTACTAAAAACGGTTTAAAGATTTAAACATAGGAGCCAAAACCATAAAATACTTGAAGAAAAATATGGGAGCCCACATTGGGACCTCTCCCCCTAAGCTGGATTTGGAAACAGCACCCCAGCAGCAAGGTGCTGTACAGGAAAAGAAACTCACAAACACACACAAAAGGGAAAATGTACTTGCATTCATCCACCTGGTAAGGGGTTATCTCCAAAATTGACAAAGTGCTTAACACAATGCAACAAAGAAACCAGCCACCCAGTTGAAAAAATGGCAAAGGACACTTCTCTAATGACATCTGGACCACCTACAGGTATATGGAAAAATGTTCAAAATCGTTTGTTGTAAGAGAAATGCAAATTAAAACCACATAGGTACCACCTCACCCCTGTGAGAATGGCTCCTATAAAAAAAGAATGAACACATTAGCAAGGTTGTGGTAAAGAAGAAACTCTCAGCCCTGCTGGTGGGAATACCAGCTGGTGCAGCCCCTGTGGGAAATGGTGTAGAGATTTCCCAAGAATATAAAAATGAAAATTCCATTCGACACAGCAATGCTACTATTAGGTGTTTACCCAAACAATACCAAAAACCCAATGTGGCAAGATCTGTCTGCACTGGTTACAGTTGCCAAATCTTTGACCCCAACGAAGAGCCCCCTTTAACAGATGAATGGATAGAGAAACTGGGGCATATGTCCAGTGGAATATTACACAGCTGTGAAGAACATGAAATGACATTATTTTGCACAAAATGGTAGGACCTTGAGGTGATTCTGTTGCAAGAAATAAGCCAGAAGTGAAAGATTTCATAGGATTTCACCTATTTGCAGTATATAAAAACCTAAAAAGAATTACAAACAACACAAGAATAAAAATTTGAACATAATAAACAAATAATGGTTATCAGATGGCATAGGGGAAAGGGTGGAGGAAAGAGGCAACAGCTTTTGTGGAAAATACAGAAAATAGACTGCACACTAACAACATCTTGAAGATAGCTAAATGGAAGAGACAGTCCTTGAAGAGGACAGAAGGTGACTCGGTACAAGTCCCAGGTTGTCACTCAAGATCACTTGGATCACTGCCGTGTGGAAAGTCCTTAGAAGCCACAGACCATGGAGGGGAGAACTGACAGAACAGGCCATGAACTGAGCACGAGCCCCCCCACAGCCTGAGTCTGATCACACTGACCACACCTACAAAGTGAAGAATGAGCACTATAAGAAGAAATAATTTCAGCAGTTTTGGGGTGGGGAGGAATAAGACCACATGCACAGAGTGGCATGGGAGAGCACTGAAGACCACTGAGAGATCTCGCATAAGGAGAGGGGAGTCTTATGGCATCTCAAGTCACAAAGGCCAGAGGAGGAGGCCACATTTGGGCTGAGGTGTGCTGTTGTGTTTTCAGGATGTGGATTAAAGATCATTCACCATTCTGTTCATCATAAGCCCCCAGAGTTGTGTCCAGTTCACTCCTTAACTACCTTAAGTTTCTAGTTTGAAATAAAGGGGGGGTGGGGACCTTCCTATAGGCAGCTTTCTGCAAACCAGGTAAGAAAAGAACTGTACCAGCAACATGGACCGAACTCGAAGCAGATTCTCCCCCAGGCTACAGACAAGCGCCCCAATCTGCTTCCATCTTCACCATGACCTGGCGACCCCAAGCACAAAGCCTAGCCAACCAAGCCCGCTGCAACTGTGACTTACAAGCTGAAAATCCTTTTACTCGTGGGTGGAAATTTATTGTGGCAGCAATTAAAACCACTACACATAGAAACACACGGAATGCTCAAGTGTAAAACAAGTAAAATATTCAGTTTCAGAAAGTAACAATCCCCATATTCCCATCAATAGTGAGCTCACTAGATGAAATTCTCTTACTACACCATTTCAAACCGTATTTGAAACTTGAGAATATATGCAAGTGCCAAATTATTTTAAGCATTAAGCATCAGATCAAATGTACCATCAATATGGTAACATACAAACACTAAAATATTTTATACTTGATTCAACATTAAATATCAGATAAATTTAATATCAATTTGATAACATGCACACAAACACTAAAATACTTTTACACTTGATTCAATTAAATATCTGATAAATTTACCATCAATTTGATAACACACATAAACAGTAAAATATTTTGTAACCGGTTCAACATTAAGTATCAGATCAAATTAACCATCAATTTGATAACATATACAAACACTGAAATATTTTGTACTTGGTTCAATATTAAATATCAGATCAATTTATCAGTTTGATAGCACATACACAAACACCAAAATATTTTATACTTGACTCAATATTAGATCAGATAAATTTACCATCAATTTGATAACACACACAAACAGTAAAATATTTTGTAACTGGTTCAACAGTAAGTATTTGATCAAATTCACCATCAATTTGACGATGGAAACAAGAAAAAACACCAAAATATTCAGTACTTAGTTCAGCATTACGCAATTATCAGATAAATTTTACCATCAACTTGGTAACACACACCAACACTAAAATATTTTATATTTGGTTCAGTATCAAATATCAGATCAAATTTACCTTCAATTTGATAACACAAACATTAAAATATTTTGCACTTAGAGTATTAAATGAATGTCATCAAAATTTACCAGCTTTCCGAAAGCCATGACACGTGAAAGCCACGACACGTGAAAGCCACGACACGTGAAAGCCACGACACGTGAAAGCCACGACACGTGAAAGCCACGTTTCCACACCAGGACAAGCCATCTGCTGCTCCCCTAAAGCAGGCAGCACATGTCAAGGGCACGAGAAGGAAACACCTTTATGAAGACACCTTTATTCGTCTGCCCATGTGGGTGTCGCCTGTGCTCACACACCAAGGACCTGGCTGTGACCTGCACTCTGGGTGCTTCTGAGTACCGAGGTCCCTGCACCATGTGATCGCAATTCTCGCCTCAGGGAGCAATTCTCCATCAGCGCTGGAACCCTCGGCATCCGCCGAGCGGTCTGCCCTGAAGTGACCAGGCGGCCACAGCAGAGGCGCTGGCCTGCCCACACCAGCGTCCGCACACTCACTGACGCTCGGCCGTCAGGGGAACCCACGTAAAAAGGCCTCTGCGTCTCTCAAACACACAACTGCTTACACTACAACCAACAGACTCCTGGCTGCCTCCATCTTCTGTGTAGAAACCTGTCCCTGCTCCTTCAGGGAGCTCACCTGGGGCTCAGCCCACCCGGGGCTCAGCGCAGCCCCGTGGAAAACTGGAATGTGCCTCAGTTTACCTGGTAAATAAAACCTGTCATTTGGAGACTTCCACCTATCAGCCCCGGTGCAGGGACGTCTGAGCCCTCTGTGGAACGATGCTCCCCCGCTGCCACCAGCCACCACCACGCGCTCATGCGCCCACCACACGCCTAGCACGTCGGTACTTCCGGACCCATTTCCCTCGAGAACTGTCCAACTCGCGCCTGCGCAGTGAGAGGCACCTAAATGTTGCGCGTGCGCACAGGCGCATCTGGCTCCCGCCCCATACTGGACCGTCCAGTGCTGCCACACACTCGTGGCGCAGCTGGCCGGCGGGACCACGGCCTGAACGGCGTGTCCACCGGACCCACAGACGTTGAGGTCACACAAGGTGGAACCGGACCTGAGGCACAGAGCAGTCTCCCCCAAACCACAGAGCCCCCCAGGGGTTTTCATGGCCTCTCCTCCACGAGGGACTTCACTTGTCACCAGGCTTGTTTCAGCTTCACATCTAGCACCGAGGGCACAGAACTCAACGACCCCAGAATTTGCCAACCGAATTCTGGCCCATTCGGCTTGTCCCTGGTCACTCACATCAAGACACTGTCCTATGCAGCTCAACCCACAAACCCCCCACTCCCAAGACCAGAGCTCGCAGCCCCTGGCACCCCCCACCCCAGACCCGCATCCACAGCTGCCATGGACGGTCACTGGCAGCTCTGACTCAGAACAATGACCCCCCCTCCCCCGGTCTGGCCAGTCAGTGGCTGGTTAGTGACCTTGGCGAGTCCCACGAGGGCCCGTCCGCCCGCATCGATAATGCACATCAAAAGAGCAAAACGCAGAAATGCAAACCAGCGGCCCATCAGAGTTCCTTCAGAACCCCCAAGCCCCTCCGCTGCCCTCCCATCTAGTTCTGGCCCCCTTCATTCCCTCAAGCAGAACTGGCTCCTCAGGACCGGCCCCACCCCCCTCATCCCCTCCTACCTGGGGTGCGGCCACTGATGTGATGTCCTGCAACCCCTCGCTCTGTCCTCTGCTCCCCAGGGGGACGGTTCAGGCTGAGTCGGAGAGCCCCGCTGGGCTGGCTGGGGACGGGGCTTGACTCTCGCTGGGTGTCTGCATTTCCAAGCCGAGAGAGGAGAGAACATTAGAGAAGGCGACAGAACGTTACCGGCGGGTTCGCCGGGAGCCCCCGCAGGCCGCAGAGGGGGCGCATGCGCACTAAGGTGCTTAAGGCAGCTTCGGGGACCCTGGGCTGCCACACGAGTGGGGAGGAGGCCTGAGGGCAGAAACGGTGTTTACAACTCCCAAGAAAGGAGATGAAGGTCAGCATCAACATTATCCAACGTTTTCGCCTTTACACCAACAAGCCCTTAAATTTTTCCTAGAGACGGTTTCATTTATCGTGAATTAATGTGCCGAGTTACATTCCAGAACATTAAGGCCCTTGAAGGTGTTCATTCTGCAATTCTCACTTCCTTTTCTGAGAAGCACAAAACTTAAAAACCAACTATCTGTGGCGTGACTGTGCAATAAAATGGAACCTTATAGGAGGGAGGACTAACTTTGAACCTTTTTTTTTTTTTTAAGATTTATTTTTGTTTATTTATGCATACAAGAACTGGGTTACAGACCAGAGGTGTGAGGGGTGGAGTCACCAGAAACAAAGTGGGGAACAGAACAGGCAGATCTACTCAAACGCCCTGCTGAGGGGAACAGGGGACAGGACAGATGTCTGCTATGCCATATGGGCCACCTGCCTGGCTGGGCATGAACAGAAGGCCTCATAGTACTGTGCTTTAACCCGTTGCGCCACTACAGAGGGACCTAACTTTGAACTCTTACTAGCAAAAGCCAAAAACAAAGGGGAGAACCAGGGCCTCCCTGATGACACAGGGACTCTCAGTGTAACAGGGTGGTCCCCAGGAAAAGGAGAGGTTCCAGGTTCCTTGCCCTACCCAAAAGGAGGGTGGAACTGAACAGGCAAGAGAAGAATCTGGAGAGGAGACTGAGGAAGAACAAAGCAGGATGGAGAGCCAGAAGGAGACCTAAGGGAGGTACATGAAACATACGTGAAGAAACTACGTTTGTTTCGTCTTAATCCTGGACTGGTTGAAACAGATGTGGGTGAGAGACCCATGGAGAGGTTCACTATGGCAGCATTTATCTTGATTTTAATTTTGTTCTTTTCTTCCCAGACTTGTCTGGCCATTTCTGACCCTTTTCTATGGGTCCCTGCCAGAAGGTGCTTTAGATTTGTGGCAGGCTTTCAGGCCTTGCTTTGGGTCAATCCCTTTGGGGTAGATTTATACCCACAAAGGCATGGGTAACTTTGCGTGTTTGATTTAGAAGCTATATTCTTTGTCTTTTCTGTCTTACACACTAACTGTATTAAATTTCCTTTCCATTAAATTTTTATGTTTTGTCTTGATGCAGCAGATGGCAGAACCTAGTTAAAGCAGTCATGTTTGGAGTTCAGGGGTGCCCTTCTCTCTCACTACCTGTAACATCAGCACTATGAAGCCACTGCAGCACAAGTTCCATCCCAGCCAGGGAGCTGACCCCCCACGGTGCAACAGACCTCTCCTGTCTCCCCACTGCTTCCCTCAGCAGTGTATTTCAGTAGATTCACCTGTTCTGCTCCCTACTCTGTCTCTGGGGAAATCCTCTCAACACTGCGCCCACCTCTGGCCTGCACCCCAACTCTTGTATGCATAATAATAAATCTTAAAAAAAAAAAAAAAACTGCCATTTTCCAAAGAAAACAAAATGGAAGGCGGTGTTTCCAGGTGGGGCGGGCAGGTACGCCTCGGCCTGCTAATAGCCCATTAAGGATTACAAGAGGCACCCGCTACCTGGAGCCACCACTCACAGACACGGGCCCACTGACTTCAGCTGCTGCAGCCCAGACGCCAGGGCCTGCGGGCTCTGGTGGGTTTGGCCACAAAACTACCCCCCAAAACCCCTCATCTCGCCCCACGCCAACAGCAGTTACCCACGTCCCAGGCTCCAGCGTGCAGCGTCTCCTGAGCCAGAGAAGCCGACAAACCTTCCCGAGGCTGCGGGCTCTAGCCCAGAACTTTGAGTTTCTGGCCTGTGCCCATCTGCTTAATTCCAGCTTTTCTCAGTCCTGCCTACACAGCCGCACTCCGCAGCCAGGCAGGACCCAGGTACACCCCCATTCTCTACCTTCACTGACTTCCCAGAACATGACCCCACCCCACATGGGCACCTGTGAGTCAACGCACCCCATGGGGTTCTCTCACCAGGGGAACATCGGGTCACAAATATAGAGGTAAGTCTTCCTGAGGGAGGGGACTGGAGGCAGAGAATGGACATAAGGCTTGTGAATGAGCAAGGAATATTCTAGTTAGTTTGTGTTTTTGCTGCTGTTAGGAAAAAAACTGCTGAAATCTGCTAAGCAGGGCTACAGAGGTAGAGAAGTAAATGTGTGGGAGTTTGAAGCCCCTTTCCGTAAGAGATGGGGAGCAGAGGGGGCCGGAAGCTGGGGCGACACTCACCTGAGGGCTTGGCCTCAGCTCCTCCGCCTGCTGGTGCTCGGAGGCCACGCAGCTCAGGCACTTTTATCAGGGTGCCCACGTGCGTCCTCAGGCATCAGCACATCGACCTCACCTGTTGCCCACCACCATGAAGTAGAAAGATCTCCAAACACCCTAACTGTCCTTCCTCACAGAGGGATTCATGTAACGTGAGCTCCCCTGTTGAGACAGACTGATTTGCTCTCCATCACAAAGTCTGAGATGGGGTGTGGGCGCCCCAACTGATCCTACAAGCTCACCGAAGCAAAGCCTCCTCCCTATCTGGGTCCCACAACCTGCTCTCAGCCCCCAGCCTGGCCCTGCCTTCCCTGCCTCTGCTTACAGGCCTCTCCCAGCGGGTTGTGTTCCATATCCACAGTGGGACCCCAGGGTAGCCTGGTCCAAGCCCCAACCCCCCAGCTCACGCAGAGCCCTGTGGTCATCTGGGCAGTTTCCCCAAGTCCACGGTCTCTCCAGCTTCAACATGAACACATGTCATTGCTGCTCCTGGTTCCCTGAAGACACCATGACTCAGCATGTTTTGGGGGGCTAGGGATCAGCCTCTTTGGAGAGGTCCTTGTGAGGTCGAGTTGGCCCCCAGATCTGTGTTTGGCAGCACCACAGTGGAGAAAGCACACAGGAGCCTCTCTCACCCCATCTCATGTCAACATAACTGTCTGTTCCCAGTCACGACTGCTTTCAGCGTTCCCAGGGGTCGCGGGCTTTGCTGGTCCTTCAAACGTTCACAGGGCTGGGGTCACATCTGAGCAGTCCCCATGTGGAGCCTGGAGCCTGCACTTACCCATGCGAGTTCAGAGCTTCTGCTCCAAGCCTCCCAGTGGTCCTGGGGGGGGGCGGGGTCCTGAGGCTGGGGAGATCTAGGTATATCATTCAGCCTTTAAGGAAATAGACACCCTGGGCCTCGCAGGTGGCTGTGTGGTGAGGCGGGGTCTGGCAGAGGAGGAAAGATGAGTGACTCGGAGTGACTCAGGTGTGGACACCGAAGTGCAGGCAGGGGACCTCAGCTAATACAGCAGACATTAGTGTCTCCCCCAAAAAGCAAATAAATTGACGCCTGTGAGGAAGCAACTGTGTTCCTTAGCTTGTGGCAAATATTCACAAGGTAAAGTTTTATATTGGGTAACTTGAGTTTGCAAAGTAGAAACTGTGTCTGAGTGGAAAAGAGGGAGCTGGGTGGCTCTTGACACTGGATTTAATGAAAAAGAGGGAAATGAAGACATCTAGATATAGAGTCTTTTGCTCCCGTTTATCTGCTTTTTTTTTTTTGTTTTGAGGTTATGAGCACCAGCCTGGTAGAGTGAGCATCCCAACCTAATCTCCCCTGTTCTGGGCAGTGAGGGGGGAGCCCAGGTTGGATCAAATCTGGGCTCTGCTCCAGAGGGGGATCCTGGGTGGGGTGGGGGAGCTTGTTCAGGGCTTCTGCCTGCCCCACCCCCCCCCTTAATCTGTTTGGTGACATCTGTTTTCTTTAATGAAAACAATTTAACATAAAGGCTGGAGACAATCATATTAGATTTTATTTAGTCCATTGTCCACAGCTGGCCCACCAGAGCCCCCACAACAGAGGAAAGGAAACCTCACCAAATAAACCCCAAGTCCCCCCACCCACCACCCTTCCCCCACACAGACCCCACAATCCTGAGTCCAATCTTCTAACCACTTACTCCAGATAAACTGTAAGCTGGAAAACAATTGAGTTGTCAAGAAACTATTTTCCTACATCTTTCAGAGGTCATTTATTTATTCAAAGAACAAAGATCAATCAATGACATATTGCCCATTTAATTCAAAAACTTTTTGCTATCTCTCAGTGAGCTTTATCATCCCTTGTTCATAGAAGGACCTGTCTTTATCAGCAAAAGACTGCACAAGATGCTGATTGACGGCCTCAATCAGCCTGCACATTATTCCACATAAGAAGTTCTGAAGAGAACGAAACAGGTGGAAGTCTGACAGCCAAGATCAGGAGAGTATGAAGGGGCAACACATCCCACCCAAGCTCCAGTAGCTTCTGACGGGTGATCAGACTTGGGTGTGGCCCTGTGTTGTCCTGGTGGAACAGGACTCCTTTATGATGAACAAGCTCTGGACGTTTCTGGATGATGGGTTCGTTCAAACTGTCCAGCTGCCGACAGTACACATTTGAATTGATGGTTTGCTCCCTCGGGAGGAGCTCAAAAAACACGACACCTTTAGCATCCCACCACACTCAGAGTTTAACCTCCCTCTGATGGATGTCTGCTTTCGATGTCGTTTGAGGGGGCCCATCATGCCGGGGCCAAGAGGGTTTGCACACCACAGTGTTGTAAACAACCCACTTCTCATCACCAGTTACCAGTCACTTCAAAAAGGATCTTTTCCTTGCGTTTAATGAGCATGTGGCAGATATTTATAGGCGCCATCAGGTGAACTTCTTTGAGTTCACGTGGGACCCATATATCGAGCATGCTTATATACCCCACTTTCTCAGGTTGTCGTGAATGCTTGAACGATGGATGTTCAATGACTCTGCAATCTGTCATGTTGTATAACGTGGGTTCGACCCGATTAATGCCTTTACTTTGTCATCATCAACTTCAGCGGGCCTCCCCGATTGAGGAGCATCATTGAGATCGAAGTCACCTGCACAGAATCTCGTGAACCATCGCTGGCACTGAGGTTTGCTCAGAGCGCTGCAACTGTACACTTTACAGAACTTTTCACAGGCTTGACATATGTTCTTCCCTTTATGGAAGTAAAACAGTAAAATATGGCGAAAGTGCAGTTTGGTCCTCCATCTTCAGCTTAGTGTCAAATTTCCAAAACACCATTTAATTTTTTTTTTCTCAGAGTCAGCTGTCTAGCAATACATGGGTGCAAATGACTCTACTGCTTCCAAAAATGAACTAGTATAAGTGCCACCTGCTGTGAAAATGGGGTTGCCATGGCTTTTCCAGCAACCCAACAGACCCCAGCGAGGAAGGTGACCGGCCCATGCTGACCACAAAGCCCACGGGGCCTGGTGGCTTCAGGAGGTCAAGCAAGGAGAGTTGCGGCTCTTTCTGTTTCAAGGAAAATCCACCCTGTGTAGTTTTCATTGTAGGGAAGGGAGAACAGACGGTAACCACAGGAATCTACATGTGTGGCTACTGTTTAGGAGGAAAGTTAATGGGCGTGAGGATGAGGCGCACATTGAGTGGCTTACTCACTGAGAAGGTGGCTCTGCCGAGACGCTAAGGAGATGGGCTGTGATGAGGCCCCCTGGAAGCGCGTCCCAGGTGAGGAAGGCCCAGGTGAGGATCAGCAGGTCCTGAGCCTGAGGATGGGTGTGCTGGAAGGACAGGAGGGTGACAGGAGACGTGGGTCTGGCCTATAGGGCCCCAGGCCTACCAAGTGTTCCGTCACCCCCGGGAGGGTCTAAGCTGGAGAGAGAAGTGACCTGATAAGGTGTTAAATGCACTTCGGCAGCCACTGTGCTAGGAACAGCCTCTTTGTGTGTCTGCGGGTGTGGTAAGAGATGAAGAATAATGCATCATTCAGCAGGAAATGAGGCAGCAGCTGGGGATGGCTGGTGCAGGTGGAGACAAGATTTGGCACTGGACACGCTGTGGGACAAGACCCGACCCCCAGGGCGGCCGAATGCACGGCAGCAGCAGAGCGTTGGACCCAGCCTGGGTCCCCTAAAGCAGCCCCACGCCTGCACATCCACTCACCGGCCTGCGGCAGACAGGGCTCCCAAGAGGGGCGGCTCTGACACCCCTCCCTGCTCTGTCATGTCCAGGATGCTCTGGGGTGCTTGAAGACAGGTGTGCATGTCCGTGCAGACAGCCGGGGAGGCCCTGCACTCCTGTGATGGTACAGGGTGCCCAGCCTCCCAATACCTGAACTCCCTGACCCAATATTCTTGATGTGGTTTTCACAGTGTATTTTGAGCCTGGGGTGCCTTCTGGATGCCTCCAGAGAAGCACGCCACAGGAATTTGTGGAAAGCTGGATGTCCCAGCTGGAGGGAATAGTTGGTTCTGTCGTATCACAGAGAGCTGACTCAGGGAGAATTGGGGCGTGTGAACAAGAATTTGAACAAAAAGATAAAGTTCGGCCGAAGAAATTCACCATTTCAGGGAAATAGGAATGAAATCGTCAGGTGGGATGTGACAAAGCTAATAGCAAGGAATTTCCAGGAGACCATGGACTTCCTTTCAAATATGACAGAAAATTCGAGTAAGGGAAAGACTAGAGAATACTCACTGGATTTGCCCACATCTTAGGTAACTTGTGAGTTGAAAGAAATGAGTGAAGACTACAGAAAATGTGTGAAAGAATAGTGGAAATATCTGCTATAAAATGTAACCTGCAGGGGGCCCCTGGGGTGCGGGGCTAAAGTCCCAGCACTACCAAGCTATGGCTGGCCACTGCGGCACCAGAGTTACCCCAGCCAGGGAGCTGCTCCCCTCAGCAGTGTATTTCAGTAGATTTGCCTGTTCTGCTCCACACTCTGTCACCTCCTCACACCTCTGGCCTGTACCCCAGTTCGTGTATGCATTAATAATTTTTTTTAATCTTAAAAACAAATCTGATGGACTCTTGCATGGACACTTACTACAAAATATTTCCTTGGTCCATTGCTTTTTTGTTTGAGCTGTGTATGTCTGACCATTCCTGTCTTTCACAGTTTATCAAGAAATGGGAGATACAGAACTTGAGACCAGCTGGATTCAAAGTTGCCTACAGGCACTCAGCTTCCAAGAAATGCTCACCCTAGAGGCAGTGAGGGTCCCAACTGGCCACTGAGCTGCAGAAGATGGGAGCCCACACATGGCAACAGTAAATGATGTTATCCAAGTCCTTTCTCCCTCTTTTCTCAGCTGCTTTCGCCAGTGTCTGAGGAGTTCTCTTTTCCTTTTGTGTGTGTGTAGAACTGGGTTGCAGGTGGGAAGGGAAGGTGGTGAAAGCAGTAACCAGATAGTAGGGAGAACAAGATTGACTGAAATACACTGCTGAGGGGAGCGGCCAGTGAGAGGGTCAGTCACAGGATCACTGTGACTTAACCCCTAGGCCATCAGGGAGGCCCCTCTTTATCCGTGACCAGAGGTCTCAAGAGCCTATTCCCAGACTTGGCAGCGGGAACCCCTGATCCAACCCTCCTATCCCAGAGCGTGGAGAAGAGAGCGGAGGCGCCTGTCCTGATATCAAAAGCAGAACGTGCACTGGTCGCCCCACTGCCGGGAGATGTGGCCTCAAGTGTCCAATCATCCTCCAGACTCGCCAGATCAGCTCCAGCATCCCGACACCCCCCCCCCCCCCCGTGCTTTCCGCCCCTTGAACCCGTGTCCTGGGCTCTCCTGCGACATCCCCAGGTGCACTCAGCTCCCTCCACCTGTTACACCTGTCTCTGTGTTCCCTCCCTCCTATGTCCCGGGTCACTGGCTACGCTCAGGCTCCCTCATGTAGCTTCCCGATCCCTCCGCGCTGTGGTCCAATGTGTGTGTTTGGGGGGGAGGGCCTCCACCTTCATCTCGCACCCAACTTATCCCACAATACGCAAGTGCAGCTCTGAGTAACAGCAGAGGAGCCCCAGGCTCCACAAATTACCTGGGCCGCGCCGCACCTGCGCAGAAGGGCACCCAGGCAGAGTCTTCCCAGAACCTCTTGCGCGAGCCCCCTACGCCCACACAGACTACATCTCCCACAAGCCTCTGCGCCGGTTCCGGCAGGCGCGAAAGGGGAAGTTTTGTTTACTATGCGCTAATCAACCCGGCGCTCTAGAAGCATCTGAGTTGACAGATGAGAGCCCCAACCTGGTTCATTATTAAATCCTGATTTCACAAGCAGAGAGAACGTGCGTGATAGGAAAAGTTAGAATTGCGGCAAACTTTCCATATTAAATGTGATCTACTTGTTTTGGTTCTGATAGTGGTAATGACTATAGAACCCGCATCAATTTTTGCTGCCAACTGAAGTCTAGATTATGAAAATCACACTGTCTGCTTTTAAACCAGTGTGGCAATTTGAAACTGCAAAATTAACTTTTGTTGTGTGTCCGTGGCTAGCGTGTACAGGGGGAGCGTAGTTCAACAAAAGACCACATAGATTTTAAAAGCAGTACAATGCGTACATACACCTCAGAGCCGGTCACAGGGTTAATGCAGTGTACAGTCAGAGACAGTGTGGAAGGACCCATAGCCGAGGACCACCATCAGGGTCCAAAGTTGATGTGCTTTGGGGTTCCCAGGCAAATTTGATCAATTCAAACGACAGAGAGTAGATTTATGAGCACTGTGAAAAGGGATACCTTACCTAAGGAACAGGTAAGACGAAGGTCCCAGGGGTGGGTGAGATTATCACAAGAGCAACTGGGAAAGGCATCTCAGGAAACTAACTTTGTTTGTGACTCTGCAGATTGTTATCTATGGCATGTGATTGTGCGAAAGGAAGTGTATGTGGCAGGTCCAACAGCAGAAAATTGGAAGCCCAGGGCCTCCCTGGTGGCACAAGGGATTAAGTTGAAGACTATCAAGCTATCTGCAGCCACTACAGCATAAGTTTGATCCCCAGCCAGGGAGCTGACCCACAGGGTACAGCAGACCTCTCCCGTCTCCCCACAGCCGTGCATCTCCTCAATCTGCCTGTTCTGCTCCCAGGTCTGTCTCTCGTAAATCCTCTCACCTCCCCTGCCCCTCTGGCCTGTACCCCAATTCTGTTGCATAAATAAATAAATCTTTAAAAAAAAAAAAAGACCATTTCTATCACTCAGCAGCAAACAGGAGATCCTGGAGCTGCAAGGTGGTGATGGAGTGGTGGAGGTGGTGATGAGACTTCTGACACTGGGCATGCTGTGAGGACACAAGTGACAGGTTGCTGAACGTATAGCAGCAGCACAGCCTGAACCCAGCCCGGGTCACCCAGGTGCAGCCCCTGTAGCCACGTGTCCACTCACCTGCCTGCTGCAGAGGGAGCTCTGCAAGGGGGCTGGGCTCCAAAGCTGCGATCTTGCTCTGGGATGCTCTGGGCTTGCTGAAGACAGATGTGAATGTCGTGTGTGACTGGACCACTGACACTGGAGGCCAGTCACGGTGTGGGGCCTTCTGCTCTTCAGTGCAGTGAGGAGGGATCCCCCTACACACTTGCTCTTCATCTGGAATAAAAACCAATGCCCCAAAATGTGGGGGGTGTGGTTATGAGCATTGTGGGGGTGGCGGGGCTCAGGGATCACAAACCATAATACTCCAAAATTTCCAGGGCCCTTGCACAGAGGCAGGGTAGGGGGGCCTTGCCTGTCATTCTGTCTGCCCAGCACCCCTCTCCTTAGACCCTGGTGGTGAAGGAGCCAGGACAGGCTCAAAGCTGAACCAAGTTCTCAGCCCACGTGACCTGAGTTGGGTCAATCAGAATCCTTCCCTGGGACTTTGCCGCCTGCCGCTGGGGCGAAGTCCCAGCTTGCTCTGGTGGGGAGGGGCTGGGATGGCTGCCCAGAGCTGTGGTCACGTGTCCACTCACCTGCCTGGAAGCTGCCCAGCCACAGCAGCTAGACACATCTTTAAGTTGTTCCTAAGCCACACCTCCTCCCACAAGCCATACACAAGTCCCTCCTGCGAATAGTTTGGGCTGGGCTTCCCTCACTGGCAGCCAAGAATCCTGAGGCGTCTGGAGGCCGCGGGGACAGCAGGTTGCGGGAGAATGAAGGGAAACGCGCTCCCGCTCAGGCCTGGCGGAGCGAGCACACAAGTGGGTGAAGGCAAGGCTGGCCTGGCGGCTGTGTCACCACCAGAGAAGAAAGCTGAGTGAGCCTGGGGGCTCAGCCACCCCAGCCAGGCGTCTGCTCACCCTTCCCTCCCCTGGAGGGCAACTGCAGTTCTGGCCACCCGAGCGCTTCCAACAGCCACTAAAGGATCTCACATCAGAAGCTCAGGCACGTTTGTTTTTATTTTTAACTTTTTCAGATGACTCCAAAGTGTAGCTGGGGCTGAGAATCACTGCTCTGGCCCAATCAGGCAGACATTTTGGGTCTACACGTTACAGGTCACAGCGAGTGGACATTAGTCAGGAGGCTTGGGGAAAGGTTTCCACAGCCACATTTCACTGCTTCTGCCTGGGGATGGAAGGAGGAGTGGGAGGAGGTAGTGAAGAGAATCTGAGAGCCTCCATGGAACCGCAGCCCAGCTGAGTGTCCACTGTGCAACTTGTGACCTGGGTCAAGTTACTTTACCTCTCTGACAAACGCTACAACGTGCACGAACCTTGAAATCACCAGGCTAAGAGAAATGAAACTGATACAGAAGGACAAATATATGATTCCATTTATACAAGGTACACAGAATAGGTGAATTCATAGAGACAGAAAATACAATAGAAGTAACCAAGTACAGACAAAGAAAGTGGGGTGAGGGGAACCTACCAAGCTTGAGAGAAGAGGGCATGGAATTTGAAATCTGTCCGTGTTCATGGAAAGAAATAGTGATAGAATCCACGCAAACGAGAACTCCTTGGGATTCTCAATAATTTCTAAAGGTATAGAACAACCAACTACTTGAGAACCGCTGCTGTATGTACACCTGAGGTGAACCTGAGCTAAGCTGGCCCCACATTTCTCTGCAAAGATCTGCAAACTCCCAGGAATTAATTGCCAAATATGTAGTTTGTTTTCTCTCACGAAATAGATAGGCGACCTCTAGTGGAGACACAAGGTATTGCCCGACAGTGCAAATTTCTCTGTTGAGTAATTCGATTGAGTCCACCGGAATTCTATCAATAAAGCATTAGTAGACAGCACTGTGAAGCTGCTCGCAGCCACTGCTACACGAATTCGATCCCCAGCCAGGGGAGCTGACCACATGGAGCAACAGACGTCTCCTGTCCCTCCTGCTGCTCCCCTCAGCAGTGTACTTCGTCGATCTGCCTGTTCTGCTCCCCACTTTTTCTCTGGTGAATCCTCTCACCCTGCCCAGCACCTCTGGTCTGTATCCCAGTTCTTGTGTGTGTAAATAAATAAATTTTTTTAAAAATGAAAGAAGAGCTTTATCTCATATTAACTTTAAATCCTCTCATTCACACTCACACAATCACACACATACAACTAGATGCTCACAACACACACACAGATATGATCAAACACAGCCACCCTTACACACTCACACAAAGACCCACATACACACACAGATACTGCAACACACTGAGAGAGCCTCAGACAGGGACACCCACTCAGTCACAGAAACACAAATATACAACACTAAAAACAGCAAACCAAGGTCTCCCTGGTGGCTCAAGGCGTTAAGTGCAGCTCTATGAAGCTGTCCGCAGCCACTGCAGCACAAGTTCTATCCCAGCCAGGGAGCTGACCCACAGGGCACAGCAGACCTCTCCTGACCCACCTGCTGCTCCCCTCAGCAGTGTTTTTCAGTAGACCTTCCTGTTCTCCTCCCCACTTTGTTTCTGGTGAATCCTCCCCCTCTCCCCCCCACCTTTGCCCTGTATCCCAGTTCTTGTTTGCATAAATAAAGCTTTAAAAAAATTCATTAAAAGGGGACTTAGCAGATGAACGCCCCTATTTTTTAAAGATTTATTTATTTATGCATACAAGAGGTATGGGGGGCAAGAGGATTTGCCAGAGTGGGGAATAGAAGAAGCAGATGTACTGAAATACACTGCTGAGGGGAGCAGCAGGGAGACAGGGGAGGGCTGCCCTGTGGGTCAGTCCCTGGCCGGGAATTGAACTCTTGCTGCAGTGGCTGTGGAAAGCTCCACAGTGCTGAGCTTTAACCCTGTATGACCAGGGAGGCCGAAAAGTCACTATTTTTTAAACACTGTAATGGAAAATAAGTTCGCTTCCAAAGTTATTAAATAAATGTTGAGCAAATAATTAAGATGAATCTCAGTTTGGCAGCGTGCCCAATCAGAGGTCCATAATCCCTTAACGGAAGTCCTTGGGGACAGATGGGTTTCAGAACTCAGAATAGTTACAATTTTAGAACAGTGACTGGGAGCCGATGCCATGTCTTACATAACACTCCCAGGAACCTGAGACAGCCCCCTCCCCTTCAGAACTTGCTAAGTACCTGTAGCAAAATGCATGGAAAATCACCACAAAAAAAAATAGTGTAATTAACATCATTACTGCACTTATTTTTCCCTTTGTCCTTACTATTGTCTGATCTAACATTTATTTAAGTTATTCATCTTATTTCTGTGTCTCCTCACTAATGTCAGCAGCACTAAGGGCAGAAATATTCCTGTGGGTAGGGGGAGTGGTTAAGTACTGTGTCACTAGCTTTGTAACTTGGAGCTGATTACTCAACCTCCCTGGTCCTGTAAAAATGAATGTGTGTTGTTGTTGCTGTTGTTGTTTTTCACACAATAAAGGTTCCATAAATAGTTATCCAATGAAAGCTTAAGAGATAGCAACTGAGAGAGAGGCTGAGAAAAACAGCGAGAAGGGAAGACAAAGACAAAGAAAGGAAAGGAGATGGGAAAGTGAGGGGGAGAAGAATGGAGAGAAGAAATAGAAATCTGAGGTAAAGCACAGCAGAGATGAGAGTGAGTCAGACACACAGAATGCAGGCCAAAGGCAGACATTATTAAGAGACATCAAGGAGAGATAAGAAACATACAAAGATTGGGAGACAGAGAAAACGAGAAAGGGGAGAGAAGGTGGAGAGGAAGCCACTCAGTCCCTGATTTCCTGCACTAACTGGACAGGGCTGCTATTTCTGGTGCCCCCTTACGTCCAAGGCACCAGAGGGGAGGTAGAGGAGTGGCTGGCATTCCCAGCTGTCCAGTCTAAGGGAGGAGACTCAGCTTCACTCCCCTGAAAAAGCCTCTAGTTGGTGGGAGGAAACAACAGAAAAACTGCCTCCTGCTGGTAGAACCCCATGTCCTGCTCAGGACAAGGCCCCAGTTTTCCAGGTGGGAGAAGACTCACCTACATGTGATTTTTTCAGGACCTAGACCTGAGGTTCTCCGTCTTCGTTTACCACAGCACTGCGGACCAGAGAGGTTGCATTAGTCTTGAAAGACAGCAAGATGCCTGACAGCTTGTTTTCCAAGGAGACAAAGACCCACCCTCATCTCTCTGACCCCAGGAGGAAGAGTCCCTACCAGCTGCATCCTGACAGCTTAGGGTAACAGCCTCTCCCCAATGTTGTTAGTCTACCAACAGCAACCCCCCAGGACCCCAGTTCTTGTTGGAAGTCATCCCACCTTCCTGTCTCCTGTACTGCAGCAGGAGGGCAGAGACCCTCTGCTTTCCTCCAGGGGAACTGGTGCCATGCTCAAGCATGCAAAGAATTGTGCAGTCCCTCCCACTGACCTTCAACTGCCCTGTCACAGGTAAGGTTCTTCTCCCCACCGCAACCCCAAAGCCACATGAAAGCAATGTAAAACGCACCCCCTCTCCCCAGGGAAGGGGAGAAGCCCACACAGACTACCCAGGGCAGAAGAGACAAAGACTAGATGCCAGGAAGAACTTCCACTCACAAACTTAGGAGGGAGGCACCTCTGCAGACAACACGAAAAGACAATAGCACAAGGCAGTTGGGGTTGGAGTTTATTGTAGAAGGACAGATGGACACCGAGATTCAAGGAGGGTGGCAGCCTGTGGGCTCAAAATTCTACGAAGACCACGAAGATCACGAGGCAGCGGTCAGGATGGGGTCAGCCAGATGGTGGAGGGCCCGCCTGACAGCGGAGTAGCTCCGAGGGGCAGCTCCGAGGGGCGAGGCCCCAAGCCGGCCTCTCTTCGCCCCATTCTTCAAGGTGATGGCTTTGGAGACGCTAGGCGACGTCATTAAGAGGTGGCCCGGACCCAACCTGGGAGGGCGCATCCGCGGTGGGGGTGCCGGGCTCTTACGTGCCGGTGGTCCAGGCTGGAGTAAAAGGGAGGGTTACCCCGGTGCTCGGCCGTCCGCGGCCTCGGGGGTTTCTCCAGGAGGCTGGCGGCTCGGGTCACTGTGGCGGCGGCGGCGGCGGCTGCGCGGCAGCTCAAGCTGGGGTCGCGGCCCGCTGGGGACTCCCAGGAGACAGGAGACCGAGGCAGCGGCGGATGCCGGCGCAGGCGGCGCGCCCGAGCGGGCGGCGC
>NW_004567142.1:3662678-3683766 GCF_000260355.1 Condylura cristata | reverse complement strand
GGCTCCGGGCCCAGCCCCGCCCCCGCCAACTTGGTTACGCCCCCGCGCCGGGCTGGGACCGCCCCCTCCTCGTCTCTAGCCAACCACGACGTAGGCTTAGGCGCAGCGCCCAGACCCCCCCAGGTTTGCAATTTTTTTTCACCAGCTCTCCGAGGCCCGCCCACTCTTTCTAGAATTCGGGGTTACACTCAAGCCTCTTAAATGCCTAGTCCGCCACAGCGCCTCACCCACTCTCCTTTTTCTGGCCTCCACACCCCTTACCCCGGCCCCTTTGGGCAGACTTCGTAACGGCACACGGCCCTGCCCCCGAGCCCCACACACTTGCCAGGCTCAGATCTCGAAGTTCCGAATCGAAGCCTCTCCCCAACCCCTGCCTCAGCACTCATTCCCCTTCTCCAAATTGTATTCTAATCCAGGTTTCGATTACCTTATCTTCTACCCCTGGCGGCAGCACCCCACAGGGTGAACATGCATTAAAGTCGGCTCTCCAGACCCCACACAACCGCCTAAATACAGGTCCGGCCGAGGCACCTAGCCACGCCCCTGATCTCAGGGCCGGCCCTTTCCACCCTCACCGTTCACGCTCAAGCCCTCAAGCTCCAGCTCTGCCCCAGGCTTCACTCACGCCCCTTCCCTAACTCCTCCCCCACCACCCTAGATTTCTCCCTCTCCCTAATGCCACGGGGTCCAAGAGGGCTCGGGGAAGTGACAGCATCGCCTGGAGATCCAGACTAGACTAACCCCCTCCTGCCGCCCCTTCCCCTTCACGGTGGGGAAGCTTCAGTCCCCTCCCAGCAGCGTCTTCATGAATTCGGGGAAGCCTGCAAGGAGGGTGGGGGAGGGAAGACAGATCAGGGGGGTGGAGAAGGTAAGAACCCTTTCACCCACCTCTTGCACCAAGGCAAAGCCCTCCAAGCACAGCAATTCAGCCCGCACCCACCAGAAACACAGTTCAAAGGTTAGCGGAAGCACTGAATTTAATAGACACAGACCGTGGCCCAATAATTAGTCATTTGGGCTATCTGCCATGCTCCAGATGTAAACTTCTGGAGGCGGGAGACGCAACCCGGGTCTGGCACTCAGGTTCCCATGGTCTTCTAGACAGGTAACTCGGGGGATAGGGGCGTCACAGCTACCCCAGCTCTCAGGGGCTCTTATTTTGAGACTGGACTATTTACCTGGCCCCAGGGGGGTTCGCCGTCCCAGGCTCCTCCCCCCCTTACATTTAACCCTCTCCTGGCTGGAGTGTGGCATGAGCAGAAGACAGAACAAGAGAGGTTAGTGCAGAATGCAGAGGCCACAGTCGGCGACTCCATCAGCGGGCAGCCCCAGGTGGCTGAGTGACCACCACCACCTTGCAGAAACGCACCCTCTGGAAGTCTGTGATCTCTGCTGTCTCCTGGCCCTCAGGGCTCCCCTCTGGGAAGAGAAGAGATGGTCAGTGTGGGGGGGAGAGTAACCCCACCCCCAGCCACCTGGACCTCAGGTTGTGCCCCTCATGCAGAGCCTGACCAGTGGACTCCCATGCACTCCAGTCTACCACGAAGGAAATAACCTGGTAGGGATGATGGACACTTGGCCAACTCCTGGGCCAAAGGGCAAAGCACTCAGTTCCCACCTCACTCACCTTTCAATTCTCACCGGATCCAGTCCTGACTCAGCTGCCGAAAGCAACTTCCATCTCCCAACTTCCATCTCGCCTGCCCTACCACAGCCGCCCTCTCTGCCCCCCAACCTGGCTTCCCATTTCTGGAGGAATCCAGGTTCCCGGGCCCGGCAGCCGAGTCAGCACTTCTAACACTCCACCTGACTCCTTCAAGCTCCAACCTCACCCAGCCCACCCTAAATTCATTCCAGTCCTTCCCCATTCTTATATGAAACCAATTTAAATAGCTAATCTGGCCCTAATTCTGCCCAACCTCCTTGATTTTCCCTGGAGGTTGGCTCCTGAACCCTAAGCCCATACTAGGTCCACCTGACCGCCAGTCCCAGGCAGTTTGCCTGTTAACCCAGCATGGACCCGACCCCCCACATGCAGCAGCTCTACCATCACCACCACCACAGCAGAGGGCCCCCTCCTCCTCCCAAAAAGCCCCAGAGGAAGAGGAAGGAAGGACACCACCACCAACTCCGGCTAGTCCCCCACCTGGAGCGACCTCAGACCCCTCTTCTTCAGCCTTCTGGGATCCTGGGAGACTGGACCCACTTTCCAGGGAGGCAGGGGCTGGCTGGTCACCTCCTGGGAAGGGGAGGCCCAGTCAAGCCCCTCTCCTCCAAACAGACCCCCCTACTCCAAGATATGAAGCCTGGGCAGTGAAGGGGTTCAAGGACACACTGGGGGAGTGTTAGAGATGTGAACTCTTTATTAGGGAGGGGATCTGCTGGTCCAGCAGGGGCAGAAGCAGGGTGGGCGATGCAGAGACGGGTGTGGCCAGTACACAGAGGAGACAGGTCTGTCCTGCCCAGCCACTAGGTGGGTACAGGGGGGTCCCAGGGCCCAGCCTCCCAGGCCCGTGCACCCTCGCGCACACACACACAAGCAGCCAGCTTCATGCACTTTCAAAAGGCCAGGTCTCACCCGGAGAGAGGGCATCCGCCGGGTGGGCGGTCCGGGGAGAATTCAGCTCCATCTCTTCACCCCAGTCGGACACCGGCTTGTGGCCCCCAGGGGGCGAAAAGGGGCTGGAAGGTGTGGCAGGGGCCTGGGGAATCACCAGGGGCTCCTCGGGTCTGGGGGGCACTCTGTCCGCTTGCTCAATGGCAGGACTCCCGGTGGGTTCAGCTTCTTGGGGTTGGTGGTCTCGGGCTGGTTCTTCTTCCTCATCAGCCTCTTCCTCCTCCTCGATCTCCTCCTCATCCTCACTCACATCCTCCCATTCCTCATCCTCGTCCGCATCCTCCTCCTCCCCTTCCTCCTCCCCTTCGTCCTCCTCCCCCTCCTCCTCCTCTCCTTCATCCTCTGGAGGCCGGTGGGCAGGGGCTGGGGTCTCGGGAGGCTGTGGGGAACACAAGGTAGGTCGGGGAAAGGGAGGTCCCGGGTGCCCCCAGACCCCCTGCCCAGAGACGACAGCCCACTTTACCTGCGTTGGCATCTCCTTGGTGCTGGGCTGTGGGGCCTCTGGGGCTGAGGACACTAGCTCCTTCGTTTCCCAGCGGTCATCATGGTCACTAGAGCAGGGAGAAGAAGGGGTGAAGCCCTGAAGCCCAGGGGAACCAGCGGAAAGGGCTTCCCATCTCAGCACCTCCTCCAAAGCGAACTTCTACTTGGGGGGACAGAGGCTAGAGAACTTCCTGAGGAGGACCTAGTGCAGGGGAGCACTGAGGAGCAAACAGTGTCAGTGACAGAAATGAAGCAGAGAGCCGGGTCCCAAACCACGTGCCTGACCCACAAGTACCCGAGACAGACAGGGCCAAGGTGGGACAGGCAGACCACCACCCCCCCCACACACACCCCTCAGAGAACTACCAGGGGCAGAGTCACACACACACCTGTAGGTACGGGAGGCTGCCTTGGCCTGCGGTCGGCTGCTCTTCTTCCTCCTGCGGCTGACTTCAGCTTTGTGCTGGGACAGGAACTCCCCAAAAGTAGGGGGTTTGGGAGGTCGAGCCCAGGCCTGGTCATCTGCAGCAGAACCCAGGAAGAGTCAGAGCTGGGGGAATGACTCCTAATCAACCCCACGCCACTGCCACTGCAGGCAGCTGCTCACCCCGCCGAGGCCCCCCTCACCGTAGCGGTGCGAGGGCTCCAGGGCGGTGGCTGGGCCATCCTTGAACCTGGGAAAGAGGACAGCTGTGAGCAGGTGGCGGGGCGCAAAGAGGGCGAGGAGGCAGCAGGGTCCGAACCGGGAATGGGCCACAGTACTTTACGCGGTAGTGAAAAATCACAGAAACGCAGTATTTGAGCCCCAAACACGAAAACTTGGGAAATACACAATCCCCAGCTCCCTGCCTATCATTCTTTCTCAGCTCCCCAGCTAAGCAGGCTCTTCCCCCAGCTCCAACCTTAGGGCCTTTGCACCTAGCTGGCCACCCCCAAAGCTGCTCCTCATGACTTCCAGCGGCTCCCCCCCACCTCCTTAAGGTCTCTGCTCCAAGGCCTTTCCCAAAGGCCCAGCGAAACAGCCTGCTTTATCTCCAACAGCCCTGGGACACCCTGCAGCTGCTCACTGTTCCCGCCCATCCTTCCCACTGGACTCAGAGGCCTGTTAGGCCTAAGTGGCCGTTGGAAGGCAAACTTGCTGTGCCCCCAGGACACAGGAAGTCCCATAAACCAATGCAGATGACCACCGAGAACGTCTCCCTGGAAGCCGGCTGCCCACACGCAGAGAGCGGCCATCACATCTGCACAAATATTCGTGTTTTCTGGGCTCCCTGCAGCCACCAGGCACACACACCAGTCCCTGTTCTTAAGCCAGAGCCAACGACCAAACAAACACGGCGTGAGAAAGCCCCCACGCAGCGAGGGCAGAGGATGGTGTGAAAGCTCGAGCCTCTGAGCCTGCCCTCGGCTCCCACCACTTGTCTTCGCTGTGGAAACTGGCGCCTTCAAGGACCCAGGCAGCCTCTGCGTTACCAGGGCCCCAAGAGGAACAAAGGCAGCTTGAGATGACCCTTACCTGGGTAAGGGTGGGGGTACAGGTGAGGGGTGAAGACAGGAAGCAAAGGTCTAAAGGCCGCTGGCAGTGCCTATGCCCAGCCCACGTGGCGGGCTCCCCTGAAGCTCCCAGTCTAACCTCCCACCCCAGCAGGGGGCCGTGGCCTGATGCAATGGGAAACATTCCGCTCTCCCTCCATCTCTGCTGAAGCCATGACCAGGGCTTCCCCAGTAGTTGCTGCCCGAGCCTGGACCCCAGAACGAACACATGTAGGGAAGTCAAGCCCAGCTGAAGCCTGAGCTTAAATTCCAGCCAGGGTCAGCGAGCCAAGGTGACCCAGGGCACACTGGACTTGGTGCTGGACTTAGGCATCCTTACCACGGCAACCCGACACACGAGGGACCAGCGGGCACCAGAGTCAAGCAGTCCGAAGTCGGGCCAGGGTGCAGAGGACAAAGGGGGAGCGAGGAGACTCACATCCCATCGGTCTTCTCGGCATCCCACTCCCGCCGCCACTGCCCCGTGGGCTTGCGGTGTCTCTGCAGCCGCTCCTGGTCGATCTTCTCTCTCTCCTGCTTCCAGCGCAGGTACTCCGACCGCTCCCGGCCCGTCATGGAGAGCGTCATGTCCCCGGCACTGCCCAGGCCGGCCCGGCGGCCCTGCCCCAGCAGACAGGCAGTCAGGGCTGACCCACCCCTCCGCGCTCCAGCCTCCGCTCAGAGGAGCCACCCCTGCTGCGGGCCACACAGGATGAAGCAGCAGGGCGGAGAAAGAACCAGGTCGGCTCAAGGGCCCTCTCCTAAGCGGCCGCCCGGGCTCTCCCTGCTGGGCCTTTACCCGCACCAGCGCATGGCATCTCCTTGGAGCACAGACTCAAACTCCCGGCTCTCCGCCCCGCCCAGACCGTGGTCAGGCAGGCGCTTGCCTCATGAAACAGCCCATACAGCATCAGCAGCTGGGAGAGTGCCCAGCGGCCAGCAGGCACCCCTTACGTAGGTCAGGGGCAGGGCACAGCACCAGAACAGGCCCACAGCTATGACAGCAACAGTTGTATGGCAGGGGAACCCGCAACGTGGGGGTGAAGGGCTGAGTGAGGACGCTGCCTCTCCCTGTCTCCTGGCTTGTGAAAGGAGAAACAGGAGGCACTCTCTGCCCACACCTACCTGTCGCTCCTGCTCAAGACCGGAGCGTACCCGCTCAAAGTCGGGGCCCCCCCAGTTGCGCCCATGCCGGCGGCTGCCCTCCCGGCGGTCCCGCTCAGGCTCCTCCAGGGGCCCGCCACGTCGCCGGGGGTCGTCCAGGAAGTTGCGCACAGGGTTGGGCTCCAGCACGCCTTCCTGCACACAGGGGGGTGTCAGGGGGCAGGGGCTCTGCCCCCAGCTCCGTGGAGGGCAGGGCCGCCCAGGCACTGACCCGCTGGTGGCGTTCATACTCAGCGATCTTCTCCATCTCCTCATTCATCTTCTCAATGTTCTGCCTGCGCCGCTCCTCCCACTCCTGGGTAAAGACGCACCAGCGTCAGTTCCCTGCGGGAGAGCTGACACAGGTGCAGACTGCACTCCCGGGCTCAGTGGCATCTGGGACCCGACGCTGGGGGTCCCCTGCCAACAGTTAACTAATGAGGAGAGCAAGGGACCGAGGTCGCCTCTCAACTCCCACCAACTCTGCAGTTGGATGCGGAGTGCCTTGCACCCCTGGAATCTGGACTCCGGGTGAGCACTAGTGGAGGACTGAGGGGGACCCACTGCCACCTGGACAGAGCCCTCAAGGGTGGTCAGGGCTCATACCGAGGAGGTGAATGCCCAACTCCCAGGAGAGGACCCCAGGCTTCACCCCACGCCCCTCACCCCTCCGCTGGTTTCACTGTCTCCTCGGCCACAAATCCTCTAGCAAGACCCTGCACCAACGTGGGCCCTCCACACACGGGTGACTGCGGTGGCGATAACCACAAGAGAAGCAGGCAACGTGGCCGGGGGTGGGGCAAGCCGCAATCCATCCCTCTGTCCCCATGAGGGCGGGTTCAGCAGCCAAACAGCCAGGGGACGGCTTCACTTTCCACTCTCAGGGCCCAGCACACAAGAGAGAAATAAACTTCCATCAATTTCAGCCATGGGGCTTGGGCTCTTTTTGTTACAGCAGCTTCAGCATGTACAAATAAACATTAGGGCTCAGTGGGTGCCTGATGCCACAGGATTCACATGACCAGCTTTAGACCTGATTACTATCCCCCTTCAAGAGGGAGAACCCAGAAGCTTTTAGGGGAGCCAGAGCTGCTGAAGGTCAGTTCCCTGAGAGAGCCAGGTTGACCCCTAGATACAGCGGCCACTAAGCCCTTATGCTAGTTAGCCACCACCCTGCTAAAGGTGTGTCCGGGACAGTGGGAGCAGACACTGTAAAGACGTCACTAAGATGACACTAAGATGGAGAAAGGCACAAAATGATGTAAATATAAACTATTATATTATTAAAAAAAAACAATAACCGCACAAACCGAAAAAAAGTCACCGCCCCCCACATCCAGGGATAGACAAGTATGTCAGACAGACAGAACCAGGGCTGGAAGAGGAAGATGGGGAGCAAAGTGGACAAGCAGAGTCCCACACAGACACGGTAGAAAGGCAGCAGGGAGCTGGGAGAGGACATCTAAGCCCAGGTGGAGGGGTTGGGGGTGGGGAGACAGGGAAAAGCTGAAAAGTGGGACAAACAGCTAAGTGCGCAACACCCCACTTGAGAGTGGGAAGAGTCCAGACAGCGCCTCCTCGGTCAGAAGACCCCAGCCCTTCTCCACTCCTACCTTGGACTTCCGGTCAGCAGGGGAGGCGTCTCCAGCTCCAGAGAGATGAGGGGACCCTCTGCCCCGGCCCCTCCGGCCACGGCCCCCAGAGCCTCGAGAATGCTCCCCAGGACTGTCCTCCCAACTTCGGGATGCCCGGCCAGTGCCTGCCCTGCCTCCCAGCTGAGGGGGGGGTCGGCTTCCTTTGCTGGGCCCCGGGGGCCGAGGGGCCCCAGGAGACCTCCGGGAGGGACCGAGGTTCTTATCCTGGAAAGGAAGAAAATAGTCAGGGGGTGGGACGGGCAGAAAAGACAGCTGCACAGCTAAAGCCACCCACAGGTGTGGGGCAGCCAGGAGGCTTCTCAGGCCTCCATGCCGCCGCCCACCCCATCAGCATGCAGCCCCACCCTGGTGTGGAGCTCACCACCTCGACAGCCACATTCTCTTTCTCCACCATGCGGCCCTTCCGGGGAGCTGTCACTGCTACTCCCTCGAGCTCAGCCTTTTTGCGGTCCTCCTCAATCTCCTGGGAGCAAACAAGAGGCGAACATCAGGGGTCTAGTCTGCAGGCTGGGGTCCCACAGCCAGACTTTCTCCCACATCTGGCCCTGCCCAGGCGTCTCTAAGACCAAAGAGCAGGTCACTCAGCAGCTGAAGTACTGTGTCTTGGGGCCCAGCACTCAGGAGGCTCCTGAGGAGCCCATCTCTGCGGAAAAGCCAAGGGTTCCCCTCAGCCTGAGGGGCGGACGGTCTGGCCTTGTTACCAGCCTGACCTCACTCCCACAGTGACCCTTGCTCACCTGACCCCTCAATGTTCCCAGCACATATCAGTCTCAGACCGACCTCTGGCCTTTGCACTGTTCCCGCTGCACAGAACACTCTTCCCCCTCCTCGGGGCTCTGTCCAGCTGCCCCTTCTCAGTGAGGCTTTCCCTGGCCAGCTAACCACAACCAGCTCCCCTGCCATTCCCTCCCCGATCCTGCGCACTACCTGACTTCACAAACCTTTTATCGTCTGTCTCCCCACACACGCCAGAATCTGGATATATGCTAGACCGTGCCTGCTTTGCTCACTGATAATATACCCAGAGCCAAAAACACTCCCTGACACACAATAAACTCCATATAGTCACTTTTCATGATGAATAGCACATGAAAGATGAATCAATGAAGCCAACTCCCCCTCCCAGGTTCCATCTCACAGTCAGCCCCACCACTGACCTGCCATCTTTGACAGGGGGACCTGGGCCTCCCTCCCCCTCCGCACCTCCCACCATTGCCCATCAGTCACAGGGCACACCCTCCCCAACTCAGCCCATCCTTGGCCTCTGTCTCCAGTGCTGTCTCTTCCCATTCGCCGCATACAGCCATGAGGGCTCTTTCTAAAACACTACTCTGACCTGGGCCCACTCCTGCACAACTCCGTGTACCCTCAGGAGAACATCCAAACTCAGCCAGGTGGTCTTCAGGGCCCTGCGTGGCCAGACGCCTGCTGACCTCTCCAGGTCTGTTTCCCCCAAATGACCCTCCAACTTTAAGCTCCAAGTTCTGGCACTAACTGTTCCCTCAGCCTGAAACACGTTCTACACATTTTGCTCTCATTTTCAACTGACCGACATCTATTCAGTCCTCACAGACCTCAGAATCCCAGGCTCAGGGCAGATAAGCAATATCGCCCAGGTGGGGTCAAGAGCCCCTCAGGGCTCCCACAGTACCCTGAACTCTCCCACCACAGCCTTGTCCTCTCTGGGTCATCAATGACAGCTGCCAACAAGTCTGGGTCCCCTAGCACTGCAGCTGGGTCAGTGTTGCCCCGGTACCACTCAGCACAGGGCTTGGTACCATGAACACCGTGTATTTGCAAATGGATGATGGAATGAGGGAATGAATGCCAGGCTAAGGCCTCTGACTATTATCCTGATAACAATGGGAGCCATGAAAACGTTTCAAGGAAGGCAGAGGTGAGGAAACTCACTGCGGGGAAGAGAGGGGGTGGGGTCTCCCAGGGCAGGGCTAGGGCACCTGGTAGCGCCGGATGAGAGCCTCATTCTTCCGACGAAGAGCCTCGATCCTCTTGTCCAGCTCAGCATCCTTCTCCTCCTTCGATTTCAGATCCAGTGTGGCTGCCTGGGATGGAGAAAGAGTTAAGGGAGGACAGGAAAATCCTCTAGCTGCCTCAGACCCATTCAAGCCAGGGTGTGAGTGTCCAGCACCTGGGCCCCTCCTCCCAAGTCCCCTGCCCCAAAGCTCAGGTTCCAGAGACCCCACTTTCCATCTTACCATCTCACTGGGTGGGGCCCCAGCAAATCTCCCCAGCAGAACCTGGGCTCACAGTGGGGCTGCCTATGGACAGAGGAAACAGCAGGATTAAGAACACCCCTCCACCACCACCAATCTGCTTCCTCCTGTCCCATATACACAAACATCTGCACCCCAAGAGAATTCTGGTCCTCACTCACCCCACTTCTGGAAATGCTAGTAGGATCCGTCACAGGGACAACTTAGAATCCACCTGCTCATGAACTACGAGGACTCACCTATTTCCCAGGCAGACACCGGAGTCACACCCACCTTAGGAAAGTCCAGGGCCTGTTCCACCACTTAAGGAAACAGCTGTGCTCAAAGGAAGACTTAGTCCATCTCCACACCCATGTGCTTGGGGTTTCACCCAGCTCCTAGCTCAAGAGAGCTTTAGATAGCCCTCCCCACACAGGTACAGGGAAGTTCTAGCTCCACCTTCCAGAGCCAGCCAGTCCTGCCATCCCTCACATCCCCGTGAACGTTCTAAAACCGGCCTCTTTTCCAGGGAAGTTTCAGAAACATCCCACAACTCCACATGCAAAAAAAGTTTGCGCTCCGCTCCTTTTCACTGTCTCAACACTCTGAGAACTTTCTGACTCACGCTTCCCTCAGAGATGCCCCAGGCAGGCCCCCAACTTCCCGAGGCAGGAACCACTGCCTCCCCGCAGCCTCCTCCCTCCAAAGATTGCTAACCCAGACCCAGTACCCACTGGCTTCCAGGGTCTAGCTCCACCTCCCCATGGATATGCTCCCCTGCGCGGCCGGAACTTCCAGGCCCGCCTGCCGCTTTCCAGGGAAGAGCTCAAGCCTCGGTCCCGCAGTGAAAGCCACGGCCCCGCCCCGGCCAGGGCAAACTTTCAGGTCCCGCCTTTCGCGCTGGACTTCTCGCGTCATTCCTCTGGCCGCCTCCCAGTTTCCCCGCCGACCATTTGGACCCACCCCTGAGTCCCCAGGCAACAGCCGGAACCAACCCCCTTCTGGCGCAGCTATTTGGCCACACCCCGGGCTCGCCAGTCAACGCCGGGATCCCGCCCGCTACCGACACAGCCCCACCTTCTAAGTCATGCTCCCGATTCCCTCCGGCGCTTAACCTGCACCATTTACTGACCCCTGCACCATTTACTGGAGTCCCGCGCTTTCGGGTTCCTCTACCGGTTTCCCCAGCAATGCTCTGGGCTGCATCTGGCGCTCCCTCAAATCTTTGATTCCACCCCCAGCTTTTCGCGCCAGGCCCGAAGCCTTGCCCCTAGTTCCACCCTGGCCCCGCCCCCGCCGTCGCGTCAGCCCCCTGGATCCGCCCCTAACTTCCCAGCCTACCACCTGGACCAACTTCCAGCTTAGGCAAAACTTTCTGGCCCCGCCCCCAACGTGTCCAGCCCAAGTCCCGGCCCCGCCCCCAGCTTGCCGGACAATTTTGCCCCGCCCATTGCTCCAGGGCAACTTCTTGGCCCCGCCCCCTGCCTCCAATCTCGTTCCGCTCCTCCCGCGGCCCGGCCCGCTCCGGCCCTGCCCACCCGACGACGGCCCGCCCCGCCGTACCGCACCAGGTTCCCATGTGGGCGTTCAAGTCCCCGCCCCCCGCAGAGTACTCTGACCCCGCCCCCGCGGGCTGCTCGCACCCCGCCCGCGCCAGCTCCCGCTTTCCCTACGTGAAGCGTCAGGCCCCGCCCTCTCCGGGCGCGCCCCCGTCTCTCTCCCCCGGTCACCTGTCCCGGGGACCCCGCGGCGCCCGCGACTCCGGCTCTGTCGGCCTCCGCGTCCACAGCTCCCGGGCCACGCGCGTCACTTCCCGCCCGAACCACGTGAATTGGGGAAATAGAGAGGGTCACTTCCGGTCCTGCCCACCCGTTTCCGGAAGCCTTAAAGGGGACGCACACCCCACCCCACCCCACCCCACCTGGTGGAGGCGAGAGTGGGTCCAGCAGTTCCCCTAGGATGTTCCTGAATTGCACCTGGAACGCTGCTTTCCAGGAAGGAGAGACACCATCTTGCTCAGCTCTCTTCCTGCTTCCAATAAATAGATGTCAGGTTCTGGGGCAATGACTCCTGGAAATCTGACTCGGTTTCTCTCTCTCTCTCTCTCTCTCATATACACAAAATGCTCCAGCCAACGACACCTACAGTTACTTTTAGAAGGTTAAATTTTTCAACCACTAAAATGGTTGCTGCATTCTTTGCTCAGTACTGAATACCAGACTCTGTGCTGAGAGGGAGACTTGTTAGGGCCACGGGCAAAGCAGACTCTGTCCTCTCTCAGGAAGGAAAAACAAATGAATATGAAATAACAAATGTGAGCGGTGTGTTGAGAGAGGGTATGAAGAGGCCTGAGGGTGAGAGGAGGCAGCTGTCCAGGAGGAAGACAGGTGGTCTGTGCAAAGGTCCTGTGGTACGTGGACTTTGTGCGTTCTAGACACCTATTAAAGGTGCATGTTCTGAAAGGTACCTGGCCAGCATGCATAAAGGCAAAGGAAGCAGACTCTTGGTGAAAGTGTTTGTTTTTTTTTTTTAAGGTTTATCTTTGTTTATTTATGCCCATAACTGGAGTGTAGGTCAGAGGTGCAGGAGGTGAGAAGATTCACCAGAGACATAGTAGAGAGCAGAACAGGCAGGTCCACTGAAATACACTGCTGAGGGGAGCAGAGGGAAAACAGGAGGGGTCCACTGTGCCATGTGGGTCAGCTCCTTGGCAGGGAATTGAACTCCTGCACCACCAGGGAGGCCACATAATGAAAGATTTGTAATAGAATTGGTGTGCAGAGAGGAAGGGGGGGAGGAGAAGGGAGAGAAATAAAAAAGAAGAAGAGATTTCAAATTACAGCAAACTCCAAAAATTATCTGTCCCCTTATGGGCAAAGGCCCAGCCAAACAGGCTCATTCTGAAGCAGAGCTGCTGTGATCTGAAAGCTTGCCGCAAGTCTAAAGTAACTTCTGGCAAAAAACCACAAGAAGGGTTAGTCAGGTCCCAGAAAGCTGGGGCAGAAGAAGAAAGTCAAAATTCAAAATACACCACATCACCCACAATGAGGTCAAGATAGCAGCTGCTGGTTATTGTCTGCCAGGGACCAGGAGCACCACCCCACATCTCTTGCCCATGTGTTTTTTTTCAAGTGTCTTCTTCAAATATCTGTATTTTTCTCCTTCCAAGTGTCTCCTCCTAGCAGTACTAGAGTGCAAGCTGAAGCCAGAAAATCAGGAGCACCCCAAGCCTGCGCACGTTCAGTTATAAGCAAGCACGATGCTAAACTCTACCCCTAATTCCCAGCGACTCCCATACAAGAAGTCTGGTTCCCAGCATGCTGGGAGTTGTAGTCCCAGGTGCCTGCAATCTCTTCAGTATGGAGATGGCAGTGGAGACTGTAAAAAATGCAGCGGGGGGACCTCCGTGGTGGAGCAAGACATTAAGTCGTAGCCCTATGAAACTGTCAGCAACCACTGCACACAAGTTGGATCCCGGCCAGGGAGTGACCCAGGAGGCACAGCAGACCTCTCCTGTCTCCCCCCTGCTCCCCTCAGCAGTGTATTTCACTCAGTCCACCTGTCCTGCTCCCCTCTCTGTCTCTGGTGAATGCTCTCATGCTCTACCCTGTGCTTCTGTTACAAAGTCTATAAAATCCTCCTTGAGAAGCTCAGAGTTCAAGGAGCTTTCCCAGAGCTCTCTGGAGGTTCAGTCTTGATTCTTCAATAAACTCACTTACTAGCCTCAATTGACTTGAATCCAACAGAGCTGAGTTTATACAAAGATGGAAACACTCTTAAAAAAAATAAATAAGAGAACAGACACCAAGAAAAATCTCAGGGTGTCAAACACATTCTCAGGGTGTCATCACATTCTGGGAGCAAGCAGCCCAGGGTTCTATGTGGTCTTCTTCCCAACAATGTTACCCGGATGGTGACAGCTCAGCACACAAATTGTGCCTCTTGGCACGTCCCCAAACAGGATGGCTTTGGGCTATCTACAAGCCAGAGAGAGACTGGAAGAGAAACCAACCCCACTGACCCCTTGATCTCAGGCTTCCGGTGAAGCCACCCTGTCTGTGCTACCATACTGTGGATGCCAGAACAAACAATAGCCCCAAATCAGATACAACCCTATGGAATGCCTTTTGACAGGCAGAATCATATGGTGTTTCCTTCCTGTGGAGGAATACTAGATAGTCATAAAAATGAGGGGCATCTTCCTTTGTCAGCCAAGTGAAGGAATTTCACCCTTTATGCTAAGTAAGCATAACAAACAGACACTGAACATGTATCTTAAGTCCTTGAACAGGTAAGAAGACTTTCTCCTGTTAGAATTAAGTATAACGATTATTCAAAGAAAAAGACCCAAAAGGGGGTGAAGAGAGGTTCTAGGGGGGCTTGCAGTAGTCAGTCTCCTTCCAGAGAGGTTAAAACCATCCTGCCGTCTCGTTGGACTTCGTGAGTTTTACCAGAGTATGTAATTGACGCCTCCATTTAAACGATATTTAAGGGGATTTGGGAAACCAAAATTTAAAAGCTCAAAAAGTAATCTTAAAAGTACTTTGTGCTAAATGTGCAAAATGATGTAAAAATAAACTTTGTAATAAATAAAAAAAAGCACTTTGTGCTTATATGTGATATGGCTTTAAGTTCTACCTTTAGTTCATAATTATCAGATGCCTAAGAAATTTGATAGCCAAGCGGGCAGACACACTGCATGTTTCACTTTAGCCACCAGGGGGCGAGGCGGCGTGCGCGCTCCCTGCCGTGGGCACGCTGGCAAGCTTTCATTCAACAATTAGTCCTTGAACAAGGAAAATTGTGGGGGTCTCGTGCTAGTTTTGCACTCTGCGAAATGGGGATTGGAACGTATAGCTGTGCTGCAGGAATGTCCCTTCCGCCTTAGAGCTCACTTTCTCCGAGGGGAGATAAAACCAAAAGTACCTAAACAAATGAGTATTTAATAGGAGCACTGTGGAGTAAAACAAGGTAGTGTGAGAGGACAGAGACCCACCAGGAAGGCTTCTCTGAGGAAGTGACATCTAAACTGAGACCAGAGGGAAATACTGGGGCAATTCAGGTGAACAGGGGGTTCTTCTAGGTGAAGAAAGAAAAAATGATGCTTGCATTCACCAGCTGTCACGTGGTAATCCCTACTACTTTGGAAAGGAGGCAAATGGCAGACCATTTTGCAACACAAACAGTTCAGACTCAGGTGAAGGCAAAATGGGTTCTGATGGTGGGTGGGAAGGCAATCAACGGGTCCTGCCTGGAGGAAGTGACACAGACTCAAAACTTGAAGGCCCCTCTTGGTACTGTCATAATTGTTCATATATATTTTTAAAGATTTATTTATTTATTTGCACAAAAGCTGGGGTGTAGGCCAGAGGTTGGGGGCTGGGTGTTGAGAGAATTCACCAGAGTGGAGAGCAGAACAGGTAGATCTACTGAAATACATTGCTGAGGGGAGCAGCACACAAGACAGGAGAGGTCTGCTGCGCCGCCGTGTGGGTCAGATCCCTGGCCGGGGGTTGAACTAATACCGCAGTGGCTGCTGATAACTTCATAGCACTGAGACTTTAACCCCTGCATCACCATAACTGTTTTTAAAATCCAGTCTCATTTGTCTATTTCTGTAACCTCAGCCCTAAAAGTGAGTACTGCAGAGTCTGTAATAATATTTTTTTAAGATTTATTTATTTTGGCCCTCCCTGGTGGCGCAGCGGGTTAAAGCACAGCACTAAGAAGCTAAAGCCACTTCCGCATGAGTTCGATCCCCGCCTGCCCCAGAGGAGACCACATGGCGTGGCAGACCTCTCCTGACCCGCCCACTGCTCCCCTCAGCAGTGTACTTCGTCGATCTGCCTGTTCTGCTTCCCACTCTGTCTCTGGTGAATCCTCTCACCCTCAGCATCTCTGGCCTGTACCCCGTTCTGTATAAATAAATAAATCTTTAAAAAAAAAATTTATTTATTTATGCATACAAGAACTGGGGTACAAGCCAGAGGTATGGGGTGGTGAGAGGATTCACCAGAGACAGAATGGGGAACAAAACAGGTAGATGGACTAAAATCCACTGCTGAGGGGAGACAGGGGAGGTCTGCTGTGCCAAGTGAGTCACCTCCCTGGCCAGTCATCAAACGCATGCTGCAGCAGCTGCAGATGGCTTCATAGTGCTGTGCTTTAACCCACTGTGCCACCAGGGAGGGCCCTGTACTAGCATGTAAAGAGAAGTCTCTTAATCTTTCATTCACATTTGTTACATGAGTTACATCAGCTCATTCCCAAAGCCCCACACCAATGGGACTCTTTTATTTTTTTTCAGGAAAAAGAAAAGAATTTATTTCCATTTTTATTTGATGTCTACAAATACATAAAAAAAAATCAAGATTCTTACACCAATCATCTCAAATGAGACCATGCAAAGCAATTTAAAGTGTATACAACAAGTTATTACCCCTAACCCCTTCAGTTTTTGCTGCTTTATACAATTGGGATCAACAGAAAATTGAATGGCATGTGTCTGGGTGGAAATTTTCCACCAATTAAAAAAAGACCCAATAATAGACACGCAGGGTAGTTACTACTTTTGTGTCTACTTGTCAATTTACTATATATTTGTTTATTCAGGAAGGAGGCACATGGGACTGAAAAGTTTACTCGATTTTATCCAACTACCACCAATGGGACTCTTAATCTCCATTTTACAATGTAGGACAACAGAGATATTAAATGAGTTATCTAAAGTCATCCTTCCAGCCAGGATTTGAATACAGGTAGACCTTTTGGACACACAGAGCCCACTAGACCACTTCTGTAATTAACTGTTAGCAGTGCTGTGGTGAGGCAAGGCATCTAACCTTTTACTTTCTGTGCCTCAGTTTCCCCATATATAATAGGATGCTAATAATGAGAATCAAATAAGGGCAAAGAACAATGCCAGACACACTCCATGTGCCTGCCGATATCACTAAATCCACAAATAGCTCCTGAGCAAACCGTGCAAATTTTGCTTTCAAAGAAATAAATCTATATTTTCAATTAATATATTTAAGTTCAAATACCTATCACATCTCTTATCTTCAGCTCCTCTTTGGGATGGTTCCTTACCATATTGAGCAAGGTTAGATTTGGAAGGTGTCACAGAGCTTGGCACAAAGTAGATGTGGGGAATGCCAGGATTGCCAAGATGATGATGATGATGTGTTTCTGCTTCCTTCATTCTTGAAGCTGCTCATGCCAAAACCTAGACCCCCTAGATTCCTCTCTCATCCAGTCAGTTCCAATTTCAATGGGATCCCAAAAACCCCACTCTGGTCCAATTACCAGCACCCCCACCCTGAGTTATGATTATAGCCTTATCCTTAGGTCTTGAGCCATCTCCTCCAGGCAGGCCTCCCTGATTGCTGCCCTGCCTGCCCCTATGCTCATAGGAAGTCATATTTTCTCCACCTCTGCCTAAGTTCCCTGCACTCTAACCTCAACCTGTTTTCTGTTTGACTGCCAGAGGGCGCCTGATAGAATTAAGTCAGTTCATAGCTCTCTTCTGCTCAGAATCCTCCTGTGGCTCTATCTCATTTAGAATCAAAGCTTAAGTCCTCACCAGGATCTAAAAACCTCTTGAATCTCATTTCCTCTCCCTTTGCTCTTGCTCACTCTCTTCCAGTCCTTTCTGTGTGCAATTCAGCTTCTCCTGGACATACCCACTCTGAACTCAGAACCTTCACACCTGCCTTTCTCGTTCAAGTATCATTTCCCAAGAAAGACCTTCCCTGGTCACCCTAGTGATCAGCGCTACTCTCGGCACTCCTGAGCCCCCTTCACCTCTTAACTTAAGTACAGTGTCATTTGTGTTCATTGTCCAGAATATCAACAGCTATTATGTTCACTACTCTATACCAAGGATTTCTGTTATGTTCACTACTCTATACCCAGTGCCAACAACATTGCCTGGCACAGAAGAGGCGTTCGGCAAGTCTCTGGGGGGATGAATGAATGACTATGAAAATAAATGACCTCAGCCATCTTGTTGGTGAAAAGCCTCTCTCCCCGTGCAAGTTGGGAAGGACTCCATTCAGCCCTTATGTGACCTTAGGAGGTCGACTTCAGGTCTCTGGCTTCAGTTTCCCTGTTTTAAGTAGGATTTTAAATAGTCTTGCCTCATGGGGTTGTGAGATTTACAGGCATTCCTATTTGCAGCTTTCGTGAGCTGGTGACATCGTCCATAACCTAGGTGGGTCTTTTTGCTCGGCGCCTGCGCTTCCTCCTTTGGCCGCTCGGGGGCAGCAGGCGCTCGGAGGATTTGCCTGCCCGGCCCGCGCGGGACGAGGAGCGGGGGCAACTCCGGCGGAGGAAGCTGATGAAATCCTAGCCAACTTGCAGTGAGCTCATCCAGTCCGGGCGCCTCCGGAAGCCACAGGGCCGCCGGGCCTCCGCCTGGCCGGAGCGATAAAGCTCTGGTGCTAAACCAAGGCGGGAAGTCCTTCCTGAAGTCTGCCCTGCGTGGGGCCTGTTGCCAGAAGCCGGGGCCTGCGGGGAGGGGCAAGGGTGACGGTCGCTGACCGTCTCCGCAAAATGAAAAGTGAAGTCTGAGCGTGACAGTGGGGAAGGGGGTGGGGGATAGGGAGAGAACGAGAGACAGAGGCTAGAGGCAGGAGAGACAAAGATGGGGTGACTGAGGCAGAGGACGCGGAGACAGACCAGGAGCAACAACCCAGGGAAGTCAGGTAGAGGGGCAGAGACGGCTGGGAGAGATAGAGAAGGGTCGTGGGAGCCAGAGATAGGGAGAGACAAGTTGGGGAGCATATAGCGGCGGAGACATGAGGGAAACTGAGGCACAGGCAGACGTGAAGGAGCTGGGGCGAAGGAGGACGGAGCTGTGGAGACGAGGTGGGGGCGTCGGTGGGGGAGGAGAGCCAGGAGGGGCACTCGGGGTTGGGGCGGCCTGCCCCGGCGGGCCCTGCGGGCTGCGGGCGGGGCGCCTCCCCGCCTCCCCGCCCCGCGGCGGCGGCGGTCGGTTCCCGAGTTACCAAGTTACCGCAGGATTCGCGAGCTCCTCACTGGCGAGGCGGCGGCCAATCAGCGCGCAGCGCCGCTGTTCTCGGGCAGGAGGCGCGGAGCCGCGCGCACCTTCCCCGACACCCAGCGAGGCGGGCTGACACAGTCACCGTGGCTCACACGCGCGCGGGCCCAGGGACGCACGGCAGCCCCCCCACAACCTCAGCGCGCACACAGTGACAAACAGCCACGGCGCCCAGGAGCACGCGGACACACAAGATCACAGGGACACAGGCACAGTCCCGGGACACACAACCTTGCGCGAACCGCCTGCACAGGGGCCCCGGCATTGCCCGAAAACGCGGCCGCCCTGACACCCAGCATTGCCCTGGCACATGTGATGTGCATGGCTTAGTCCCTAGGACACACAATGCTAGTAACACCCACAGTCTCAGTGACCCCTACATTACCCACAGCCAATGGGTCCTGACACACATACTATCACAGTGGCACATCACATCAAGGACACATCCCAGTGGCATACACCACTGCACACACACAATCTCATTCATATACACAGATACATGGACACACAACAGCACACTGACAAACACAACGACAGCAACACCCGATTACAATGACACACAAGGGCACATACAAGCCCTGGGATGCAACCACCACAGCCTGGACACACAGACACAACCACGTGGGCACGCAGCAAAACACTGATACTAGCAACACTACTGCAACAGGACAATAAGAGAGCGTGTTCACAAACCCACTTGCAAGCACAACATTTGGACATGAGATCCCAATGTCACACAAACACAATCACAAATACACACCATCCCTTTGCCCAAATAGCACATGGACACAAACACAGATGTTGCCTTCACACTCTCACAGCCACATCCACAACAGACAACCGAATACAGTCACATGAAACCTCTGACAGTGTGGTTCTGTGCCACAACCCCATCGCACTCACACCCACACTCACAATAGCACATTGACACCGCCACACACAGTGCACCCTAACACAACTGCCACCCTCACGTCTGACCCCTGGACACAAAGCAGGAGCAGGCGCGTGCACAACACACACCCCTGTCCTTAACCCAGAAAGAGGTGCCATGTGGAATGCTGGGCAGAGATGCTGAATGGGTTTGTGTGTGTGTTTGTGTGTGTGTGTTTGTGTGTGTGTGTGCTTATGCCTCCCCCTCCCGGTACTACCCGGGGGCGGGGCCGCGCGGCAGCCGCTGTTACCGGGTAAACTTCCCCACCCCTCCCCACCGCGGCCATTAGTCAACCCCCCCCAGGATGATGTCATCGCCTCATTCTGGAGGCTGAGTAATCCTCGACTCCGCCCCCCCAGGTACCGGGGTAGGGGTGGGCCGCACCTGGGCTCTCAGGGGTCCGAAGCTGGGGGCTCAGCTGCCTTAGTCTCCCAGAAGGGAGGGAATGAGGAACCTGAGCCTCTCTGGCACGGCCTGGAAGCTTATACAAGAACCCCTGAATTTGGGACCCCCACCCCCAGCCCTGGATCTCTAGTGGCTAACTGAAGGCTCTAGGAGGCTGGTCTTCCAGGCCGGGGCAGCGCATCCCAGGGGGTCCCAGTGTCCCTGCAACTCTGAGGGGCTGGGACCCCTCACCAGGTGTCTTGGGGAGGGTGTCTGAGACTGGAGATAGACTCCAGGAAAGCTTGGCACTGTGAGGGGAGGGTAGGGGGGGGTGGCGGGGGTAGTGTGGGCTCATCTGCCTGGGTCCCTGCAGGTACCCAGCTGGACCCTGGGGAGAAGGACTGGGAAGGAAGGGAAGCTGGCAGGACCGGACCCCCTAGCTAGGGAGGTAGGTGACCCTCTGTTTAAATGGAACATTTGAGAGTCAGTGATGACTGTTGGGGTCAGGGCCCTCCAATATTAGTGGGATGAGTGAGGGTACCCCAGGGGCTCTGAGGCATCCAAGTCGGGGTACCCAAAAAGCCTAGTCCCTGTTTCCTAACTTTCTAGGATGGAGGGGGGGCACCCTCAGTCCTTGTTTTAAGTTGAGAAACAGAAGCCCCCTGGGGAGGGAGCTTATATCCTGCAGTCACAGAACAAGGCATGCCTAGGTCTTTTGGGGAGTGGCAGACACCCCTATTTTTATGGGATGAGGATGCGTGGGGGGGCTTTTGCAGGGGGGAGTGGATCCTCAGCACTTCCTTGCCGAAATCAGGAGGGGGCCAACCAGCCCCGCTTCAAGTGGTCAGGCAGTCCAGGTAGCTTTCTGGGAGGGGAACATTTGGTCCCTGTTTTCACAAGGCCAAGTCCAGCTTCCTTTCTGGGGGAAGGACAGGATGAGACGCCCAGGTGTCCATCCCATCCCGAGTGCCCATCCTCGCCCTAGTACTAAGCGGCGCGGAGAGAAGCGGAACGCTGATGCCCAGCCCCGGCCTCACCCCAGCCGGCCGCAAGCTCGCCGGCCGC
>NW_004567142.1:3657892-3662529 GCF_000260355.1 Condylura cristata | reverse complement strand
CGGGAGCCGGGCCGGCTCTGCCCGCCTGGCATTGGGCACGCGGTGGGCAGCGGCGGGCGGGGCCTGGGGGTCCTCGCGCCTGGTTGGGCCAGGCTTGTTGCTGGGTAACGGGGCGGCGAGTTTCCCCTGGCAACGGCGGCGGGTACCGCTCACTGGCTGGCCGGGAAGGAGGGAGGGCGCGGGCGCAGGCAGGCCCCACAGACCCCAGCAACAGCGCGCGGCCCCCGCCCCGCCGGGGAGCGGTAACCTTCACACGCGCCGGCCGCTCGGACCCTGCGGACGCCGGCGCCCCCGCCCAGCCCCCACCCGGCTCCGGTCCAGCCACCCGGCCTGGAAGGCCCACAGCACCGAGGGGGCCCAGGAGGCCCCCACCCCACCGCGGAAATCCAGGACTCAGGCCCTGCAGTGAAAAGTTAAGTCCTTCCCAACTCCCTGTCTCCGGCCGAGAAGTCGACTTCCCCAGAATGGCAGAAGGATATGGGGACAGTGTGGGTCGGCAGGAAAGTAGCTGGGTGGGTCGTTTCTTTTCCCTCCCCAGCACTTCACAGGGAGCCTCTTTCCTCGGCACTGTTCTAAGTGCGCCTCAATGTTCACCCATAGAATGTTCACTCTCCATATACTGGGTCCTAGGGTGATCTCCTTTGCACCAATGAGGAAACTGAGGCACAGAGAGAGGAAGCTACTTGGGCAAGGTCATCCCTATACACACACACACACACACACACATACACCACATCACACATGCTCTTCCCGGGTGTGCTGCTTTATCATTTCACTGCCAATTTCCATTTGAGAGATTTTCATGTTCAAAATGACAAACTGCAGGTCAAGCAAAACATTTTAGTGGCTGGACTCACAGCTGGGATTTGAGACCCTGAGAGTGTCCACCTGTATGTCCTTCTTTGGATTTTGAGTCAATGGGGTGACCCAAGTGGTGATCGTGATCACCTCCTAGGCCCCATGTTTTGGTTTTATGGACCTTCTTATTGCTAAATCTTATGAAGTGGCAACCTTTGCAGTCCCAATTCACAGATGAGAAAATTGAGGCACGTGCCTAGGGCCACACAGCCAGGTGGTCAAGCTGGGGGTTCTGTCTCAGCTCGTCCAGACCCAGAGTCCATGTTCTTTGGGGGAGCATGCAGAATTTGGGAGGATCAGCCACTGCTGTGGGGGCACTGACTGATTTCACTTAGCCAGTGGTTCTTAAAAGGAGAAGGGAGGGCCCCCTCCCCAGTGGCAGAACAGGTTAAAGCACAGCATTCTGAAGCTAGGCCCAGCAGCTTCAACAAGAGTTCACTCCTGGCCAGGGGGTGACCCACAGGGCGCAGCAGACCTCTCTTATCTCGCCCTCTGTTTCCCTCAGCAGTGTGCTTTATCAACTTGCCTTTTCTGCTCCCCACTCTGTCTCTGGTGGGTCCTCTAACCGCTCCTGTACCTCTGGCCTGTATCCAGTTCTGTATACATAAATAAATAACATTTTTAAAAGGGGAGGAGAGAATGCTTTTGCCTCCCCATAGTACCTGTGGCAGTGTTTGGAGATGACTTTGGTTGTCACACGAGAGGGGATGCTATTATACCTAGTGGGTTATGCTGGAAGACGCTGCTAATTAATCCACGAAGCACAAGACAGCCCCATCCCAAAACAAGGGATGGTTTGGCCCCCTCAGAGCAGAGATTGGAAAGCCCTCTAAACCAAGCCTAACCCTTCCTCTCAATCACCCCACCAACAGTGCTCATTTGCTCTCTGTCTGGTCTCTCCCTTAGTCTCTCTTAGATCCCCTCCACTTCCTTGATATGAGTCTCCCAGTTTTTCTGCATATCTGTTGACCTCTCTTGTCACCCTCTATCAGAGGAACATTGACCCTTCAAAGTTTCAGAGCCTCTCCCCCTTCAGGAAGCAGGGGCCAGAGGTAGGTTTGGAGGGATTAGAGGGATGCCCCACAATGCTGTTCCAGGAATTTAGGAGAGGGCACCCCTTGATCCTTGATCCTTGACCCTTCAGTAAACCTATGGTAGGGAGTGGGGGATAGCATGTAATCTGGAAGATGGAGGTGGGGCCTCCTCCATATGCCCCTAGGATAGGTCTCAAAAAGGCTCTCTCCTAGCCAAGTTACAAACTTTCACTTTCTTTGCCCACAAAGATTTTAATTTTGAACTTGCCTCTAGAAGAAACAAACTTTCCATTAGCCACAATCTGCACCTCTCCCTATTATCTTGCAGTGGATTAATTTTTCTTATTTATTTAATAATGGCTCTTGAGTTTGAGACTCCAGATCTAGGTTGCTAGATCTCAACTAGGCAGAGGGAAGGATCTGACTGGTGACAATGTTTATGACCTGGTAGACTATTAACCCTCCCCCACCACTGCACAGGAAGCCAAATTCCTACTGACCTTTGCGCTCATTTTCTTCTTAGAACATTCCAGCACAGCTGGCCTTTGGTGTCCAGTCCTACATGGGGTAACTTGAGGTCCCTATCAGTGATTTAAGGGGCACAGACTAGACCATGATCTCTGCTCCAACTTCATCACTGTCAACATAGAGCAAACGCTGACAATAATGAGTTTTCCGAGTGATAACAGCCAACATTTATTAGGCACTTACTACATCCCAAACACGGCACTCAATGACTTCCATGCATGATCACCTTCAATAAATATGTAAAACAGCATTTCTCAAGCATCTTTAAACTCGGTTAACAATCAGAAACACACATTTTCAAAATGGAGGTATAATTTACATACAACATACTATTAGAAGATTTGATTCAAATACACTTTGTGACTTGGTATGCACTCACTATATATAAACAAAATTTTCCCAAACAGCATTTCCTATGGACTTCATTATTTTTTTTTTTAAATGATGCTCTTTGGCCTCCCTGGTGACGCAAGGGGTTAAGTCTCAGCACTGTGAAGCTCTCAGCAGCCCCTGTAGCACATGTTCAATCCCCAACCAGGGAGTGACCCATGGGCACAGCAGACCTCTCCTGTCTCCCCACTGCTCCCCTCAACAGTGCATTTAAGTAGATCTGCCTATTCTACTCCAGTGAATCCTCTCATTTCTCTCACCTCTGGCCTACACCCCTGCTGTTGTATGCATAAAAATATATAATAAATATTTTTAAATGAATAAAATGATGCTCTCTCTCTCCTTTTTAAGTCTGGTCAACAGCCACTCAAGTTGCAATGGACAATAAAGGAACCTGAGGGAAGTTATTAGGGTGAGGGGAACAGAAGGGAGACAGGAGAGGTCTGCTGTGTCATGTGGGTCAGCTCCTTGGCCAGGGATTGAACTCACACTGCAGTGGCTGGGTAACCTGAGAGCTTCTGCACCACCAGAGCAGCCCTATAGTGAACTGTATCAAATGTAAATACACCTCAATAAACTTGAATAAAAAAAAAAGACCCATGAAAGTGATTTCAAAGCCAATGGTTTGCTCGCGATCCACAGTTTAAAAATCCTTTGAAAGACTGGAAATGAATGGATGAACAACTGAGTGAAAGGAACCAAGCAGGCTGGATTAGTCCCCAGTATTTCAAAGGAGGAAGCTTCCAGAGGAGGTCCACAAAGATCAGCCCTGAGGGAGCAGAGTTTGCTTTCCCTGGTCTCTGCCCTGACTGCTTTCTCAGCACTCAGGTGGCAGGGTGTGGTGGGGTGTGACAGGAAGGTGCAGGACACAGCCACAAGTGCAGGAGGGAGGGCAGAACCCCCGGGTCACCCTGTAGGGGAGGAGAGTGATAATGCTCAGAAGGGAAAAGGAACAGAAAGCCAGGGGCCAGGGTGAGAGTCTGTGCGGGGGCTGCCCGGGCAAGTCCCTGCCAGGTGCTGGGGGTTCCTCCTCGCCCCGGGTCCCCCAGCAGATTGGAGGCGCCTGTGGTCAGCTGTGGATGCTCGGAGGGTTGTCCGACAGTGAGCCAGTTAATTGGAACCTGTCACAGGTGTGGCTTTGTGACTGTGTGTGTGGGTTTAGTTTCATTGTATCTGATGTGATCTTTGTCTGTGAAGTCAGTCCTGGACCTTTTGAAGGCATCAGCCGTGGCTGGCCCTGGTGTGCTTGTGGGTCCCTCTGGAAGTGCCTCTAGAGCAAGCAGTGGGTCCAGATGGCCCTGTGACAGGTGTGTGTGTGTCTGCTCTCATGCAGTTTGTATTTTCTAAGACGCCTTCAGCCGCGACCTGTGGGTGCCTGTCCCTGGGAGTGTGGTGTGGGTGCACATGCTGAACATGGTCAGCTTGTGGGTTCACGTGTGCTCATCAGTGGGGGGGTGTGACTCGAGTGTGTGCCTGTGTGTCTGTCATTGTGTCAGTCAGTCTGTGCCACCCGTGACCCAGTAAACAAGTCGGTCTATGTGCTTGTATCTTGTATCGGGTCTGGGGGCATGTGCGTGTCCCATCCGTGTGAGTTGGCGTGTCCACATCCCTGTCCAGAGTGTGCATCTGTGCCGCCGTGGCCTTGTGTCAGTTTGTCGCCTGGTCCCCGTGGGCCCCGGCAGCACGTGACTCCATGTCCCCGGAGCGCCAGTGGGTCAGTCTGCACAGTTCTCTGGGTGCGCGCGTGGGCCCCAGTCAGTGTGTCAGTGTGTCACGGTGCGTGTCCGGCTGTCCCGCGCTCGGACCGCCCCCCCTCGGCGCCCAGGC
>NW_004567142.1:3657023-3657518 GCF_000260355.1 Condylura cristata | reverse complement strand
GCAGCCGCCGCCGCCACAGCAGCCGCCACTGCAGTTAGAGCAGCAGCAGCAGCAGCAGCAAGTCACAACAGCAGAAGCCGCAGCGAGCGGCGCTCGGCGGGCGCGCCCTCCTGAAGGAAGCCGCCCGCCCCCATCACCGCCCCCTCTGGCGTGTTCATGCCCCCGGGGTGAGTGTGCGCACCCCCGGTTCCCGCCTGCGGCGTTTGGCCAGGCCGGGTGGGCTCCCTGGAGGAGGCGGCGGGAGTGCTCTCGGAGATCTGTGGAGGCGCGCTGCCGCCTAACCGGGGCCTCCCTCCCTCTGTCCCTTCACCCCCTCGAGGGGCCCTGAAGTGGGGTCGCTGGACTGGGGGGGCACTAAGGCGGCCATCGCTGGGTCCGCGAGCGCAGGTGCCTCAGCGGTCTGGCGGGTTTGTTTACAAACAATGGGGTGAGGGCTCAGCAGCGCCCCCTGGCGGCCAGTGCGGCCCCGGGGAGGAGAGGCGACCCGGACTGCCC
>NW_004567142.1:3652543-3656736 GCF_000260355.1 Condylura cristata | reverse complement strand
ACTGTGAGCGGGCGCACGTGGCGGCGGCGGGGTGGGGGGGGCTGTGACAGCGGAGGGGGGCGTCTGGGCCCGCCGTGGGAGCGCGCGTGTGCGGGGTGGTGGATCTGCAGGTGTCTCGCCTGGGTGTGTGCGTGTGTCTGCCTCCGAGTTTGTGCTGGGGACTGCAGGGAGAGGTGGTGCCAGTCCAGGGGAATGTTGGGGCTGTGGCCCGTCGGGGTGTGTTCGTGAGTCCCCCCTTGTTATGTGTGGGGCTCCGGTTGGGGGTGCCGTGCCTGAGGGGTGGGTGCTCTGTTTATGTGTGGTGTACCTGTGTGTGTATGTAGTTGTTGGTGTGCGCACGCGCATGTTCTCTGTGAGAGTTGTCGGTGTGTGCTTTTCGGGGTGGGGGGGTGGCGGTGGTCTGTGTTGCCATTGGGTCTGTGTCGCGTGTGGAAGGAGAGTGTGGTTGTAGTGGGCTTGTGTGTTGCTTGAGCGTGCTGTGTTGGTGTGTTTATGTGTGTGTTGCCCGATGTGCTGTTTGAGTGTAATCCGTGTGTGTTGCCAGTGTAGACTGGCTGCGACTGTCTGTTTATCTCCAGGCATGTGTCTCAGTCAGCGTTTGTGTTGGTGTGCCTGCTTGGATGCCCGGATCTGTTTTCTGTCCAGGTGTCTGTGTGAGTTCAGCATGGGTGTGTGTGTGTGTGTGGTGTGTGTGTGTGGTGAGGGGCTGGCTCAGTCTGTGTTTGGCTTGTGTGTCTGGCTTCACTGTCTGGGAATGGAGGACTGGGCTCCACGGGGTCTGTGCAGTGCAGTCGGTGGGTGTTGCTGGCAGCCTTTTGCATGCGGCTGTGTCTGAGCCTGTGTGTGTGTGTGTGTGTGTGTGTGTGTGTTAAGTCTGAGGGGCTCGTCTCTGTCATCGGCTGGCTTGTATGTGTCATGTGGGCTGCTTGTGTGTAGTGTTTATGTCAGTCACGTGAGACCAATGTTTTCTGTGGGTGCTTTGGGTGTGCGTGCTGCCGGGGCTGTGTGGGGTTAGAGTTAGCGTGCAGGGTGTGCGTGTGCTGGGACAGGCAGTTGGTGATGGTGTTTCGGGGTGGGGGAGCTTGGGTGCTATCTGCTGTTGTGGCTGTGTCACTGCTGCCATGAGTGCTGATGCATCTGGCCTGGTGACCTGGGTCCCTCTGGGCCTGATTTCCATGTCCTGGGTCTGAGAGTTGGTGACAAGTGGGTGTGTTCCAGTTGCATGGGTCTGTGGATGTCCATAGATGCTGGATTTGTGTTGGAAAGTGTGTGGGTCCAGAGGCGCGTGGAGCTCATCTCGTGGGTGTATGTGTGGGGGAGCGGTATGTGTGTTTGAGAAGTGTGGCAGTGCCCATTTTGTGTGTTTATGCTTGTAATGGCTGGGCTATGCTGTGTGTGTGGTGGGGGGCGTATCGTTTGTGGTCAGGGTGTGAGATTCTGACACGACACGGTGTGCATGTGAGGGGTGGAGGGGGTAGGTCGCCAGCCAGTATTCATTGTGCTGAGCTCCTCTGATGGGCTGTGTGTATGTGTGTGTCCGTGTGTTGGTCAGAGTGTGTGTGTGTGTGTGTCCTGTGTAGAGTAGCAGTGTCCCAAGACTGGGCCCAGCTCAGCGTTCATGTGCAGATGAGTGATGGGACCGCCAGTCCTGTACAAGCCCCTTATGAGTGTGTGTTGTGTTCCCTTCACACCCTCTCTCTGATTTGTCTGTTGGGTGCTGTGAGCTGTGTGTGGTGGTCAGTGTGCCTGGCTGCGTCTATCACTGTTTTGAAGTTGGCCCCACCAGCCCCTGCCCTGTGAGAGTCCATTGAGACCCTGGTTTGTTATGGGAGGCTGTTGTACCCACACAGCAGGCACACCCCTCCTGGGTCCCAGGAGCCCCTGTCCCTACTGTGAGAACTCTGGTGGCTCTCCCTGTCCCTGATCCCTGTGCCGACCACCATGTTGAGGGGAAGCTGACTCAAGGGCCAGCGCTGGCTCTGGGCTAGCCCCCTAATTGGGTGCTGTCTTATGGGGCCATCTGGGTATAGTGTGGGTACCATCCAGGGCTCCCTCCTCCAACCCCCATGTGCGCTCATGGCTGGGTGCTGGCATGGGGCCCTGGGAAGCGTTGTATATTGAGGTATTTGGCTGACTGCAGCCCTCTCCACTGTCTTGCAGGCCCCAGGGAGCACCATGGCCCGAGCACGCCAGGAGGGCAGCTCCCCGGAGCCCGTAGAGGGCTTGGCCCGTGACGGTCCACGACCCTTCCCCCTCAGCCGCCTGGTGCCCTCAGCCGTGTCCTGTGGCCTCTGTGAGCCTGGCCTCCCGGCAGCCCCTGCTGCCCCTGCCCTACTGCCAGCTGCCTACCTCTGTGCCCCCACCGCTCCACCCACCGTCACTGCCACCCTGGGGGGCCCCCGCTGGCCTGGGGGTCCCCGCAGCCGACCCCGAGGCCCACGCCCCAACGGTGAGTGCCTGTCTCACACCAGGGATCATGGATGCTCAGACCTGGAGGAGCAGAAGTGGGAGCTAGGGAGCTAGCCAGTGTGTGTGTGTGTGTGGAGGGGGGAATGGCTGGCCAGTGGGGCCACTAGGAGGGTGTGGCTAGTGTGGTCTTTGTGTTGCAAGAGGCAGGAAGACTGAGTGGGAGGCTGGGGGTGGGGGGGAGACCGAGTGGGAAGTCCCTCCTGGAATCTGACTGCAGTCCCCAGCTGCAACCCGCCATCTTTTCCGGGCCTGGGGCAACAGCTGTTTTCCCAGACAAGCCCCCCCCCAACATACCCAGTCTGGGTCCCTTGGAGCTCCCAGAAGATTGTATTCAGAGAGGGAGTGGGCAGAGAAGGACTGCCACCTAGGGATTTTGGGGAGATACGGGGTGGCCTTTTGCCTTTATCTGCATCTTTTAGGTCTGGGCAGCCTACTTTGCAGTTCTAGGAGGAGAAAGGAGAGGGGGAGGGGCCTTTGTAGTGGGAAAGTGAGGGGGGTGAGTCTTGGGGAGGAAAGGGTTAAAGGTCCCCTGCCTGATGGACTGTTAACCCTGTGGTGGCTGGCTAGCCCCTTAGGAGGGGAAAGATAGTTCTGGCTTCCCTCTCCACCCCGCCCCCACCCTGTCCCTGCAGCCCAGGAGGTGGGGAGAGAGAAAACTTCCCTGGCTCAGTTTCCTGGCAGCCTGGGAAGAGGGCACCCCCATCTCAAGGCCAGAGTCACAGGTGTGGAAACTGAGGCCCTGATTGTAGACCTTAGGGCACCATCCTGCCAGACCTGGTCTGATGGGAGGGCTACAGGTCTGCAGGAGGCAGTGGGCATCTCTGGCATCCCAGTCCCAGCCCGGCCCCCCGCCCCCCTCCAGGCTTGGGCTCAGAGGCAGCCAGTCTGGCCTTCTCGGTCTCCAGGCCCCTGCCACATCCGGAGGTGTGGCTTCACTGTGGTTGGACATGAGAGGGCAGGAGACCTGAGGCTTGTGACTCTCGAGTACTCAGAGTACTCAGTGCAGTATCCCTATGTGACCTTGGACTGTTTCTTAGCATGGGCCTCAGTATCCCCATCTGTCAAATGGAGCAGGCAAATTTTAGCCCGGTTTTGGCTTAGAGGGACTCAGGTCAGATAAGAGCAAAGACTTCTCCACTAAGTGGGGAGTGAGGAGCTCTATAGATAGAGGAGCCCGGGGAGGCTCCCCAGGACCACCTTTCACTTCCTAGCGACCGGGCAGCAGCAGCTGAAAAATCTGGCTCTAAGGGGAAAACAGAATCCATGGAAGTGAGGGGAGGGGCGGAGAAGAGAAATCAGGCGGCTGGAAAGGGGAGGAGCAGGCCTAGGCTAGTGGTTCCTCGGGGACACCTCTGGGTCTGGAGGGCAGGGGTGCTGACCACGCCCCTGGCTTTTCTCAGGTCCTCAGCCCTCACTGTCGCTCGCCGAGCAGCACCTGGAGTCGCCGGTGCCCAGCGCCCCAGGGGCCCTGGCGGGCGGCCCGACCCAAGCCGCCCCGGGAGTCCGGGGGGAGGAGGAGCAGTGGGCCCGAGAGATCGGGGCCCAGCTGCGGCGGATGGCGGACGACCTCAACGCGCTGTACGAGCGGCGGGTGAGTGTTGGGGGAGTAGACGGCAGGTGGGACTTCCCGCCCGGAGGGGGCTGCGGGCGGCCCCGCCAGATGTGCGGCAGCTGCTGTCCTGCGCGGCGGGGTCGCGCTGGGGACAGGCAGGTGGGGGACGGCG
>NW_004567142.1:3615638-3652185 GCF_000260355.1 Condylura cristata | reverse complement strand
AGCCTGCACTGAAGAGCAGAGCATCGCAAATACCCGGCGCCAACCACACGGCTCTGTCCAATCTGCACAGTACACCCGCATTGCTGGCTTTTTCAAAAGAAAAACAAAAACCGGAAGTTATGAAGCCCCTAGCTTCCCTTCCTGACCCTTTTCCTTTGCCCTCTTCCCAAGGAAACATCACATTGGCCTGTCCGTTCCCTGCAGGTGTAGATTAGCTTACTGTGCCAGGGCCTAAACAATGCTTAGGTTTGGGGAGGGGTGTATGTGGCTTCTCACGTGACATGCAGTATACTCCCTTCAAGACTCACCCCTATCAGTAATAGGCTGGAGATTTATCCACGTGGGAGAAGCAGCTTTATTTTCACTGCCACCTACCATGATCAACACAGTGTTCCTCGGCACTTTCTCACTGATGAATATTGGAAGATTTTTTTTTTTTTAAGATTTATTTACTTATGCATACATTACTGAGGTACAGGCCAGAGGTGCGGGGTTGGGGTGGGGGCGGGTCAGAGGATTCACCAGAGACAGAGTGTGGGACAGAACAGGCAGATCTATTGAAAGCCACTGCTGAGGGCAGCAGCAGGCGGGACAGGAGAGGTCTGCTGTGCCCTATGGGTCAGCTTCCTGGCTGGGGATTGAACTCACACTGCAGGGGCTGGAATAGCTTCACAGTGCTGGACCAGGGAGGGCCTGGCAGATTTTTTAAAAAATGTATCCAGTTGTATAGATTGACTTTTTTCCTGCTTCTAATCAATGCACAAGTGCCGGTGTCTAGCCTGGGTGTCCAGAGGTGGCCTGCCCAGCTCTGCCTTTCTAGGTAGTTGCTAGCTTGCTCACTATGGTGGCTGTGCCCAGTCATCCCCCAGAGCTTTGGTGGTGGTGTCCGGCTTTTGTATTCAGGCTTGTCTGCTGTGTCCCCCTTTCCTGACTATAAGAATTGGAGAGGAGTGATAAGGGTCCCCCACTTTTGGAATTACTAGGGGATGGTTTATCAGGTCTCCTTGGTCTGTGAACTTTTTCTTTCCCATTTTATGGGGACAAGACAATCAGGCAGGCCTTACTTAATAGCACAGGGCCTGGCCGTGCTCTCAGCAGAGGCAGCAGAGGGCGATCGCTATTCAGGTTTTTTTAGTGTTGCCTTTCATTTTACGGATGGGAGGACTTTACTTGTATCTAGCTTTCTTCCTTCCCACTTTTCTCTCAGTACTGTGGAGCAGAGAGGTCCCTAGGCTATCCTCTTGCCTCTGGGGGAGGGCAGGATTTCACTGAGGCCACACTGAGCCCATCTTGGCTTGGACACACTTCCCTGAAGCCAACACACAAAGGGTGAACATCCAAGTTCTCCTTCCACAGATTGTTCCAGAATGCTGAGACTGGACCCCCTGCTCCCTTCTTTCCCCCTCAACTGCTTTTTAGGGCAGGGTAGGAAGGACTACCAGTCCCAGTCATTTGCCTTGTGACTTTGGTTGACTCTTCTGGAAAGCAGAGAGGAGAATGTAGCTCACACGCTGAGTACCTCTCTGTGCCTGGGCGCCTTCTGTCCATACCTTCTTATCCTATCCTGTTCCCTTTCCACCTGAAGAGGATGCTGACCTCCAGAAAAGTGAGGTCATTGGCCCAGCAGGGTGGAGGAACTGGGATTCACATTAGTATCATTAGTGCTACTGACCCACAGGGCTGGCAGAGGTTGTAGCTGGTCCTCAGGACTGTGCCTCGCTCCTTGCTGCCCTTCCACACCTGACCACCCTTGCATCTGGGTACAGACCCACTCTAACTCCCCCTTCTCTCTGTTTCCCTAGAGACAAGAGGAGCAGCAGCGACACCGCCCCTCACCCTGGAGGGTCTTGTACAATCTCATCATGGGACTCCTGCCCTTACCTAGGGGCCATGGAGCCCCTGAGATGGAACCCAATTAGTTGCCTGCACCCTCCCAGTGGACGTTGGGGACTTGGGGGGCAGGACCCTCCCACCTCCTGACGCCCTGGCCAGTGCAGGGGGCATTTTCTGCACCATGTAGCATACTGGACGACCAGCCCTGCCCGTCCCAGGGGCAGGCCAGTGCAGCCACTCCAGACCCAGCCCTGGCCTAGCCTGGGGACACGGACGGAGATGTGGACTCCTGGGTCCCTGGCCAAGAAGCCAGGGGAGAGAGGGCTGACGGACTCAGCCTTGGACTCGGCGTCTGAAGGCAGCGGTGACTGAGGGGGTGGGGACTGAGCCGCCTGCCTCTGCTGCCCACCACCATCTCAGGAAAGGCTGCTGGTGCTGGCTGCCCGTTCCAGCTGCAGTTGACACCCAGCGGGGTTCCCTCTGGGTGCTCCTTCACTTTGGGCCTGGACGCAGGCCCCTGGTGCTTCCCCCCCTCCTCTTGGGGAGGGGGCCCGTGAAGAGCAAATGAGCCAAACGTGACCACTAGCCTCCTGGAGCCAGAGAATGGGGTGCGTCTGATGGCTGCCCCGGCCCAGCGCCCAGCCATCTTCCGTGAGCCAGCTGGCAGGTGGTGGGCATGCCTGTCTCACCTTCATCTGGGGGGGCCCAGACTGTGAATCCTGTGCTCTGCCCACGACCACCCCCCGCCCCCATCAATCCCATTCATAGGTTTAGAAAGAGCACGCGTGACCACTGGCATTCATTTGGGGGGTGGGATATTTTGGCGGAAGCCGCCCCAGCCTTAGTCCCCAGGGCAAAGTGCTGGGGGCAAGTCGGGGAGTCAGGGAGGGGGGAACTCAGAAGAGGGAGGAGTCTGGGAGCGGGGAGGGATGGCCCAGCCTGTAAAATACTGTATATGCGCTGCTGTAGATACCGGAATGAATTTTCTGTACATGTTTGGTTAATTTTTTTTGTACATGATTTTTGTATGTTTCCTTTTCAATAAAATCAGATTGGAACAGTGGATACTCTTCCTGATCTCCCTTCCCACTGTGGGGCCTGGCCTGAGCCTTTGTGATCTTGTTTTGGTATACGGGGCACCTCTGGGTGGTGTAGCTGTGCCCACCAGGAAGGCTAGGGGGCGTGGCACCATTGCAGGTGCCCAGTTTCCTGCATTCCAAAGCAAACTCCTCAAGAGTAAAGAGTTTGTGCTCCATGCGATTTTATCCCACTGGATAAAGCACACCCCGAGGCCTTGATGTTAACTCATGAGTGACCTCCAGCTTATTCAGGCAGAGGGGCCCTAAGGGAGAGTACCCGGGCAGGCTGCAGGCAGGCTCCTGAGGCCTAGCCAACGGCCCAGCATAGAAAGCCCAGGTTGGGTCAATGTAATGGGGTGCACCTGCTACTCAGACAGGACAACTGACCACATGCTGGCCTCGTGCCCTCCCCCAATCATGACTGCTGGGGACAGGTCATGATTGATGGCTGCCCCGGCCCAGCGCCTTCAGACCCCAGCCCTGCCCTCTCCTGGCCATCCTCACTGGGAATGGCCCTTCTAAAATGAAATCAGCACTTCGGAGAGACACTGGTATATGGCAAACACTATCAAGTGGAGGACACAGTCCTCAGACCTGATGCCAGCACAGGCCTCCTCAAGAAGCAGCGGTGCACAAATGTGTCCGTGTTGGGCGACACACAGAACCCGAACTGCTGGCCACACAGTGGAAAGGGTCAATCTACTCTAGTCACACTACAGGATTAACAGCAGTTCCCTGGAATGAACGAGAACTGTATTGATCTGAACAAAGAATAGCAAGTGGTAAAATGATGGTGGGTGACTGGGTGTTTGTGGTACTCTTTTCTTTCTTCATGCTTGTACTTGGGCCCGAGGCCTCCCGGCTGTGTTCATGCCAGCTGTCTGCCAGCAGCTCTGGTTCTCACTGCGGTCAGGGGTGCTCCCCCCACCAAGCACTTCCCGTTCTTGGAGGAATCAGGTCTGTTTTCCATTGGTACTGTTAGCTCTCGGTTCCCGTCTCCTGGCTTCTCAGATTTGTAGTTTTTAGAGTTCCCTTTCAGTTTGTCTTTTGCTGTTTCGGGACTTGGTTGGCATCACCTCAAACAACCCCTCGGAAGGCTCTGCAGTCAGGGTTGGGGCGCTTCACTTGCCATAGGGAACTGCGGCTGTGGCCCTGCTCCACACCTGGCTTTGCTCTGCACAGGCGCAGAATCTCACTTTCCTGCACTTTGCAGCGACTGTGCTGTCTTCACATTGCAGGTCTGCAGCGACCCGCGTGGACAAGCCAGCAGTGCTATTTTTCCAGCAGCGTACCCGTACGTGTCAAGCTTACTGCCTGAAGACTGTTTAGACAAAAAGCCACCACATTCAAGAGGCTACACTAACAGTAGTGAAAATGGAACTTTTGGGGAAGATTTTAAATTCATTTATGCACACAAGAACTGGTCTAGGCCAGAGGTGCAGAAGCAGAGGGGTGTGAGAGGATTCACTAGACAGAGTGGGGTGTAGAACAGTGGTTCTACTGAAATCCACTGAAGGGAGCAGAGGGGAGGACGGCAGGAGGGGTCTGCTGTGTTCCCTGGGTCAGCTTCCTGGCTGGGGACTGAACTGCTGCAGTGGCTGATGATAGCTTGAGAAGTGCTGATATTTTAACGCCTGCTCCACCAGGGAGGCCCCATTAATGGAAATTTTATATGCAAACTAAAACATTCATGGGATGTCACTTTATGGGGACACTCTACAACTAAGCCTGCAGTACCTTTTAGGTGTGGCTGTAGCTGTCATCTGGGTCACATCTACACACACTAAAAACTCCACAAGAAAATGTGATGACTTTAGCTTTAAGCAGTCATATCTATTTTAAGGAAATTAAGAGGAAAAAAAATAGCCTTTTGGAAAAGCCTTCCCACTTCGTTACCATTTCCAGAGCTTTCCAATCTATCACAGGTTCCAAGTTTGCCCTGGGATAATTCCCTCTGAAGTCCATCAGCATTTCTTAGTGTTATTTCTGCCAGTGACAAATTCTTTGTTTTCTTTTATCTGAAAAGATCTATTTTAACATCTTGAAGGCTATTTTCATTGATTGTGAACACTAGGTTGACATCTCCTTTGGATATTTCAAAGATGCTGGTTGTCTGTCTGGTGGCCTCTGTCCTTCCCTCATGGAAAACCCTGGGTATCATTTGAAGCACTTTTCCTTGTGACGTATTGTTTTGTCAGGCTGCTTTCAAGATTTTTTTTGTCTCATTTTCATATTGGTTACATCTAGGCAATATTTTTCAAATGTATTCTTTTTGGATTTGCTGCATCTTTGAACCCTAAATTATCTTTTATCAAATTTCAGATGTTTAGGTCACTATTATTTGTTCCTTATTCTACTGGGACTCCCATTACTTGTCTATGATTAGACACTCTTTGATAGTATTCCACAAGTGTCACTATTTTAAAAAAGGCCCTCATTTCTTAGACTGGGTAATTTCCATCAATCTACTTCCAGGTCACTGAATCTTTATCATGTTTGTGTTAGGTTTATCTAATGTATCTCGTCTTTTCCTTGAGAATGGGTCACATTTTCCTAATTCTACATCTATTAGGTAATCATGGAGTGTTCTGGATATACATTCATAGCAAAAGGGTCACCAGGAGCCTTTCGGCTAAACACACACAAACTTGGGGGTTCCCTTCCCTGGTGCTGTGCTTTTCAGGTAAGACTGACAAATTTCTGGGCTCTCTCTTCTCTGGCTCTTCTGAGTGTTAGCTACCAGATGTGGTGCTAGGGGTGATAGCCTGTCCTCTGGGTAAAACCATGGAAAAGCTGAACCCCTAAGAACTCACCCTCTGGTGGGCTCCTCTTGCACCTTCCATGCTCCTCTAAAACCCATCAGCTTCTGTTCACTCTCCAGGGCCTTCAGTGTAGCTCTCCCCACTATTTTGCCTACAACTTAGTTAATTTGGGGTTTGGGGGCAGCGATTTGAAATGTTTACCAGAACAGAAACAGAACTTATGGCTTTCTCATAGACCTAAATCTATTTTGTGTGTGTGTGTGTGTGGGGGAGAGGGGTACTTAAAGTAGGGACTCCTATCCCATTGCTTCTACTGAACAGAGGCAGAGACTCAGTGACAGTCAAGACTAGGGAAGGTCACAATCTGTTAGCAATGTCCAAAGGGCTCTGAGAAGAACAAAAGGAACATCTTGTTCCAGAAGTTAGGGAAACGCCTAAAGTCATCTTTGTGGCCTTCCCTCTTGGAACCAAGGTGCCAACAAGGCACACCAGTTGGCAGAGTGTGGACTGGGAGCACCTGACAATGAAGCCTCAGCTAAACCACCATCATCTGCAAACACAACTTTTAGCAAGCAAATCCCAAACTTGACCAACACTCTTCACCCACCTTCAAATGCCCCCATCCTGCAACGGTTGCTCTGGAAAGGGAAGACTTACTTCCCATTGTTTATGTAGTTTTTTCCTTCCTTAAAAAATACAACTCCGTATCTTTGTAAACTTCAACTTTGTAATCCAAGCATGTATTATCTATCCAAACAAATGAAATGTAAAATGCTCCCACCCAGCCTTTTGGAAAGTATCAACAGCTCAAAATATACCTGCATAATCAGTAACCAACACTGGCATTGAGCATGGGGCAGTTGTTCCATGTGCATAAAGGAAACAAGCTCAACGTCATTGAACAGCAGACTCTGGCCAGCTGTGGTCCGTCTGCCATTTTGAAATCTGATGCACTGATAACAGTCTCCAAGACATAGTGAGAAAATGCAAGTTGTGTACAAATAGTTATTTATGACTACCATAGTAGGTAAGAGTGAGCAATTTCAGGTCTAAGAATGTATTCAATCATTTAATCTCCATGTCAGAGGAATGTACGACGATTATCTCCATTCCTCACATGGGGTAACTGAGGCACAAAAAGGTCACTTAGCTACGTGATAGTGTCTGGATTCGACTCTTAACAGTCCAGCGGCTTTACTCTCAGTGGCTGCCAGATAGGACCTCTAGAAGGATATGTGAAAGTAGAGACAACTAATCCATACAAAAAGCATCTCCTGTTTCTCTCCAAAACCCTGCGTTTAACTATGAAGTCAGCTACTCAGGTTACACGGCCAACACTGAGCTGCCAGCCCTTAGGAACAGCCACTTTACTCTGACACTTGTGAACTGCTTACGTTTTACTACGAGCTTAAGAAATTAAGTGCAGGAGACCCTCCCTCAGCACAGAGACAAACAGCAGGGCCACTCAACCACTGTCTAAGCGCCCACCAAGAAGATCCCTGTCAGCCTAGACTGCATCCCTGACATGTGGGGTCAACTACAACCCAGGAACGGCGATAGCCGCTGACATGGAGTTGCTGTAAGGAGTAAAGTAACCTAAGATTCAAGCTTGCTGAAAGGTACCAGGCCAGCAGTACAGCGGTAGTTACTGCTACTGTTAAATCCTCTTGACTAGCCAAGTAGAACCAAAGCCTCTAGTTCCCACCTGTAAAGAACCAATATGACACAGCTTAACAGACAGGCACACGTTTATATATATGAAAAAATATGCAAGAATCTGGCAAGAATGGTCTGCACTGCAGAGAGAAATGGCAGAATGTGGGGCTATGAGGGGCTCCAGAACTTTTAAATATGTCTTAATTTTTGCCCTTTGCATGTATTTTTCTTTTTTGGGAGTAGCACCTGCTGCAATAGAATGTTCGGTCTGAGCTGTCGACACATTAAGCACTCCATGAAGTTTGCCTACTACACATACCAGAGACAGCAAGAGTGGGTATGGGGGAGAGAACTAACATTCCCCGAGGTGGTCCCTTCCTTCCCCTGGGTAACTCAAGCATCCTAAACGTTTTTCTTATCCTCACATATCAGAGCCTTCTTCCCAAGAAGGTATATTAGAAATGACAGAATTAGCACTGCCTTCACTTTCTGAAGACTGAGGGAAATCCATTTTTATGATACCAACATGCAATATGGGAAAATATGAAATTTGAAGAAATAAGAATAAAGACATTTCTTGCCTGCGGCTGGCAGTTTCCAGCTCCACCCCCGATTCCCGAGGGGTCCTGTCTGGATGACTCAATCTCTGCCATTAGAGAGGAGCAGGGTGGAAAAGTTTGAAAAGCTTCAGAGAAGACTGTATTGACAATTTTGTTTTTATCCATCTGGAACCAAGCGCTCCCCCTTGTGACCAAGGCCCCTCACTGCATGCAACTAGCTCAAAATTTCAAAGACCCTGTAAAATTCAGTTAACCACTGACCGTGGTGCCCCAGATTCCACACTAATGAGGCCTAAAAGGGGCCTCCAGAAATGAAGGTCTAGCTTGACTCAGGGCAAGAGCAGAGGTGAAGGTGACCGAGAGCTGGGGAATGGAACTCCTATTCCCAGTGGAAACCTTTTGTATCCCACTCCCACACCCTCCCCCCGCCCCCGAGTTAGCTGGGTTAAAACACTCCAACAAGTCAGCTCCAGAGCACACACAATCCGACTTCATGGAGAAAGAAGCAAAGGTGGGGAGAACTAGAACACATGCAGGCCGAGTCGAGGCAAACCTGGTGTTTATCTGCCCCCAGGCAGCTGTGGCCTTGAGGGCATGACTTGCGTGTTGTACAACTTTAGATGAGGCCATCACCCACTTTCCTGATGAACCTGCCTGGCATCCAGAGGATCTCAATAGATGGCAGTATCTCCTGATTCACACCTTTTCCAGTATTACTGATTCTTGTCAATGAGGACAGGTATTACTGAACTGAATTAGCCAACAGATAACTGGAATCAGAAACTTCAACATATTCTAGAATTTGAGCAATGTAAGTCATCGCAACACCCAGAAAAGTGGTGGCAGGGATGACGGAGGGGAGGAAGAATTGAGTCATGTTAAAGCAGTCAGTGATGTTTCTGCAGGTTTAAAAGGGCATCTGGTAGGATCACACCCTATCAGCGTAAGAAGTTTCTAGGGCAGAAGAGAAACAAACAAACAAACCCCAAAGCAAATAACTTTATTTCTGTTATTTCTTTTTAAACAACCAAGGAAACCCTGAAAATCCAAAAAACACAAACAGCTGCGATTCAGGGGGCAAAAGAAAGACCCACACAGCCCTTAAAGCAACAACTTCCCCCAGCAGGCGGGGCGCACTGGCTGAGGGGCTCTGCTAGCTAAGGCCAAGCTCCTCCTTCCTAGCTGGGCTTCAAAGAATCAGCATGGTGGGGGCAGGCCCTGGAATCTGCCTTTTAAAACAAGTTTCCAACTAGTACTTAATTCGTAAGGTCTCGTCGAATGCCCAAAGGGACCTGGTAACATTTCCTCTCTTCCAAAATCCAGGCCCGACTCAGCTAATCCTAAACTAAAACGCAAGAGCTGCGCACCAGATGCCACCTGTTGTTTTTCAGGGACTCAGACTTTGGAGGAAATACATTCCATTGGCTTTCCCTCTCTAAGGACACCTGTCTGCACTTGGAACTGCGGCCGCACCAGTGTTTCCCAGGCCATGGCCTTGGCCCCCACCTGCAGTCAGGCTCCTCCACCCAACCGCAGGCAGGGAATCAAGCCTACGAGGTGCTGCTGGGGCGCCTCCGACAGTGGTGGAACCAGAGGGAAAGACAGCAAGGGGCTCTAGGTGACGCCGCTGAGGGGAGCGCAGTGGAGCAGGCAGGTCCCAGCTGAAACTCAGTTTCGAAGTGCCCGAAGGGAGGTGGTCAACAGCCACATCTTTGTTGAGCTGCTGCGGGTGCTGGAAAGAGAACCCCTGCACACCTCACTGCTTGCAGGAAGGGTCTGTGTTCACGTTCCCTCGCTTGGAGAGGCCTATGGGGGCTAGACGGGGACAGGGAACACGCAGGCACACGGCGGGTTGCATCTCTGGTTGCCAGGTCTGGGTTCACTTGGGGCCAAGGCATTCGACAATGCCATTCCCCTTCATGCCATCAAAGAAGAAGAAATTGTTGTGAGGAGGGTCCCTTTGAGACAGGGCCTGGGAGAAAAAGAAGAAGAGGGTTCAGCTCAAGTGCTTTAAAAGGGATAATAAAGAGAAAAAGAGAAATGAAACCCAATACCCTCAAACCCAGCTCCTGAAAGCTGTCTGGGCAGTGGTTCTCGACTGAGGTGGATTCTGCACCACTGGGCTAGTCTGGCTATGTCTACAGATAATTTTAAAATGAATTGTCATGTCTTTTTGCTCTGCCCCTTACCAGGTGTGTGTCCCTGGGCACATTACTCACCTTCTACCTCCCCATGTAAAACCAAACCTGCAGCTGTGCCTTCCCAGGCATAAGAGATGGCGTGTCTCGTGGCTACACTGGCGCCACTCAGCAAATGGCTGTGCAGCTGACCAAGGCAGCGAGTCAGTCCTTCATTGCCTGAAGGACACACAGGGATGCAGAAGGCCTCTTCCTGCAGCAGAGGATGCGGCTGCTTTCCATGGTACAGGTGGACCTGGGAAATGCTACTCAGCCACGGAAATGGAGGTTGTTTTGTGGGCTCAGCACCTTTAGAGCTGGGGTCAAACTCCCTAAAATTACATGCTAAGTCATCTGAAGGAAGGCTTCAGAGATGCCTTTGAGTTCTCCACAGGGTTCTTAGTCCAAAAGGGTGACTACTGAAGAGGAGGGTGTCACCGAAGCAAGCTGCAGGCAAGGGTCACAGGCTCCCGGAAGCGTGTGCCGTCCTCAGGAAGGGCTGTTGCAAGGTTAGGAATGCACTCGGAACACCCTGCAGCTCTCCTTCGTGAGGGGAGCATCAACGCGATCCAGGCCCAGGTGTGTGAGGGAGACAAGCCTACCTCCTGAGCGCTGTCACTTAATCATCTGCCCGGGGAACATGCAGAGAGCCTCGGCCGGGAACCAGGCGGATGTCACGCTGTACTAAGGATTAGCAGGTTCCCGCCACTTGGAGTTTGGAGCAGAGGTTTGTCCCCCGGGTGCATGTGAAGTGACACATCAACAGTGTGTGTCTGCTAGAGTTTTTGGTGAAAATAAGCTGCAATCTAGTTCGTCATGTGCAGGACACCAAGTTCCCAGTAAGTGGGCGCTACCCGTGATGGAGGTGGGGGTTCCCTTACCGATAACTGAGAATTCCAAGCACAACGGGAGAAGAGCCACAGAACCAACTCATAAACTCCCAGAACCCAGAACCCAGATTACAGAACATGAGAAGATGTGTTCGGACACGGCGCCGTGTGTGGCTGTCACCTACCACGACATGCAGCAGGCAGGGAGACTGGGTCCACAGAACAGGCTGGGCTTAACGTGAGGAAGCAAGAGTGACAGGACGACAGCAGTAACTTAGCATGGAGTCCAGAGTGACACAAAGACGATCCCGCAGGAACACACTTCCACATGAGTCCTCCACCTCCAATGTTTACTTTCTAAGGGTTGTCAGAAGGCCTCTTGGGAGCAGAGCAAGGTCTGTGGACTCGATTAGGGCCCCTACTGCCAGCTGGCTGGAGACTGGAACTTTGTTACACGAGGGGAGTGGCGGGGAGGGCGCAGGGTGAGCCTGGGGTAAAAGGTAAAGTGCTTCCCCAGTAAGATGGGGGTGAGGAGATTCCAAACACACCCAGCAGCCAGGAATGCAGAGTGCTCTGGCTATCCGGGTATCCGGGACAAACAGAAACAAGACGCGGGATGACAGCTGTGCCCGGCAGGCAGGAAGGAGGGGGCTGCATTGGGGTCAGAACTGGGACGCAGAGAACCCACTACAATGAGGTGAAGGCCACTTGCCCCCACACCCAGCTCCATCCTCCATGAACCCAGAGAGCAGCTTCAGCTTCGCTGTGGGACACATGGAAGGGAGGCTGACGGTGCAGGGACAGTGTCCCCAAGAGTGCAGAGACTGAGCTGCTGGACGGGGTGGGGTGTTGCACCCGAGCCACCGCACTGGCCTCCTAGTGAAGACGGCAGGCTCAGAAACCAGACCACCGGGGCCCAAATCCTGGCTCTGCCGCTTCCCATACCTCAGTTCCTCCTGGATAAATAAGGGGTTCCCACAGTTCCTACCTGCCAACAGCTGTGAGAATAAAGCCGAGTCTATCCGTACAACAACCATGATTTCTGCGTGTATGCACTGGGCATCCACTGTCCTGACCACTGTCGCTGCGGTCATTCTAGGCCACCCACCACCCGTTTCTGTGGCCCTTAGAGGTTTTCCATCCTGGCACGCTCCCCTGCAGAGTCCACTGAGGCGGCCTCAGAATCTTTCTCCAGGCCCATGGCAGCTACGACCAGCTTCTCAGAGTGGGCACATAAAGGAACCTTCCTGTCACCCAGCTGAGGAGATGTGAGCAAGGTTGTGTGTAGGCCTCATGTGTTGTCTTCCTCTCCCCATCTTAGCTCCTTGGAGCACCCCACTGCCATGGCACAGAAGGGCAGGCTTGGGGAAAGAAGAATTCAGTGCACAGAGGATCAGAAAACAGGAGGAAAGAAAGACATGGTGGAACTATCAAACTGGGTCATGTGCCTGGAGAGCAAATTACAGTTCCCAAAACAAAGGAGTGAGCGCTTGGTCTCCAAATATCCTCCTAAGTTCAACTTGGATGTGTACACAGACATGGAACCGATGAACTCTGCCCCATGAAGGAGGGACAACCTGGTACCACAATCCACTGAAGCAGCTAATAATGTGTGAAAGGGAAACTGAGCACGTTTGGGGCAAATGCCAAAGTCGCCCAAGAAAATAAAATACGTATTAGGGGCTATGTTCTAGTTTCAGCCACCCAAATATTCTACGAGAGACTCACAAGACCATGACAGTTATTGGCTGAGTGATGCTCAGTCAGATACTTCCCCTTCTGAGAGGAACAGTGATCTACCTAACAAGTCATAGGATACAGTGCACAGAAGCTTCTGGGCGCCTAGCAGAGAACACAGGATCTGCCGGCACTCCCTTCCCTCCTCTGTAAATCACAGTGGGTGCACGCCTAAGAGGGAGCTCAGCCATCCTAGCAGTGGATAAAGACGCGAACAAGTTGAGGCCAGCAACAAAGCCCAGGCCTCAGCGTCCTCCCTTTCAGCGGGGCTAAGGCTTGGACCCATGCCCGAGGGCTGCCAGACCACCGGCCACAGCATGAGCTCCAGCACTCTAGTCAGGGCTCACCTGTGGCCACGTGCCCATCTCTGGAATCAACAGAATGCCCCGCCCTGGATGGAGAGGAGGGGACAAGGGAAGGAGAAGGGCAGGGCAAAGGTGAGCGGACCCAGAAAGCAGGCCGCGCTGTGTCAGAGGGCAGCTACAAGGCCGAGGGGAGGCGATGCTCTTCTGTACTCCGCGGGAACTTTTACCTTCACAATTTCCTGGGCCAGGATCCCTCCAACCACAGCACACACTGGGACCATCTCAGAGAAGCAATACCTGAAAGAGAAGACAAATGACTTGGAATTTGAAGAACAGAATGGGCAGGAGGACATATGGAAAAGGTCAGCAGCAGGCTGGGCTGGATGAAAACATCTCCTACCAGGAGAATTCAGGCAGATTGCAATGTTAATGCTGGCACCTCGGTATGAGAATTAAATCTGATCTGGGCCTTAGTAGGTGGCTAGGAAAGACTTGAACCTTGGCAGGCAGGAACTGTTTCACAACATTTAATACAAACCAAAAAAGATTTATTTATTTATTTATGCATACTACTATTGGGAGGGTTGAGAGGATTCACCAGAGACAGAGTGGGGAGCAGAACAAGCAGACTGATTGACGTACACTGCTGAGGGGAGCAGCGGGGAGACAGGAGAGGCCTGCCATGCCGTGTGGGTCAGTTCCCTGGCCGGGGATCGAACTCGCACTGCAGCGGCTGTGGGTAGCTTCATTGTACTCAGACTTAACCCTTTATACCCAGGGAGGTCCACAACATTTTTTTTTAAGGTTAAGGAAAGACTAAATCTGTGCTTCCTAAAAATAAGGTCACCCAAATACCAGATGTGTTACAGTGCCCCAGTCACATTCTCCCAATTCTCTCTGTACTCATAACAGGCAGTCGGTTCTGTATGCTATTCCTAGCCCAACATCAGGGTGAAGGCCTGTGTTAACATGTAGGAAGCATGGGAAGTTGGGCCTAAAAAATCAAAGCATGGGGGAGAAAAGTTGTTACCCACATAGATACCAGTCCTTTTTGGTCAGGGTGGGGCATACAAGGGGCAAATTTTAGCTGATACTGTCACCAGCCTCAAAATGAACAATTCTGGGGATTGAAACACTTTCTTCCACAAGTGGAGCCTCTGAAGACAAAGGCGTTTTTTTGGTTTGTTTATTTTTGTTTTTTAATGAAGCAATTTTAAGGGAAGATTTATTTATTTATTTATGTATACTAGAACTGGGGTATAGGCCAGAGGTGTGGGGTTGGGGTGGTGAAAGGATTCACCAGAGGGCAGGATGGGAGACCGAGCAGACAGACTGACTGAAATATACTGCTGAGGAGAGCAGCAGGGCAACAAGAGAGGTCTGCTGTGCCATGTGGGTCACCTCCTGACGGGAGATCGAACTTGTGCTGCAGTGTCTGCTGACAGGCTCATACTGCTATGCTTTTAACCCGTTATACCAGTGGGGAGGGCCCTATATAAATCTCCCTTAAGATTACAATCATGTATCTTAGCATTAGTGTCCAAATAGTTTCTTATGGCAAAGCTTCATATGTAGAAGTGGTGGATCTCAACACACTTTTCAAAAATGCCCTCTAGAAAGGTTACATTCATGCCAATCCCACAAACCGTTTGAGGGTGCCCAGCTCCTCATACCCTGGCCTTGATGAGCACCACTCCTGTCTACTGAACTGCAGAGCTAGCATTTCCTCTGGCTCATTAAGGTCTACTACAGAGTATAAAACATAGAGAACTATTTGCTTCCCCTCCAAACAAAAAAAATACTCATCCAAGTCATCCTTAATTTAACTGAACAAAGATGATTAAATGTGAGAATAACTTTCCTTTTTAAAAAAAAGGTATAAATCGTGCCCATCCTTGGCGGCACAATGAGTAAAAAACGCAGCACTATGAAGGTACCCACAGCTACTGCGTCACGAGTTCAATCCCCAGCCAAGAAGCTGACCCATGTAGTGCAGCAGACCTCTCCTGTCTCCCGACTGCTCCCCTCAGCAGTGGATTTCAGTGCATCTGCCTGTTCTGTTTCCCACTCTGTCCCTGGTGACTCCTCTAACCAAACCTCCCAACTTCTGGCCTGCGTCCCAGCTCTTGTACACATGAATAAATAAACCTTAAAAAGTCCAGGGCTCTCCCTACTATTGCAACAGGTTAAAGCACAGCACTAGGAACCTAGCTGCAGCAGCTACTTCAGCTTGAGTTTAATCCCTGGTCAGGGAGGTGACCCACATGGCGCAGCAGACCTCTCCTGTCTCCCCGCTGCTCCTTCCAACAGTGTACTTTTGTCAATCTGCATGTTCTGCTCCCCACTCTGTCTCTGGTGAATCCTCTCACCGTCCCTGTGCCTCTGGCCTGTATCCCAGTTCTGCATGCATAAATAAATAACATCTTAAAAACAAACAAACAAAAAGAATTAACATGGACTCCTATCTGATAACAGATGCAAAAGTTAACTAAAAAAATAGATCACAAACTAGCAACAATAAATGCTGGTAAGGATGCGGAGGAAAAGGCACTCTCCCGCATTGCTGGTGGGAATGCAAACTAGTACAACCACTATGGGAAGCTGTTTGGAGGTTTCTCAAACTGCTAAAAATGGAGCTTCTATATAACCCAGCAATCCCACTCCTAGGTATCTACCCAAAAGACACAAAAACACTGATTCAAAAAGACACCTGCACCCCCATGTTTATTGCTGCCTTGTTTACAATAGGAAAGACATGGAATCAACCCAAATGCCCAAAAGTAGATGACCGGATTAAAAAGATGTGGTGCATACATACAATGGAATATTACTCAGCAATCAAAAAGATAAACCCATGCTTTTTGCTGCAACATGGATGGAACTGGAAAGAATCGTGCTTAGTGAAATAAGCCAGAAAGAAAAATTCCAGGTGGTTTCACTCATAGCAGGAACATAAAGGACCAGGGGGAAAAATAATAAATAATAATAATAATAACGATAATAAACAACTATATACCAAAGACATTTTACAGAGGTAGAGTAGGGAATGGTATCAAAACTGGCGGTGGGGGGGCGGGTTGGGAGGAGTGCACTGGACTATGGTGATGGCACATGGGCGATTTGGTGATGAGAAACCCATGGGGATTACAACTGAAATGGAAAAAAGGCACAAAATGATGTAAAAATAAACTATTACATATTATAAAAAAGATCACAGACCTAAGTATGGAAACCAAAACTATAGTTTGAAAAAAACATCTTCACGACCTTGGATTAAGCAAATGGCTTCCTGCACGTGACAATAAAAGTACTACATGGAAAAAAAGATAAACCGTCTTTCACAAAAATTAAAAAGTTGAACTTCAAAGTTATATCATCAAGACCGTGATATGGGAACCCATGCATGGGAGAAAAATTTTGCAGATATTCTTGTATATAGAATGTAGTGAACGCTTACAATTTTAACAACAAAAAGATAATCCAAATTAAAAATGCCAAGTGATCAAAACAGATATTTCTCTAAAGAATATATACAAACGGCTATAAGCACACGAGAAAAGACTGCATATCATTAGTTGTGATGGACGGCAAGTCATGCCACAATGAGACAAGTTATTGCCCACTGAGGCTAAGGCAAAGAGGGGTGGCCACAGCAGGAGACAGCCGGCAGCTCCTCAGGTGTTCTCCAGACTCAGAGGATGAACCATCAACACCACTCACCCCAAAGAGATGCAAATTCAGGTCCACACAAAAACATGACTAAGCTCACAGTGACTTTATGTGATAACTGTCAAAGCCTGGGAACAACGCAAACACCCCTGCTGACTGCCAGGCAGCCACACAGTGCAAAGCTACTCAGCAACAGGAAGCACTGTGGACGCTTACAACGTGGAGGGGTCTCCCGTATAGGAAGCAAAAAGCCACCAGATTCAAAGAAGCACACTGGGGGACGATCCCAATCAAATGTTCCTGGAAATGGCAGAAGTACAAAGAGAAAGAACCAATCAGGGTTGAGTGCAGGTAAGGGACTGACTACAAGGTACCAAGAGAGGATTTTTTTGATGAAGAAACTTTTTTATCTTAGTTATGGCAGTAGCCACATGATTCTATGTCATAAAAATTCATGGAGTTTTAAAGCAAAAACAAAATACCCCCCTCACAGAACTGTGTAACAAAAGGGAAGACATTTTGCTATATAGTTTAAAAATATACACCTTGAAGAAATATTTCAAGAATGAATTTTACCGTATTAAAATTTAAATAATGGCCCTCCCTGGTGGCGCAGAGGGTTAAAGCACAGCACTGAGAATGTAAGGCCGCTTCCGCATGAGTTCGATTCCCACCTGCCCCGGAGGAGATCCACATAGAGAGGCAGACCTCTCCTGACCCGCCCGCTGCTCCCCTCAGCAGTGTACTTTGTCGATCTGCCTGTTCTGCTTCCCACTTTGTCTCTGGTGAATCCTCTCACCCTTCGCATTTCTGGCCTGTACCCCAGTTCTATATGAATAAATAAATAAATAAATTTAAAAATAAATAAATAAAATAAAATTTAAACAATAAAAATCAAACAAGACAAGAGAACCCCCCCAAAAACAAACAAACAAACAGACAACTCTAGAAGATGAGCTAGTCTATACAATATAAGAGGTCTGGACTCCTTTCAAAGAAGTAGTAAATTGTTCTAGATCAGGAGTTAGAAAACCTTTTTCTGCGAAGACCCACAAAGTAAATTCTTTTGGCTTTATAGTCCATATGGTCTGTTTCAGCAATTCAAGTCTGCTGTCATACAGTTGTAAAAATTCTACAAAAGCTGTCACAGATAATACATAAATGAGTAGGTGTGGAATAAAACTTTATTTACAAAAACAGGTGGCAAGCCAGTTTGTCAACTCTTATTCTAGATTTTAAAAGATGCAAGAACCAAATGCAACAGATGAACTCAGATGTATTCTGAAGCATCAAGTTATCATTATGTCCCTCCCCCCCAAACAAACAGTGAAGCATTAACAATTGGATGTGAGTGGTTTTGAGGTGGTCACTTCTGTCCTCTTCTTTCCATTTTTCTGTACTTGACATTTTCTTAATAAACATTTTTAAATCTGTGTAAAACACTGCATTGTACTATATCACTAACTCTTTAATGCCATTCCAATCTTTCTCATAAATATGATAATGAGCAGTTCCTGTACATAGTTTTTATATACAATATTTCTTTTTAAAATATTTATTTGTGGGCCCTCCCTGGTGGCGCAGCGGGTTAAAGCACTGCACTGAGAAGCTAAAGCCACTTCCGCATGAGTTCGATTCCCGCCTGCCCCAGAGGTGACCACATGGCGTGGCAGACCTCTCCTGACCCACCCGCTGCTCCCCTCAGCAGTGTACTTCGTCGATCTGCCTGCTCTGCTCCCCACTGTCTCTGGTGAATCCTCTCACCGCCCCTGAGCCTCTGGCCTGTACCCCAGTTCTGTATGTACAAATAAAAAAAAAAAAAATATTTATTTGTGGCCCTCCCTGGTGGCGCAGCGGGTTAAAGCATAGCACTGAGAAGCTAAAGCCACTTCCGCATGAGTTCAATTCCTGCCTGCCCCGGAGGTGACCACATGGCGTGGCAGACCTCTCCTGACCCGCCCACTGCTCCCCTCAGCAGTGTACTTTATCGATTTGTCTGTTCTGCACCCCACTGTCTCTGGTGAATCCTCTCACCCTCCACATCTCTGGCCTGTACCCCAGTTCTGTACGAATAAATAAAATTTAAAAAAAATTTTATTTGTATTTATTTATGCATACAAGAACTAGGGTGTAGGCCAGAGGCGAGAGGACTCACCAGAGACAGAGTGGGGAGCAGAACGGACACAGGAGAGGTCTGCTGTGCCTGTGGGTCATTCCCTGGCAGGGGATTTAACTATTGTGGCCATAGCTGGCGATATTGTGCTAGAGCTAAGATTTCAACCCCTGCGCCACCAAGGAGGCCCTGCACAAAGTATTGCATCAGGTGCTCCAATTCATTATGAAGAAACAGAAGTACTGGGCCAAAGAGGGAATTTAAATACTCTTGATACAGATCTTCAACCTGCTTTCCAACACCCTTGCTAACATCAAATATTAAATATTATGAGTATTTTTTAAAAATATACAAAGGATTGTACACTTGCCATGATAGAAAACATATAAGATTATGTAACACCAAATGGCCAGTGGTATTCTCTAGGTAATGCACTTGTAAATAATTTTCATTTTCATTTTCGTTCTTGAATTTATTCTGTACTCTGAATTTTGCATGCACATAAACTGTTTCTGGAATTCAAAAAAAAAGGGCAAATATTCTATGATTCCGCTTATACAAGGTAACTATAACAATCAAATATATAAAGTTACCAGGAGCTAGGGAAGGTAGAAGGGGAAACATGTTTAAAAGGAACAGGCTTTCAGTTTGAAATAACAAAAAGAGCTGTGCAAAGGGGCATGGTGGTGGGTGCCCAAGAACATGAATGTGGTTAGTGTCCGAGAAGTACACATGTACTTCCATGGGGCTGACATTTTAACGACAATAAAGTCTTTAAACCGTAAGTTATATTACACAAACTACAAAGTGTTCATCACAAATGTTTCTAATAGTGATAAACTATAAACAATTTGCATACCCCCCAATAAGGTAATAGTAAAATAAACCATCAGAAAATGAAACATTAAGTAGGAGTGAGGATTTGGACCCATGTTTTTGACACAAATAGATTCACGGTACGCTGAAAAAAGAAGACTCTCGTACGGAGAATATGATCTCATCTTCATGTTTTTAAAGAGAAAAAAAAAAAAAATACAAGTAAACATACACAGAAAAGCCCGGGAGGCAGAAGTAGCCGTGGCTACTTCTCAATGTGAGACTGGGGGTGACGACCCCTTTCTTCTCTTTTACACTTCCTGGCAACGGCGTCTGTTACTTTCATAATCAGAGAAGCAATAAAGCTTTCTGAAAAGAGAGTAAATAACATAACATAAGGACAGTGCAGGCCGATCACAGATGAGGGAGACGGAGACTTGTGCACAGCTCTCTCAAGTGAGCACACTCCGCGTGGAGCTGGCAGCGGGCATTTGTGAGGGTAGCTCAGCTGCCAGACGGCGGCTCATTTCCTCACCAGCACCCCTAGCCCACCCCAGTCTCATCTCCACCAAGGAACAGACAGACTTCAAAAGGCCACTGGACACCTCTTACTTAAAAGGGCAATAGACAGGGAGCGCCTAAGCACATGAGGACCTGGACAGGAGACGCGGCTTCTGCAAAGAAGGAAAAGCAAACACTGGAGGGAAAATCAGGCAGCGCTAGTTAGGCTGTTAGCAGTCAAGCTGTGGCTTTCTCCTTCTGGGAAGCCAGGCCGCCGCCACTGCCGGCAAGGCAGAGGCAGGCTGTTCATCACCCAAAACTCAAACTGCCCAAATTAGCCACTCAGTTACATACCCACGGCCTGGCATTGAGCACCAGGTCTGCTTGGCAGGGCATGATAAACCTGGGCCCGGCAGGGTCAGCCTCTCCTGCTGTGAACAGAGAGTAGGCCCCTCCACCTAGAGTTGTGCCCGATGTTAGCAGGGACTCTGCCCTGCCTGCACTGTCCTCGGCCAGACCTACTCACTGGAGCAGCTGACAAAAGCACAGTGTAGGGTGCTGCTTGCTTTGGCTGAAATGAAGGCTCAGCAGGTGATTCAGAGACCACTGCTGTTTCTGCACAGGGTAGAGTTTGCCCAGTGCCTAATGAGGCCCCAGCCAGAGTGTAGAGGGGCATGGGCGGGGGGAGGGGAGGGGCTGAGGGTCACTAGCTGCTGAAGAGAACCCAGGGTACCGTACCAATGCACTGAGGCCAAACCATGGGCACGTGATAGCATCTTTCTGAGCCTCAGTTTCTTCATTTAAATGGGAAAATAGTAATACACACTGAAGGGATGGTTGTGACAATTAAATGTGGGGGTGGGCATCAAGCACATGAAGTCTTCCACATACTATGCGCTTGTCTGATCCTTGGGTTAGTCATTTAATTTCACCAAGCTTAAATTTAACTTTCCCACACCTTTAAAAAGGGAGCTGTGCAAAGAACATGAATGTAAAGCAACTACCACCACAGAGTGGTGCTCAATAAATACAGCCACCACTGTTTCTGCTACCAGCTGAAGGCACAGTGGAGCAGCCTGGAGATGCCCAAAGACAATGAAATGAAAGGCAACAGCACAAGGGCATCCCACTAATCTGAATTGTGCTCAGAGCAAAAGAGCAGCTCCTGAGGGCACGCGTGTGGGAACAAGGGGTGCAAGGTGATGCACCATCAACAGAGGGCAGCTAGGCGGTGTCTCCACGAGACCAAGCACGCCCTCTGACCAGTCTGGTCCTTTATCCTGCACTCAGACCTGCACACGTCTGAAATAAGTCACACATGAGGCCAAACATGACAGCAGAAGATGCGAGCAGAAGCCTGGCCACCACAGGAGCCAGCAGCGCCGACGACCTCCACTGCCCTGGAGTGGACAACAGAGCTGTGGAAGGGAGGGCGGAGGCGACGGATCTGCAAGTGTCTCCAAAAGATAATGTAAAGTGGAAAAAGGTACAAAACAGTATATAAACTTCATGGTGCCTTGAATTTAAAGCCATGTGACTAATAATGCAGAACCTACCCCCCCCCCTTTTTTAAGGAGCCATGTAATTTTTCCTTTCTTCGTAAAGATTTTACTTATTTATACATAGAAGAACTGGGGTACAGGCCAGAGGTGGGAAGGGGGGTTGGAAGGATTCACCAGAACAAGTGGATCTCCTGAAACCCAATGAGAGGAGCAGCAGGGAGGCAGGAGAGTCTGCCGTGCCATGGGGGTCACTGCCTGGGCAGGACCCAATGCGGGCTGCTGAGGTGGGCCATTCTATTGGTAGCACTGAGACTTAACCCTGAGCCCCCCCCCCCCCCCCCCCCCCCCCCCAGGGAAAGGCAGAGGCTTAGGGGATGCGGCAGAACGGGACAACAAACAGCTTTTACACAATTTTAGGCAAACACTAAAAGCAGATGTTAATCCAGCCAGGTCTAACTGTGATGAATACTGAGACCAACCTGACAAAGTCTTCGGGGAGCAGGTCAGGACTAACACCCAAGGAGTCAAGCACATCATTCCGAATCTGGAGCAACAACTCTGAATCTTCCCCAAAGGTATCAGAAGCAGGGTCTCTTCCTTTATCTGTGCGGAACTTCAGGAGCACTGGGAACAAGAGGAGAAGGCAGGTTAAAAGGCAAGTCTTCTCATAGCAACAGATGCTCAGTGATGTTTGTAAAGTTTAAGTGTTCTCACTCTACAGAGAACAGTGTATTAATTAAAATGTGCATCAAAGAAAAAGTGAATATATTTTTCATTTATTCAACAAATACAGTCAGAAAGGGTCAGAAAAATGACTAACATTACTGCGATGCTGCCATGGTCACAGCATGGAGGACCCTGACCTTACCTGAAGGGTAGTGACAAGTGAGGCTTCCCTCAAGTAACAACCAAGTGAAGAGTGTCAGTTGGGGGAGGGCTCCAAGCAGAGGACGAAGGCCCTGTCAGGACCCAGAAGGGAGGCCACGAGTGGGAGGCTGCATTCTTGGCAACGACGCAAAGGCTGCTCCAGCCAGGAAGGCTGGCCCAAATTCACTCACTAGACCAGCAAGTCACATTAAAATGAAACCTCCCTCAGTACAATTATGTCCAGAATCGGATGCTGAAATCTGGCTCCGATGATGGCAGCAAATCATAGCCCCTGGATAAGGAGACCCTTGGAATAAGGCTTCAGTTGTTTGCCAACCAAAAAGACAGTGGGGGCGTGAGCCAAGTGCAAGCCCTTTCAACTGCCGCTACGCCTGTCCCAGTGCTCACTGCGCTGCACGGGCGGCACTCTTGCTCCCCACAAGCTCCCCTGGCTCAAGCAGGGGCAATCCTACTCCCCTATCACACAAACTGCTCCCCAGCAGGAGGGAGACACATTAATCCCAGGGAGCTCTGGGGCAGTACTTCACACCTGGAAGAGGCTTCACAGTTTACAAAATGCTGCATTTAAGATTCTTCAGTCTCTGCTGAATGATAAAGTGAACTTATCTGGCAAATGACATTCTATAAGCGCAAGGGAGCCTTCCCTGAAAATTAAGGTGGAATGAAAACTCAGGACAACAGAGTTTTAAAAAGGCAAGTAATTGGGAACCTTCCCTGATGGTGCAGGGTTAAGTCTCAGTGCTATCAAGCTATCACTAGCCACTGAAATCTGAGTCATGAGTTCAATCCCCGGCCAGGGAGTGACCCACATGGCGCAGCAGACCTCTCCTGTCTCTCCGCCACCCCCCAGCAGTGTATTTCAGTCAACCCGCCTGCACTGCTCCCCACTGTATCTCTGGTGAATCCTCTCACCTCCTACACCTCTGACCTGACCTGTACCCTAGTTCCAAATAAATTTTTAAAAAGCAAGTAGTAGAAACCTTCAGAATAAAATACCAACCTTTCTATTTGCTCCTAAAAATTCTTACACATAGTTTGGGTGGTGAGTAGCCCACTCTAAGAAGTTATCTCGACCAGCTACCCCAGCGCTTGCTGGGTGCATGGCAGACCCAGGTGCTAAAGCGCAATGGCAGGTGAGCGAATAAGTATTGTTCTCTGCGAGTATAAAGATGATGGGTGGAAAAGGGGGAACCTAGGAGCCACCACAATCCCAGGAGAAGCTCGTGAATGAGTTACCAAGTGTCCCAAGAAGAGCACAAATCACAGGGGCCACGTCAAAGAGACAGTCTGGATCTTGGCTGTGCTCCCCTCATTACCAGTGTCGGAGATAGCTGAAGTTCTCAGGTAACTCCCACATGCCCTGAACAGGGCTCCACACATTGGAGGCCTTTAAACAAACAAGCAACACACAAGCAAGTGCTTCAGAACACCTGCATGAATATTCTTTTCTGCTGGGAACTTTATCCTGCTTCCTGTCCTCAACCTGCTCCTGCCCACTTGGCAGCCAGCTGGAAGCCAATGGCAAGTCTGGATACGACGGACAGTAATGTGCCATCACGCCGCTTCGTCTTAACTGCTGACTTTTGTATAGATGTCGCTGGAATCCCAGCTGGCAGTATATTAAGGCAATCAAATAAGCCTTTGAGGGAAAGATGCAGAAGGGGTCGTTAACCCCTGTGCAGATCAAGCTCTGTTCTGTGAAGACAAAGGAAGCTGCCAATCTGCTAGTCCAACCGAAGCAGAGGCAACTCCGGGCTGGCAGTACTGAGTGTCAGCACTACTCCTGTCAATCTCTCGAGATGACACGTAACAGTGTTGCCTGAACAGATGACAGATACGATGCCAAGTGCAGGCCATTCCCGCACCGGCCAAGGCCTAGCGGCCACCATATGGAATCTGAGCCAGGAGGCTTGACTCCAGCCTCGGAGCTAGTGGGCAGGGTGGGCCGCACTGGCCACCTCTTGTGCAGCCCTCTCCTATCTGTGTCAATGGGATAGAAGTAGTGCTTGTCATAAGGATGGAGCAGAAAAGACAGCTGCCCCAGCCCTCACCACACCACCGAGGTTTTCACCTTTTGGTTAGAAAATACAATTCTTAGAGCAATACTCAAACCATTATAGTAACTGCAAAAGAAACTGCCTACTATGTGTCAGGCACTGTTTGAAGCATTTTTATACACGTCATCACTCATCAATCACACAGTAACCTGGCAAGACCACTGGGTACCATTAGCTTTCTAACGTGTGGATGAAAAAACTGAAATTCAGATATTAGTGGCTTGTTTCATGAAACTGCGAAGGAGTGGGATGGAAATGCTACTTAAACCTGCCTTCATAATCACTGCTTCTTAACCTTCATCAAATGCGGGAGAAATGGCAGGCCCATCAGGAACACAGCCCCAAGGACTGTAAGTGGCCTGGCACTTTGCCCCCAACCTCAGACGACTTGCTTTCACCCACACTTTTGTGAGATGCATTTTCCAGATAGGCCTGCCTTCTCTTAACCAGATCAATGGGCGAGAAGCATAGGCTAGGCCGTAGAAAACCAGGCCTTCCATCTTCAGATAGTGAGACCAGTTTCCTCACAGAAAGAAGATGGCACTAAGAGCAAGCACGAAGAAGCCAGCAGCTGGCCCCGATGTTTCCTTGGGTCCCTTGCCTATTCCTGGTACAGGCCGCCTGGATGAGGGCCGGCAGGCTGCACCATCCAGATACCTCGCTGGCCACATCTGAAGTCTTCTCAGGGCCTCCGGGAAGGGGGCCAGTCAGTCCAGCCACTCATTTGCAGAAAAGCACACAGAAGCTGTATTTTTCAGCTTTTAATGTTAGCACTCCAGTTCGCAGAGGTGGAGGGGCAGGAGGAAGCCCCCATGCTAGGCGGCCCACATCCTCAGAACTGACTTACCCGCCCCCCACAAGTTCTTGCTTATTAAATTCTCCTCTTTGTTCTGCTTTCTTCCCCTCCCAAACAGACACAGACACACACACACACTCCACTGTTAACTCAGTGTCCCTGAAGAGCACTCGCAGCAGCCCCAGAGTCTGAGACTGTTAAGGCCCAATGCTGTCCAGGAAGGAGAGCTGCGCTGGTAGGTGCCTCTCAGGATGGAGCCTCTGAGGTGCCTCTCAGAGCTGCGAGCAGGGCAGAGCCCCAGCATGACCACCTGTAATCACCTGCATCAGAACCTTTCCGTTAACTCTGGCTGTTCAGTGCAGGGGGATGACATTCAATGCTAGAGACGACGACAGGTTACTTTCTCTGCTCAAGAGTTCAAGAATTGTCATGTTGACAGAAAAACCAAGGAAAAGGAAAACCAAGCAGTTTTTCAGATGCTAAAAGAAAAACTGCTCATGTGAACATCTACTTTTGGGGAAAAATTAAAACCCAAATTCAATCTGAACCAATATCAGATTAGTAGTATAAATTCAGAAAACAACAGTATTAACCAACTGTGTTTCTTTCTATTAAATCGTTACATTTAAATGTTATGATTACCTCTTGGAATGACCTGGAATTTGGCTCTATTCCTAGATAACATGAACTTCTAGGAAAATAAAACGTACAGTTACTCTCTTAGCAACAGCCCAGCTTCTACAGCAATTCACTAAGGTCTCACTTTCAGTCCACTGTTCATTCTTAACTATAAACTGAGCAGACTTTGTGCCAGGCCCTTGGCTAGGCAGAGGAGAACAAAATGGACACTCTGCCTCCCAAGGGCAGTTAGTGAGGGCAATGAAGAAACTCACAAACAAGTTAACAGGAAGTGCGAACTAGAAAAGGAGAGAATTATGGGTGAGGAAGGAATGGGGTGGCCCACCAGACAACTCCCACCATCAGGTGGAACTGCCTCACTGTCACTGGCACACCAGCCCCAAACTGGCCTTCACCACAGCGCATAGATGGCAGCTCTCTCGGGCTAACTAGACCCTCCCCCTCCTGCAAAGCCCCTCCTTGGTCTGGGCAGTTTCAGGGTTGGCGGGCAGCAAAGTGCTGAATGAGGAGCTTGGCTCTGAAGACAGACTGCCTGGGCTGTGTCCCTTTTGCCACCTACTGTGACCTCGGGCAAGTGTCAACAGACTGTCGCCTCCTCTGTTAAACAGGTCTCCTTAGAGCACCTACTCGGGTGTTTAAGGAAAGCAGCTAGGACAGCGTCAGGCACAGTGTAAGCACTACGGGAGCGAGCAGACCCCGAGTGGGCACTATTCCTCCCAGTCTTGGTATGCCCCCTCGAGAGGCTGACACACTTCCCTGTGTGGACGTGTGCGTGTCCTGCATGTCCTGCAGCAACTCACACTGGAATTCCATATTTGACTGTGTTACCACAACTAATTGCTGTAAACATTGGAGAATGGACAGTCTCCCTGATCCTCTGCTCCCTGCTCTTTCTGTTCTTAATCTTGGTTTGTGATTTCACAGCCATTTGTGAAAATCCATCTGTACCAGAACGACTGTCTATACTAGACTCCAAGCTGCATGGGGCAGAGACCCTATTCCTTTTGTTCATTGCTACCTACTTAATGCCTAACAGAGCTTGCCCCACCATAGCCAATGAGAAAATAACCACTCCATGGGATTCCTCAATGTCTAGGGAAGAAGGAAAAGTTGCCCATGAAAGGAAGAATTCTCACAACAAAGTGACAAGAGGTCTTCCTACACAGACCCAAAGTAGGCCAACTCTCTTACTAACTGAATTAGTAACTCAGTTACTACCACCTTCAAGATACCCAGAATGGATCTGCTTCATATCAAATATTTACAAACATGCTACACACAGAACACAGAGGAAGAAACAAAACATCACACCGTGCCTGCTGTCAAGAAGGAAACAAGACAGAAGGTTGATTTCAAGCCCATACCTGAGGACGGTGGTGCAGGCAGGGGCAGGGGGAGCAGCTGAAAGAGGAAGAGGTAGGCTGGGGCAGGCCACTGGGTTTTGGCACCACCAGCTTCTGGCCTTTCACGGCGCTGGTCAGATACTCTCTGAGGCAGCCCCACATCACCCCTCCCTGCCTGCACTCACCTTGCCCTTAGTTTTTCTCTTTAACCCAGACACTTAGGAGTATGCGTGTGTACATGCTCATTCATTCATTCATTTTTTTTTTACCCACAAACATTTTCTGAGCACTTACTCTCCATCCCCACCCCTCCTGAACTGTGCTGGGTACCCAGTGACCAGATAGCCCCCTCAGATCGCGAGGGGACACGCATAAGCCCCTGTTTGTCACCATGGCCACACGGAGCTTGGATCCCTCTTTCCAGAGTGCCTCACCTCAAGTGGCCATCCCGAAGACTTGGGTTGAAAGGTCTTTCTGAAAGAAAAAACCCAAGTTTTTCTGTTTTCTGAAAACAGAGAAAAAATGGTCTCTCTTTTGGAAAGCTCTTCAGGCAGCCAGATAAAAGCTGTTTGGAGGGCCGGGGGGGGGGGTTTTGGGTGGGAGTAGGAGACCCATTTCTCAGAAATGCTCTGAAAATGAGAAGCCATTTCTTCTGCTTAACAAATTCAAGACCTGGCCAGATTACTCAACCTAAGCAGGAAGGCAGAAGCACCCGCGCTGTCGCAGAGCCGGGGCAGCCTGAGCACTCGGTGACCATGTGGAATGTGTCATCGAGGACCTCTGCATAAGGCCCTGGTCCCTAACCGATGAGAGAGATATACAAGGTCAGTTGTATTATTTACACTGCAGAATGTCTGAAGATAATCTCACCCACTAATTGGATGACTACATAAAGTATGTCAGGCTCTGCAAGCTGGAGTATTGAAATTATGCTTTAGCAGCTTTTAATCATATTTTTTTCAACACTGAGGTTTCAAAAGAGAGCATATAATACCCAATATTTAGAATGAGCTGTAGTATGTAAAAATCAAACATACAAAATGGCGAAGGATCACAATGGACTCTGAAGTCACCGACACACTGTATACCCATCCCATGCTGCACTCCTTGGAGCAGGGACAAGAGAGAAGACATGCTAGATTAAAAAAAAAAAGAAAAAGAAAAAAAAAGCCCAACAAATCTGGCGCCCCATCCCAGAGTCCATGAGTTTAGAATAATGCAAGCCACTCACTCAGACTGCCCGGCAAAGCATTCTGCTTCTCCTCTCAAAAATGGCAATTCATTCCTGATCCTGACTCTCTCCTTTACAGTGGAACATTCTGAACAGATGGAAAGACTGTAATTTACAAAAAGGTGGGGACTAAACAATTCTAAAATGCAGAAGGGGAGGACAAGGACAGAGCTCCAGAGCCCTCTCCACGGCCACTTATTTTCAGCCTAACCAACCACAGCCCCGACTCAAGGGCCGTTCTGACAGAGCCCTCTCCATTCAGTCCCACCGTGCCCTGTCACAAGCAGCAGGGAGAGAGGGTCTTTTCTCCAGCCTAGCACTTGAGTGGCACATGACCTTGACTCTGGGCATCTGCTGCTCTCTGCCAACCGCTCTTCCCCAGAGAAGATGGCACAGGACATCCCCGTGACTGTTGTCTGACAGTCAGAGAAAAGATGTGAGGCTTTAAACAAGAATTACAGCTGGGCTTGGGGCCCAAGAGCAGCTCAAACGCAGGCTAAAAACCGGGGGCGGGGGAGTTGTGGGTCTGCGAGGAAGAAACAAGGCAGGTTGCTGACAATGTTGTCCATTATTGCAACGTGGTCTCGGTGGGCCACAGTTCCCCATCTGCAAGCACGGAGTTAAGAAAATGTCACGGGGCTCTTGTGAGTTCAGATTTTAAAAGCAGACATAATGCTATTATTGGTAATGCTAATAATCAGAGTCTGAGCACTTTGAGAAGTCAGTGTTGGGGGACGCAGACACACTTATGAGGTTTGCAACTCTGGACAAAGGACTTAAGTCTCTCCAAAACTCAATTTGGGATGAAAAGGGAATGACTACAGTAAGAACTGCTTTCTGGGGGGGGCGTTGTGGACATGATGTGACCGTGAAACAGGGAAACGTCTAATCAACAATGGCTAATGCACAATGGGCGCCAGGCCCCTGCCTTGGCCTCCAGAGCTGTAAGATGGCATCAAGGCTAGGTCAGTTGTTCTGACTGGAAAAGGGAGAGACGCCTAAGCCAAACCTGCTGTCACCAGATGGTGGGCACCAGTAGCTGCACTCCCAGGTCACCTCTGCCCTTCCCCTCACCTCCCCCTGCTACATGGCAGCTTCTTCCTTTCTGAAAGACGGCGGTCCTTATTCACCACCACTGATAAGGCAGTGGCACCCAAAACCCTCAAACAACAACAACAAAGAAAAACAAAACCCACTGGTTTTTGCTTTCTCCCTCACCACGAATTATTTTTAAACACTGTGGTCATGACAGCAGCAAATCAACTTGCTCTCGGCTGCTGTCCATTATCGGAACCTACTGCCCAATGGCCATGTCCTCCTTGGTAGTTCCTGTCACTGCTAGACACCAAACACCCACTGGGGACACCCTGCCCCAACAGTGATGGCTGCCTTCAGGCAAGTTGGCAAAGGTTACAAGTTCTAAAATTAGAAGTTCCTCTGAAGACAACAGATCACCAAGTCCCGCTGAAGACTTTTTCAAAGTGAGCACACAGAGGTCACACAGGGAAGGGAACTCACAAGGCCAAAAACACAAGGCTGAGAGGAAACCCAAAACTTCTAAATCCAAGCCACGGCATGGGAGAGACTGATGGTGGGATAAAGCAGAGGTGAACACCGGACACACCAGATTTCTGAAACAGTTTAGCCACCTTAGGAGGATGACTAGTTCCCCAGAGGAGAGCCCTGTGTCTGCCTCCCCAGCCCCCAGCAGACTAGGTTATTAATAAGCTCTTGTGCCCTGTGCTTGGTAGTCAAGTAGGAGCACGCCCCCATCTTTCATATGACTTCAGCACAGCCATGGCGGCTGGTCTGGGGCTGTCTTGTGGCATACTGGGAAAAGGCCAAGGGCGCTCTCCAAATCAGCACCACCTACATGGCTTCACATAGGCCTAAATAAATAAATGAATGAAGCCACAGGGTAAGAACTGGCAAGACTTTCAAAGATGGGGCCGGTGGCTGTAGCTATGGGTTAACCCTTGTTTACCAAAACCCTTGCTCTGCACCCAGCCTCTGCCAAGTATCAGGAGGAACCAACTCTCATCAGCCCACTGCCCAGAGGAAAGTATGGCCTCAGAGGAAAGAAGCCAATTCAGATACGAGCAATAGGTACCTGGAGTTAACAGTAGAGCTGAGTGAGCGGTGAAGGCAACTGAAATGGTCGAAGCAGGATATTCTAAATGGAAGGAAGAGAATTGTGTAGAAATGATGGGGTGACATATCTAGTGGACAGCAAGTAATCTACTATGAATGTAGCACTCTAGGAGAGCAGGTAGTGGGGAAAGGCAGGAGAGGCAGTCTGCAGGCTCTACCTCTAACACCAAACCCAGAAGTGTAAACTGTACACTGCAGAGGAGAGAATCACGGGAGGGTTTTAGTTTTTTGTCTAATCAGTCTGGTGACTGAATATAGATCAGAAGAAGGAAATGACCAGCAGAAGCTGGCAAAGGGGCTAAGCCGCTGATGCTGACTGGCTGTGGGAGAGAACCACAGAGAATCATGGTCAGAGGGGGCACCTGGCCGACCCGTTCCCACAGAAATATTTTGTTTCAATAGATTTGGGTTAGAACCAGGGAGTCTGTATTGTTACAAGGTTCCCTAACTGATTCTGCTAGTCTACCAGTTGGGGAAGCACAGGCCAGAAGAATTGAAGCCTCAAAGTTAGGGTCCAAAAACATGTCACCGCAGGTGGCCCCACCACGTATGACAGTGACGGTCGGCACAGCGCGTGAAAATGCAGGCTGCTGCGTGTACAAGCTTCTCCTCAGCCTGCAACTGTCTTACTTCTTTTACTACCTAGCAGGTACCTGCTCTTTCAAATCTACCTTGGGTGTCTCCGTCTCTGAGTCTCCGCCTCCCAACTCCCAAGAGACGGTCCTTGTTCCTTGAGCTCCTGTAAGTTTTTAATTATTACGGAATCACACATAGTGAAAACTGGCTCAATACAATATGAGGGCTTTCTCAAGACCCCCGTTACAGCTCTGTTCACAACAAGAATCATTTGCTTGTCTTTTTTCATTGTCAAGGAGACTTATTCTTCTGCCTCTGAGAATCCCAGGCATGGGATATGGCACATGGCAGGTGCTCAAGAAGTATTTGGACTGAGATTATTTCAGCTTTAATTCCATGGCTCAAAAATGGCCCAAGTATTTTTCCACCACTCATCAGAACAGCAACTGACATACGAAGATTGCCAAGGGTTCTCTGCTGAGAGACTCTCATTTTGAGGTGAAGTCCGTTTCTTCCTACTCTGGACTAAACCTGCATGTTATTGTTCAGAGTGGAGACCGAATGCTGTTTCCATGCTCGACCAAATTATTTTTAGCACTCCTGTTATGATAAACTCACTGTAACCTCAAAAAGAACAAATCAAAGTCAACTTTTTGCCACAGGAAATCAGCTCACACTTAATGTTTTGCAACATGCCATGGGAGAATAATAAAAAGATGAGACCTTTTGCTCACACATAGCAAGGCCGGCTCTCAAGATAGTGGAAAAATGCAGCAGGAAATATTCAGTCTGGCCACTATCTTACTAAGTAAACTGGAAAAACACTCAACACCCGAACAAGGCAAACACGCACTGACCAGTAAGGTAGCTGCCTCACAGGAGGCAGAACTGGGAGTGTGGCAACAAGAAACACCCGCATGTGAGGAGCAGGGAAAGCTGGCATCGAGCCTGGTGGTGCGTGGGGAGCATGAAGGCCAGAGGACCCACCAGGGCGCCAGTAGGCATGTGGCTCTCCTCTGAGGTAGAGCAAAGTCCCAGGCAGCACCAACCAGCCCCACGTGTTTTGCACGCTTTCCACGGGCTCCATCAGGCAGGGAGACAGCCTGGCCTGTGCAGGTCTTCTTGGGCAGGCACCACGCCGGGCACCCTGTCCCCACTAGCCTCCTAGGGCATCAGCTGGCATTAGTCATGTTCCTAGAAAGGCTCTGTGAGCCAAGCAAGGACTGGGAAAAACAGAAAGCGCCTGGGAGCATTCTTTTCAAGAGGTGGCTGGTCACAATGTGACAATGCACCACAAGGAACAGGACAGCACGAACCAACAGGACAGGTGGGTCACACTGTATTATGCTACGAATCTTCCCACATCACAGGCCATCAAATGAAAAACTGCCATCAATTCACTCACACACACACACAAGCACAATTATAAATGTTAGTCATGGTTCAAGAATATCCTCAAGAAATTCTTAATGTAGTTTCCTGGAGAACTGGGAGAATAGGAAGGATTTAATAAAGAAAAGTTACTTTTTACATCCTTATGAACCATTTGAAAATTTTTTACAATGGTATTTTTTCAGTTAAAAAAAAATCAAATGTTTCTTATGGGTGAAAAAAAAAATGACCGTCTGGGTCAGAATTCCAATGCCCTTGGTGACTTATAATACGAGCTTGAAGCAGGGTGCACAGTGGTGGTGCCGGTTTCCTGAGGTGAAACTGAACAACATCCCTTAAAGGGGTGTCTCACAGAGACAATCCATACCTCATGGTCTCTTTTAAATTTTAAAGCCCTACCTATAAAGTCAAGTGTGGATTTTAAGCAAATCACACCTTGTTCAACCTTGTGAGGCTCCTCTGTTCTTTTATTTTACTTATTTATTTATGCATACAGGACTGGGGTGCAGACCAGAGGTGCAGGGAGAGAGGATTTACCAGAGACAGAATGGGGAGCAGAAGAGGCAGAGCTACTGAAATAAACCGCTGAGGGGAGCAGCGGGGAGACAGGAGAGGTCTGCTGCGCCCTGTGGGTCACTCGTGCTGCAGTGGCTACAGCAGCTTTACAGTACTGAGGCTTTACGCCATGCGCCACCAGGGAGGCCCGCCTAGGCTTTTTCTCTATCATGAAACTGCCCACTGCTCTAGTCAAGACTGCTCACTGACTGGTATGGTAGACTGCCCAAAAAGACAGTTTAACATCAAACCTCAGGACTTATTGAAGGATATTCTGCTTGATTAGTTTCTGTAACTGTAAAAGAAATCTAATGGGTGACTTGTTGGGTACAAATCATATTTCAATAAAGTATATACAAAAGCGATAATAAGAAACATAAGACACAAGAAGGAAGTGCTATTCACTATTAAGAAGGCGATTTTAAAGACAGCACAGCTTAGTTTTGGTATTTTATAGGTTTAGAAACTAAATCTTAAGACAGGCAAGATGACCTATTTATTTGTCCCAGGTCAAAGAGATTTGAGAGCCAACTTCACATATGGAATGGCAGAAGGCAACTTCACATGAGGAAGCCACTATCTCTCCTGAAAAAAATCCAATGATGTCAAAGTATTTAAAAAATTCAGTCTATATGAATGGCAAGCAGAAAACTGAAACAAGCATTTCTCTGAATATATTCCAGAACAAAATGCTACACCTATGAAGAGTCAGCTTAATACAAGCAGGGAGTTCTGAGGGACAGGTCACAGGAAACATTTCTCTCTGCCTCAGAATCTTAGTCCCGCAGACAGTAGTACCTTAAATTTGAAAGAGAAACTCCCAGAAAGCAACGCCTCCCAAGCTCGCTGCTTTTGGAATGCTCCTTGGGAGTTCTAGTTGCAGCACCTCTGGAAAGACAGCAGACTCCAGAAGAGAGCACAAACATCACCAGGCACGTGCACACGGCAACACACGAGGGAATGCAGGACTTGTCACCTGCTACCGAGAAAGGCTGTGTCGCTTACAGGAGCAGGTGAACAGAGAATGTGGTATGAGGGAACAGTACGTAGGAGACCTACTGTTCAAACCTAAAATCATGTTACATAGTCGTGGTGAGTCACTTCCCTTTTAGGCCTCATTCTTATTGTAAAGTCTAGTTACAATTAATAAGTGGGCTCATTTTGCAAGCCAAGCGAGAGACTGACCACAGGCAGTACTGTTTAAAAGACTTCGAGGGTCTGGGAAGTGGCCTGATGGTTTAGGTGCGCCAGCCAACAGTAAGGCTCCTTCAGCCATGTCTGCCACAAAACAGGGCTAGGGGAGGAGCAGGAAGTCCTTCTCTACCCTCCTTGGCTGGATGGTGTGTGACTACTACAGAATGAACCATATGTGTAAAAGGGCTGAGATGGTACATTTTATTGTGTGTGGCTTTCACTCTCACAAAAAAAAGTCTATGACAGTTAACTAATGAACTAATGAACATACAGCTTTAATCACTAAATCGAAAGCTCTGAAACTTGAAAGATAATTAGTACCATTTAGGAGAGAGAAGCAAACATATGCTGTATTATCAACAAATTGTCACAGGCAGAGAAAGAAAGCCCAACACTGCTGCTATGATAACACCTACTCAAGTATGGAATTTAGGGGAAATTGAGCCAATCCTGTAACTTCTATAGTTGCCAAGTACACACTCAGTGCTGAAACCCCCCCAAACACAACCTCATGCAGAACACGGGTCTATAAGACATGCTGTGTGCTAGAACCATGCATCTGTACTGTCAAGGCCTCACCAAAGCCCTCTGAGGCAAATGCTGTTAACAGTCCAGCACAGTGGGGCTGTGAGGGGTGTCAGGGACTCATGATAGTGGCTCATATCTATCTCAGAACACGGCAGAGCCAGCACTGAAAGCCAAGTCTGTTTTAACTCTAAAGTTCCTGTTCTAAAGAATTGTGCCTGCCATACGAGTCACAATATTAAAGTTATTTCACCTTCCATATGATCCTCAGCCCCTCCACCCCTGTAAGTTGATGGCACAGCAACATCTGGTGCCACAATGCTTCCAAAGAAGTAGCCTTTACCTCTCATCTCAAGGATGGGATCCTGAGGGAAGGGATAGCCACAGGCCTTGAGCACGTCTGTGCCTTTTAAAATGCCTGTATGTGGGCACTTTCTGGTGACACAAGGGGTTAAGTCTCAGCACTATTAAGCTATCTGCAACCATTACAGCACCAGTTCGATCCCTGGCCAGGGAGCTGACCCACAGGGCATAGCAGACCTCTCCCGTCTCCCCGCTGTTCCCCTCAGCAGTAGATTTCAGTAGATCTGTCTGTTCTGTTCCCCACTCTGTCTCTAGTGAATCCTCTTGCTGCCCCTGGATCTCTGGCCTGTACCCCAGTTCTGTATACATAAATAAATAAATCTTAAAAAAAAAAAAGAAACCTGGGTCCCTCCCTGGTGGCACAGCAGGTTAAAGCGCAGCACTAAGAAGCTAATGCAGCTTCAGCATGAGTTCGATACCCACCCCGGAGGTGACCCACCTGGCGTGGCAGGCCTCTCCTGACCTGTCTGCTGCTCCCCTCAGCAGTGTACTTTGCCAGTCAGCCTGTTCTGCTCCCCACCCTGTCTCTGGTGAATCTTCTCATTGCCCCTGCACCTCTGGCCTGTACCCCAGTTCTGTATGCATAAATAAATAAATCGTTAAAAAAAAGAAAGAAAGATACCAGAGATCAACAATGGGTCTCATTTCTACCCACTTTACACTTTGCTGACCACTGAGAACAGCTAATGAGGGACTCAACTCAGGGCAAATGCCCAGAAGCCTCAAAGACAAAGCCCTCACTGGGGGCTCCACTTCAGGTCCTCACCTTGAAGGAGAAAGTAATCCGAAGTTGTGCGCTTCAGAGCTGCTTTTGCCTTATCACCGCTCCAGTCCACTTCCAGTGCTTCTTTAACAGAGCAGAAGACCACTTTCTGTTTGAAAAGGGGGGAAACAGGCAAAGCTGCTTAGTGAGAACACACACTGAAATCACAAGGCAGAAGTACTTCACTATCTTAGAGAAATGTCATTTTTTAAGGTTTATTGTTCATTAGAAATGGAGGTCTAGGGGCCCTCCCTGGTGGCACAACAGTTAAATTGCAGCACTACAAGCGAGCCATAGCCAGTGTGAGTTCGATCCCCAGCCCCAGAGGTGATCCACATGGCATGGCAGGCCTCTCCTGCCTCCCCGCTACTCCCCTCAGCAGTGTACTTCATCACTCTGCCTGTTTTGCTCCCCACTCTGTCTCTGTTGAATCCTCTCACTGCCCCTACTCCTCTGGCCTGTTCTGTACGCATAAGTAAATAATCTTTAAAAAAAGAAAGAAAGAAGGAAAGAAGGAAAGAAGGAAAGAAGGAA
>NW_004567142.1:3592748-3615513 GCF_000260355.1 Condylura cristata | reverse complement strand
AGAAAGAAAGAAAGAAAGAAAGAAAGAAAGAAAGAAAGAAAGAAAGAAAGAAAGAAAGAAAGAAAGAAAGAAAGAAAGAAAGAAAGAAATGGAGGCCCATTGCAACGCAATAAACACTATGTACACCACTGGGCACTGGAGACATAGCAAGGCATGAAACATATTCCTTGTGCAGAATAAGGCAGAGTACAGCCTCCAAAGACTAATAGAAATACCAACACAGGTGAGCCAGAATGTGTCTAAAGGCATCCATGGTGGTGCGAGGGGTTGAAGCGCAGTGCTACGAAGCTATCTGCAGCCACTGGAGCATGAATTTGATCCCCACATGTCACAGCAGACCTCTGTCTCCCCAATGCTCCCTTGAGCAGTGTATTTCAATGCATCTGCCTGTTCTGCTCCTCAGTTTCTGGTGAATCCTCCTACCCCTGCCACCACACCACTGGACTACACACCAGCCAGCTCTTGTATGCATAATAAAACAAATCTTTAAAAAGTGAAAGAAGTGTAGATATGTTAAATCCACTGAGGTCTGAGCATGAATAGTCTGTTATCAATGAGCACACCTAACACCTCTTATGTTGGTTTCTAAATCATCACTCCCTACTAAAAGAAATGTTTCTCTTTGTACAGCAGGTTTCAGGCCCTCCCTGGTGGTGCAACGGGTTAAAGCACACAGTGCAGTGGCTAGCCACAGCCACTGCAGCATGAGTTCAATCTCCAGCCAGGAAGCTGACCCACTTGGCATGACAGACCTCTCCTGACCCACCCACTACTCCCCTCGGCAGTATATTTTCAGTATACTTGCCTATTCTTCCCACTCTGTCTTTGGTGAATCATCTCACCCCCTGCAACTCTGGCTTGTACCCCAGTTCATGTATGCATAAATATGTCTTAAAAAGAAAAAGAAAAACAAAACAAAAAAAAGAAATATCAGGTTTCAGTGCTAGGGCAATGACAGTGCAAGAGAAGGCCTGAAACAAGAAAATGCTCAAAGAATGAAGGGGTACTGTCATGGGGAAACAAGCTAACTTAAAGGCGCTCCACCTGGTCAACTCTGGGACAATTTGAGGATAAGAACAAATTAGAGCAGACTTTAAACTACATAAGCCTAAAGTTAACTAATTAATGAAGCTTGATGAGGAATGGGATATTCATAACTTAGAAATAACTCTCTACAAAACCCATTATAGTTCCAGACAAGGAAAATAGGAACCCTTGTCCATGCAGTCTGTCAGATAGAATCTCTTACTCAAGTGACTTTCAAAAGGGATCTGGAAGCCAGAGCCAGGTCCCATAATCTAATGAGCAGCAGGCGTGGCTTGGTATTTCTGAAGATTTGTTGCTGGAGGGAATATCAGAGGATGTGTGCTGAGGGACAGTTTACAAAATAATTGGATAGTAATATTCAAAGTGACACCAGATTCACATGCACATGTAAAGCTGAACTGGATACTTTCTGCCATTAAGAAAGAGCAGGGCTGCTGGTGGGAATGCAAACTAGTACAACCACTATGGAAAACTGTTTGGAGGTTCCTCAAACTGCTAACCATGGAGCTTCCCTACGACCCAACAATCCCACTCCTAGGTATCTACCCAAAAGACACAAAAATACTGATTGAAAAAGATACCTGTACCCCCATGTTTATTGCTGTTTTATTTACAATTGGAAAAACATGGAAGCAGCCCAGATGCCCAAAAGTAGATGACTGGATAAAAAAGATGTGGTACATAAATACAATGGAATATTACTCAGCAACCAAAAAAGAGAAACACATGTCTTTTGCAGCAACTTGGATGGAACTGGAAAAGATCATGCTCAGTGAGATAAGCCAGAAAGAGAAAGAAAAATACCGGATGGTTTCACTCATAGCAGGAGTATAATGGACCAGGTGGAAAATAACAAAAATAATGAACAACCATATACCAGAGCCATTTTGTGGGGGTGGAGTGGGGAATGGGATCAAAAACAGGGTGGGGGGAGGGAAATGCACGGGATTATGGTGATGGCACATGGGTGACTTGGTGATGGGAAACCCGCGGGGATTACAATTGAGATGGAAAAAAAAATGTACAAAATGATGTAAAAATAAACTTTTGTAATAAAAAAAAAAAGAAAAGAAAGAGCAGGGTTGTAACAAATGATAAACCTGAAAGGGATGTGAGCCTTGGAAGGTGTGGTACAGCTATGAATTTCTTGAGGTTGAAGGCCAGTTTTTATCATGCAGAAAGCCTTGAGAAACAGAGAGAAGTAACTTAGGTGGGCATGGTGCTGGCCCCTTCTCTAAAATGGCTCAGAAAAAAGTGGTTCTCTGCATTAGCTACTTTTGCTAAGTTTAAAATGGCTTGAGCATATACATAATTTCAAACTTACAGGCATGTCTTTTCCTTTCTCTCTCCACACTCAAAATACATAACCAGGTACTTTTAAAATACAACAATGGTATCAACAGGTTAAGCGAACCAAGCTCCATCAGCTACCTGGCGGCTTATCAACAGGTTAAGCGAACCAAGCTCCATCAGCTACCTGGCGGCTTATACAGCCTGAAACAAACTGAAATGGACTTGAGAGATGAAAACACAAATTGCCACAAATTGAAACAGTCACGGTTTTTATGGTGGCCTTCTGCCTCCACATAATAATCCCCTTGGGATTTGGCCCACTGTAAAAAGTTAGTACACAAGATGATTGTACTGCCCTCAAACCGTTTGGCTAAGAGGTCAGTCTGACCTCAAAAGATGTCATATAGATATTCTTGTGCCACTAATGCCTGATAATGTAAAAGGGCGGTCCCCAGAAAAAGGGAAGGTTCCAGGTTCCCTGCCCTACCCAAAAGAAGGGTGGAGCTGAGGAGAGAAGAATATGGAGAGGATACTGAGAAGGAAGGCCGCAAGATGGAGAGCCAGAAAGTACCCTGAGGGAGCTACATGGAACAGAGACATGTGAAGAAACTACGCTTGTTTCTTCTTGGTCCTGGACTGGTTGAAACAGGTGTGGGTGAGAGACCCATGGGAGGTTCACTACGGCAGCCATTTATCCTGATTTTGACTGTGCTCTTTTCCTCCCAGACTTGCCTGGCCATTTTTGATCCTTTTTCATTGGGTCCCTGCTGGAAGGTGCTTTAGGCTTGTGGCGAGTTTTCAGGCCTTGCTTTGGGCCAATCCCTTTTGGATAGACTTATACACACGAGGGGACAGTAACTTTGAGTGTTTGATTTAGAAACTATATTCTTCGTCTTTTCTGTTTGCACACTAATTAAAGTTTCTTTCCCTTAAAGGTCTTATGTCTTGTCTTGATGCGGCAGATGGCAGAACCTATTTAGAGGAGGCAGGTTTGGGGGTTCAGTGGTGCCCCTCTGCCTGCCCTTAAGAGTAACATAATATCAGGCCCCATTTTCTTAACAAGTCTTACAACACAGGTCAAGCCATTAGTAGTGTGGGGAGGAACACATCAGAATGAGCAAACAAAATCTTACCCAATTTTAAAACCTACCGAATGCAGAGTTTCTGTAGTTTGCCTGGCTAAGAGTAATGTTAAGAATGTACTGATTTGTTAGACCACCAGGAAACAAATGAAGAACAAAGCTGTGTTTTAAATTTTCCATCTCAGGCAGGTCTGCCTCAAACACTTTCAAGGCCTGGTGCAAGAGTACAAATGAAAAGCCATAAATCAAGCTTACATATTCAGTTATAAATCACACCGGCAAGCTACTGAATGACGAATATTGTATCCTCCTGCCTAGACAAACAGACCTTCTTCGGCACCACCTGGAAGACCAGGCTCACGTCTTGAGAGTTCTATGGAGTCCTCCAGAGTGCTGTGCCAGAATGAGCTGTTCGGGGAAAGCGGCACCCTCTTCCCCTCTTTGGCTGGTCCCATTAAGCATAAGGCTTTGCAACTGAGCAAGGCTGCCATTTCTTCCTTCCCTCCTGACACACCTGCCCCGCTGGCCTAGGCACACAGGGGCTGTGCAAGGTCCACACTCTCGTGGCAGTTCAGGGAAGAAGGCCACGAAAGCCTGAGAGGGGTCCAGACAAGAGAATACAGTATCCTAGGTATCCAAAATGGGGTTTAGAACTGGGGGGAAAAGACAACAGGTAAACACATCACACTGATCCCATGGACTCCTCCCCCTTGAGATTAGCTTGGAAGAAAGTCAAAGTGTCTACAGCTCTGGGCTGAAGGCAAAGGTCCTTTTCCTCCCCAAGTCTAAGGACAGAACTATTCACTGTCTTGCCACTAACACATAACCCTAAGCAAATGAAGTCCTCTCTCTGGAGCCTGAGCATGGCAGATAACTTTCAAGAGCAGGAACCCCCAGTAACCTGGCATGCAATGTGTTCTAGCATGTTCAGCCACAGGGGACAGAAGAGAGCCCAAGACCAACAAGATAATTCTTGGAATTTCTGAATTAGAAAGCTGGAAAGGAAGGCGTGTTAACGGCAAAGCCCAAGTCCTGCTACTTCTAAGGCTCCCCAACTGCCCAGGTCTTTACCCTTCTCAGACCACTACACAATAGTTAGTCGATGCTTCCTATATTACTCCAAGCTACCTCTAATCAGTTTTTATTTTTTTTGGCTCAAATTAAAATAAAATTAGAATTAAGTCATTTCATTGGATACAATTAGTAAGACATGCAAAAGGTGGTACTGAGGCCCTCTCTGGTGGCGCAAAGGGTTAAAGCACAGCATGGAGAAGCTAAAGCCACTTCAGCATGAGTTCAATCCCTAGCCCCAGAGGTGACCACATGGTGCGGCAGACCTCTCCTGACCTGCCTGCTGCTCCCCTCAGCAGTGTACTTCATTGATCTGCTTGTTCTGCTCCCCACTCTGTCTCTGGTGAATCCTCTCACTGTCCCTGCACCTCTGGCCTGTACCCAGCTCTGTATGCATAAATAAACCAATCTTTAAAAAAAAAAAAAAAAAGGTAGTTCTGGCCTTAGCCACCTAACTGGTGCTGGATTTAGAAAGAAAAAGCACTTGACCCAGTTCTCAGGATGGAAGGGTCTTCCAGAGGACACAGCAGCCCCACGGCTGCCAGGTAGTAACACCACCTAAGGACTTAATGACTTCACCCCTCACCCCCTTTCACTTCACAGTGTAGGTTCAGTGCCCCTCCACCTAAAACGCCTAACCTGCTCTACACTGCTGCTCATTTCTTGCCTGAGAATTCAACCTGACGTCCTAGTTAAAGCTAACAAGGCCTCGCACACTGGGCACTGATCTCTCTTCACATGGGCATCAGCGTCCCTGGGCTGGGACCAGGGCAATGGCACTTTGCTAGAGACCCATGAGTTGAGAGGGCCCAAACTGCTCTATTTGCCAAAAGCCCCAACAGTAAGTACGAATGACTTCTCCATACAGGCTACCTGTCTCTCAACAGGGGTTGCTGAGCCACACAGCACAGGGGGCAGTGCATTAACCCAAACATACAGGAGACTCGTTCAAAACTTTACGGACAGGCAACTAGAGGCAAAACTACACAGCCACTTCAGAATGCACTCCAGGGTGGTTAGAAAGACTTGGGGAGTGCTTGTGAAAATACACCAAGTGACAAGAGCAAAGGACTGTATGGAGGTGGAATCATACTCCAAGGTCACCGCGTCTACGCACACAGAGAATACAGAAAGGCTGCTTCTGCGTGGGAACATGGCGTGAGTACATAGAAGGGGCTCACTTTTTCTCAGCTGGCTCTGTATTTTCCACCTTTGGGAGTGTTAACATGTTTCATTTTTTGAAACTGCCCAAACCTCTGTAACAAGCAATATAGTTCTGGACAGACAGCTGAATGGAAATCAAATTGAAAGAACAATCAAAACTACAGATTTCTAGTTACAATTTCCAGACCTATTCATGGGAGGCTCTCATCTTCACAAGCACGCTAATAATGACAACCCCAATCGTGGGCAATTTTCACACTGAGTAGAGTGGCAAGAGAGCCCCAAGTTACCAAATGTTGCTGCTAACATACTGCTGCTGGTTTTGGAACATAAACTGACAAAACTACTTGAGAGTATTTAGCAGGGTCTGGTGAAGGTGAGGACGCACATACCCTAGTTTTCCTCCTGAGCATGTAGCCTACAGAAATCACACTTTACCCAAGGAGAGATTATACAACACACAAACACAATGACCACAGCACAATCTGTTGATAGCAAAGACTTACATACCTGAACGCCCACCAATACAAGAACAGATAAGCAAGTAGCAATGTGTTCATACAGAAAGGATCCTGCGGAGCTGTTCAAGAGAACGTGCTGTGATGATGGAAACGCTATGTCTGCACTAGGCGATACCTGGCCAAATAGCCACATGTGGTCATGGAGTACCTGAAATGCGGCTATTGAGACTGACGAAGTGAATTTTAAAATTTTTATTTAACTTTCATTTTAATGGCCACATGTGGAGAGTGGCTACCAAAATGGACAGCAAAGCCCTGGAACTATATACAAGCACAAATGGCCTAACAAACAGAGTACTCTTCTTAAAAGCAGGTGGCAGCATACATACAATATAAAACCAGTTTTTCAGAAGTTAAAAGCAAACAAAACAATTCTACATATTGCTTAGAAATACAGGCTATGTAGGAAGAATGCATGGAAGAGAACCCCAATTAAGGATAATGGTGCTTCTATGTTGAGGAGGGGTAGCCTGGAGTCTCCACCACACCCGTGATAGCTGAGGTCCTCAATTCGGTGGTAGGCCCACGGTGATGACCACTGCCTAATAAATACCTGCAACACTGCTGAAGCCACATTTCAATGCTTGGCTTTACCAACACATTACAAAATGCTAAGCCTAAAGGGCTGCATCTGTGCCTTCAAGGCACCCTATTTAAATTCACTCCATTAGGCCTCCCTGATGGTGCAAGGGATAAAGTCTTAGCACTTACGAAGCTATCAGCAGCCAAAGCAGCACGAGTTCAATTCCAGCCAGGGAGCTGACCCACATGGCGCAGCAGACCTCTCCCTGTCTTCCCACTTTTACCCTCAGCAGTGTCTTTCAGTCAATCTACCAATTCTGCTCCCCACTCTGTCTCTGGTAAACCCTCTTACCTCCACACCTCTGACCTATACCCCAGTTCTTGTATGCATAAATAAATCTTTAAATAAATAAATTCACTCAACTGTACGAGAAGCCCACAGGTGAAGGCAGAGAACAAACAGAACACTTGAATGCTTGGAATGCTTTCAATTTTTAGCCAAATGATGCTTGTTTTATTATTATATTCCATAATTTCATGTTAGTATAGCAGATATCACAATAAGAAAATATAGATGGGGCTGTGCTGATGATGTCTTTTTTTTTTTAAGTTAGTGCGGGGTCCCTGGGTTCACTCCGGGAAAGGTTTCTCCAGAGCTCCCCTCTCAGCGGCACACGGCGAGTTCCCCAGGTTGAGTTTCTCCACGAGACAGAGATTCAGTGCAGGTTTATTAGGGAAAAGGACAGAGGAATAAAAGATACTTGCATAGCCATAAATGGGCAGGAAGAGCTGCCCCAAAGGGACAGGGCTTGCTGACAAGCCTGCATGGGTGCAAGAAGTGGCCTTAGGAGAGCAGCCTCCACTGAGGGGGGTTAGTGCAGAGAAGTCCCGGCAGGTACAGGTCACGGGCAGACAGGAGGCTGCTGCCCTGCAGAGGGAGACAATGGGTGGAAAGAAGCACCTGCATAGGCATAGGTGGGCAGAAGTCGGCTGCCCTGGGCCAGGGCAGGGACTGCACTGATGTAGACTCCTCTTGGGGAGGGGCTCACTCCTTGAGCCTAGGTTTGTTGATTTTGAATGGAATCTGCAAGGGGCATGTGATCCCACAATGGGTTCCATCTACGTATCTTTATCTTTCACCTTTTGAGTTTGTGACAGACACAGTCCACAGCAGTCTGATCCCTGCTTTGATCTTATGCTTGTAATATAGGCACAGGCACCTAAAAATCATGATTTCCATAGGCAGGTCAACAGCTATGTTCATCCCTTCTACCCCCAACTACTCATGTGAGTCAATCCTGTGAGGCCTCCTTTCTATTCCTTCCACCATCACTTCATGTTTCATTTTTCAGAGCGATGACGGGGAGTAGCCCTCACTAGGCACCTACCCTTGCTAGGAACCCAAACAGTACAACCACTATGAAAAGCTGTTTGGAGGTTTCTCAAACTGCTAAAACTGGAGCTTCCATATGATCCAGCAATTTCACTCCTAGGGATCTACCCAAAGGGACATAAAAACATTAATTCAGGCCCTCTCTGGTGGCGAAAGGGTTTTTTAAAGCTCAGCACTGCTAGCTAGCCATAACCGCTTCAGTGCTAGTTAGATCCACAACCCAGAGGTGACCCACATGGTGCAGCAGATCTCTCCTGTCTCCCCACTGTTCCCCTTAGCAGTGTATATCATCAATCTGCTGTCCTGGTCCTCACTCTGTCTCTGGTGAATCCTTTCACCATCCCTGCGCACCTCTGGCTGTACCCCAGTTCTGTGTGCATAAATAAAATAAATCTTTAAAAAAAAAAAAACTTGAGTTTAAAAAAAAATTAATTCAAAAGGACACCTGCACCCCTATGTTTACTGCTGCACTACTTACAATATGGAAGATGTAAAATCAACCAAAATGCCCAAAATTAGGTGACTGGATCAAGAAGATATGGTACGTCTACACAATGGAATATTACTTCAGCAATCAAAAAAGATAAACTCATGCCATTTTCGGCAACATAGATGGATCTGGAAGAGATCATGCTTAGTGAAATAAGCCAAAAAGAAAAAGAAAAACACTGGATGGCTTCACTCACAGCAGTGTAATGGATCAGGTGGGAAAAAAAGAAATTGTAATACAGTAAAAATGAAAACAACAACTATAAACCAGAGACATTCTAGTGGGGTGAAGAGGGGAACAAGAGCAAAACTGGAGGGGGAAGAGCACACAGAACTAGGGTGATAGCACACGGGTACGCTGGTGGTGGGAAGTCCACGGGGATTACAATCGAGATGAAGAAATGCACAAGATGAAGAATGATATATATAATTTTAAGAATTATATATAAAAAAAGGAACCCTAACAACTACAAAACATGAGCAAAAACCACATGGGAGGACACTGCTGGCCTTTTAGTCTGAAGGTTTTCCCAGAATGATCCCAATTCTCACATATTTCCTCCCACCAGCCTCATAAACTTCAGATCATCCTAGCAACTCCAAGAGGCTTCACTCTGAGTCATGGGGGGGGCCTGTGCCCTTAGCCACAGCCTCTGCTCTCCAGCCTATTTTCTTTTGGGCAGCTGTGTGACCTTCAGCCCATCATTTAACTTCTTAGTTTTGGCATTAGCTGTAAAGAGACAGCAGGACTGGAAGTGAGCCCTGCACTCAAGGCAGCGCCTTGCACACAGTAGGCATTCTGCAACTTGAAGATGAGAAAGAACTGGAAGCGGGGGATGCCACAGCCTGAATTCCTCCACCCCATTTGTGCTTTCCTTGACCCTAGCTCCTGCGAGCAAATTCTGGTCAAGGTGTGGGTGCTTGACAAACTGTCCTTTACATGCCAACTCTAACAACGCTTCCTTTGGGAAACTCTCTGGATACTTCCTCACCACAAAACCACTGCTCCCTCCTGTATCTACTGTACGTTAGTGTCTGTATGACATCTGTGCCCTAGACTTCATTCTGATGAAATCTGTCTCATGATTTCTGGTCTCCAAAGGAAGCAAACAAACCGCGGCCTCTGGGCTAGGCCTCTTCCCACTGCCTTATTTATCATGATGGCACCTGGCTAGAAAGGCCCGGTCTTCCTAGACGGTGTGAAAACCACAGCTCTGTTTTTCCTCTTTGTTTTTTAACGTTTCTAATTTAGGAGCACAATGTGTACCTTGAAGCAAAAGTGGCTTTACAACATTTGGTTGAACCTAAGGCAAGGGGGAGGGGAAGGGAACCCTCACCAGAAACCTTCACAGGAAACAGGAAGTGCTGCTTCCCCACCCCCATCCTGCATGATGAGCATAACCCAAATTATTCTGTACAATTTAGGTCAAAGGACAGAATCTGAATCAAGGACTTTTTGAATTGGAAGAAAACTCTGAAATCATGGTATAGTCTCTGGCAAAATGGAGGTGCTTTGTCACAAGGTGGCCAAGCTACCGCAGGCCGGTCCCCCCATGGCTCTTGGTGAGGGGCACAAAGGCAAGGTTTGGAATCCCACAGACTGTCATCAGGAATGCTCTGAATGCCTCACAGCTCTAAGGGCTGGGGGTTGGAATACCAGCCTGAATTGTCCAGGGGAAACAGCTGACTAACAATGTCAGCTGGGGAATATTTTGATACCTTCCTATCGGGGCCCAAGTAGGAAGAGGCTGCACAAAGAGCTCTGCGCCTGGAGAGCCCAAGGAATGGTACACGAGTGCTGCCGCGCTGCCCACATTCTCCTCATAGCTAGATAAAGTGGCTCCCAAAGAGGTTTCCAGATCCGTCCCAGTGGGCACCATCAGAAGTGACTCCAAGGGAAACTTCCAGCTGTGAAGGGCTAACAAAGCTAGGGCTCTCTCCATTTGAATGTGAAAGACCCGCCTCAATCAGAGAAGGCCCTTAAGCCATAAAACCCTTCACACCAAGGCCAAGTGTCACACTTGTAAGAGGGTGTGATTTATAAACTGACAGCACCCACAAAGCTGCTTTTGTACTCCTCCTTAGTTAACAATTTATCACCCCCCCCCCCAACACACACCAAACTCACGGAGCTATTCAGATAAAGCTTGACTGGGCCTCAAAAAGAAAGAAAGGAAGGAAAAAAGAAAAGGACTCAAGTTTTGGCCAAAACACCAATGTTCACTCTGGATAATTATGGTCCTGTGAATAGACACTAAAATTAGGGTTTAATAATTCCTCTGTATCACACTCACAGCATCGAACTGTTCCAATACAAACATAAAAAGAAAATCTCCAAGCAGCCTTGCTGGAAACTCAAAGAGTTCCACTTCTGTGGTTTCTGCAGTCTCTTTTGTGGTTTCTGCACTCTTAGAATCCCCCTTTAGAGCCATTTTAACTCCAAGTTCTGACCAGCTGTTTTTCTTTCTCAACAACTGAATTCACAGAGCAGAGAGTAAATAGGGTTTGGTCATGTCTTTCCTTTCAATGATGCTGATTCTGGCCAGATCCTGGCCATTTTGCCCTGCTTTCCTCTCACAGGATTCCCTCCTCAGTTCCCAAAGCCAACTACGAAATCCAGTATCTTCTCATTCCCTTCCACTCCATTCTACTGAATAACTTGAAATTACTGCACTGAATCTAAGCAGTCTAAGCCCCAAACAAAACTTAGTGGAAAAAAAAAAAAAATACACACCTGACAAAATTTGTGAACATCAAGGCCTTCTTTGTGAGGAGGGAAAAACTTTTTGGAAAAAAAAAAGCAATTCAAGTTCAGGGCATCCCTGGTGGTGTAAGGAGTTAAAGTGCAACACTGAGAAGCTCTCCCACAGCCACTGCAGCACAAGTTTGATGCCTGATCCTGGGTCAGGGATGTGACCCACAGGGCGCAGCAGACCTCTCCTGTCTGGCACACTGCTTCCCTCAGTAGATCTGTTTCAGTACATCGGCCTGTTCTGCTCCCCATTGTGTCTCTGGTGAATCCTCTCACCCCCACACCTCTGGCCTGTGCCCCAGTTCTCCTATGCATAAATATATAAATGTATTTAAAAAAAAAATTCAAGTTGGACTCTTTCTTGCCTCCAAAAGATCTTTATAAACTGCCTATCAGTCAGAAATGAAATTCTTTTTGTACAAAAGTAATGGTCTTTTGTACAATGCTGATCAACTGTCTGACTGCTCCCCGTGCAGGAGGTCCAAGGGTGGCCACAAGTTGAGTCCCTTTTAGCCCTCACAGTGGTGACAAGAACAGCATTCAAACCGAGCAAGCAGGAACGCAAGGCAGTTAGATTTGGGACACAGAATACGAAAAAATCCCTGCATATCAGATTCTCTTGAAAAATCACATCTGGCATGTGGGTCCACATGGCTGCCTGACAACAACTGGCTGGCACTAAGCAACAGCTGCACCCCCTCACCCCCTAATTTAATGGGACAAGCGCGGCCCAGTCTGTTCAGGAGGTCCTTCCCCTCAAGAGGAACCATCTTCCATCCTTGCCCTTGGGCTGCTGTCCCTCCCTCCCAAGGTCTCAGGTGTCATACTCTACGTGCACATGCGCACTGCACACATACCTTTTTGACCATGGTTGTCTCAGGTGAATCAAGTTTTGCTCTCTTGGTATCAGGCCCATCTTCTACTCCTTGGCTAACTTTGGCAACTTTGGTCTTTTCTCTGGAAGATAACAAGCGAAGGTAACTGAGTTCTACCCTAATACAAAGAACATCACCAGTTCACACTACAGGGTGGTAGTTAAAGAGTAAAGGCTTTGAGGTCAGGCAGATCTGGGTTCAAATCCTAGCTCCTCCACTGATCACCTGATGAGTCAGTTACCCACAATGTAGGAATAACGCTGACAGCACTGATACAAGAAAAATAACATAAATGGCTTAGCACAGGGACCGCCTTAGTGGCCTAAGGGTTAAGTCTCACTGCTACCACAGCAAAGACCCACCATGACAGTGTGAGTCCAATCCCCAGCAGGAAGGTGTTCCACCTGGCACAGAAACCTCTGTCTCACCCGCTGCTCAGTGGATTTCAGTGTATTTGCTTATTCTGCACTTCACTCTCTCTGAGGAACTTTCTCACCACCCCCACACCTCTGGCCTGCACCCCAGTTGTTCTACACAAAAAATGAAATCCTAAAATAAATGATTCAGCACACTATCATATACTAAGCTCTCAAAAAAACCTTGTAACTGTTTCACTGGAATCAGGAAATAGTCAAATTCAACTCCTTCCTGCTGCCAATGGGGAGCTCACATTAAAATAATCTGCCCAGGCCCTTCCTGGTGGCACAGTGGGTTAAAGCACTGCACTGAGAAGCTTAAGCCAATTCCGCATGAGTTCGATCCCCGCCTGCCCTGGAAGAGATCCACATGGCGTGGCAGACCTCTCCTGCCCGCCCGCTGCTCCCCTCAGCAGTGTACTTCAACGATCTGCCTGTTCTGCTCCCTACTCTGTCTCTGGTGAATCCTCTCACCCTCCGCATCTCTGGCCTGTATCCCAGTTCTGTATGAATAAATAATCTTTAAAAATAAATAAATAAATAATCTGCACATAAAGCACTAGTGTTGGGCCTCCCTGGTAGCCTAGGGGTTGTCTCAGTGCTACCACAGCTACAGCTTGAGTTCAATACCTGGCCAGGGAGCTGACCCACATATGGCACGGCAGAACTCTCCTGTCTCCTCACTGCTCCCCTCAGCAGAGTACTTCAGTAAACCCACCTGTTCTGCTCCCCACTGTCTTCGGTGAGTCTTTTCACCCTCCCACCCTGCACCTCTGGCCTACATCCCAATTCTTCTAAGCAAACAAAAATAGTGTTACAAGAGATCTTGAACATGTCTGTCCTGTCCCCATCTTGATTTTATATAAGCGAAACATTTGCAGATCAGGGGAATTTCTGTGACTTGCCTATGAAGCTGAACAAAAGCAAGCAGCTCCTGGCTCTTGGTAGGAAAAGTCACCTACCACATATGTTCTCTACTTCTCATTGGTAAGGGGGTGGTCAGAAAATACAGCCTAAAAAACCAACTCACTGAGTTTTACAATATTGAGATGACCTGCCATCTATCATCTAGAAGCTACAAGTTCCAACTGCTGCAGGCCCCGTCATGTGAGAACCACCACAGACTGCAACCCCAATGTGTAGAATAAGAGGACGAAGTCTGTTTGTTCCATGAGAGCAGTCTCTGGACCTTGGAGGTTTTCCAAGGTAGACTCTGGCTCACAGTGCACCACAGCAGACTGCTAAACGTTTGTACTCATTTTACTATCTCTCAACCTGAAACATGCAAGCCCAAACAGGTAAAAAAATTTTAAAACCCAAGTAAGACATCCCCCCGCCCCCCAAATAAGAGAGTGCGGCTTCACCTGATCAAATACCCATGTGATCTAGTATGATTCTGTTCTGCATGACTTAGGTTTGATCGTTTCAGAAGAAAACAGAAGCCACAATCCTCCTAAATCTAAACACATGTTAAATGTGTCAGTGCTAGCAAACTATCACCAGCCACTGCAGCAAGAGTTCGATCCCTGGCTAGGGAACTGACCCACATGGTGCAAACAGGCCACTCCAGTCTTCCCACTGCTCCCCTCAGTTGGTTTGCCTGTTCTGCTCTCCACTCTGCCTCTGAGTAATCCTCTCACCTTCTGTACCTCTGGCTGGTACTCCCGCTCTTGTATGCATAAATAAAAATAAATCTTTTTTTAAAAGGTTCATTTCCTCTCAGTGAAATACTGTATTTTGAGATGTTCTCTTCTCCTGCCTCTTCCAACACTTACTCTACAAATTCATGCTCTCCAAGATTGGCAAATGTGTATCCATGGTAGCCAAAAACATCTCCTGTAAAGAACTTGATGCTGTTTTTGTGACAGATCTGGTCAACTTTAATTATGACATCTCTGGAACAGCAAGTCAGACATACCTGCAGAAAGAAATTGGCTGGGTGTGAGTTCTGCAAACTGTGAATCACGGCCCTGATGTCTAAATAAATCTTAAAGAAAAGTTGCTCTGGGCATGTCTAAAGCCAGTTTCAAACTGGTACAACAGGTTCTCTGGATCCTAAAGCTGGAAGACAAAAGTACACTTATAGGTCTCGGTGCGCAGATGTAAATCACGAGCGCACCGCAGCCCGCAAACCAAACAAATTATGCTTAGCTAGAAAGCAAGTCATTCATGGAATTTGTTTCTCCTAGTTCTTGAACATATAAAAAAGCATGTCTCATACTTTCCATCAAAAGAAAAAGACAGCAATAACTTAGCACAAGTTATTTCTAAATTATTAAATCTATTAAAATCTAAATAAACCATGTTTTTTTAATTTATCCAAAGGTCACATCTATATGAGAAGGCATATCCCCCCCTTCTTTTGATTGATATGTTCAGATAAAGATGATAAACAAATCCTGTTGAGATTATTTTCCCAGTTTTCAATGTGAAATTTTATCTGAATTCAAGGACAAAAGAAAAGGTTATAGACCGGTGACCTGCCACTGAGACTGAGACAATGAGCCTGGGACTCACACAGTGCAATAATCAGTGTTTCTCTGGGGCCTCTAGGTTGTCTCCCAGTAAGTAAAGGTATCAGGAAGGGTTACATTTTGCTGCATAAAACATCATCTTTTTGAGAACGGGTTTGTGACTGGGCCCAAGACAACTTCTAAACAGTGTGTGTTTTTTTCTGAACATTGAGTTGGCAAATAAATCACAAAGGGATTTTTTTCACTTTGCTGTTATCTGGCACCCTGAACGCTAAACTAACACTCAGAGATGTGTGCTTCTGTCATCATTCAAAGGTGCAGCCACCCAAGGAGACATCCAATCTGAAGGACAGGAGAGTCGCACCCAACCGCCCCAGGAGCCCACAGACAGTCAACTGCCTCGGGAGCCTGCACAGGCAAGTCAGGGTACAACCTACAAGGGCCAGTCAAACGCGACCAACACCTGGACCTGTGCCCCGTTATCTCAACCGCCTCTCTAACTGCTAGACGTTCAAGGGACACCTAGAATAAACCAAAGTGGCTACTATGGATAAATAAGTGAAGACATATCCAAACTGAAAAGGTTCCAATACCTGGAATTAAGAGAAAAAAAAAAAAGACAAGACACAGACGATTCCTCATTACCAGCCCATCTGGAACAGATGCACATATGAAATGTAACAGTATGAAAAACAAACTACCCAACCAAATTCTAGCCTCTCATGTACTGTCCTTCATTAAAAAAAAAAAAAGTAGTTCATCTATGATTATTTCATGATTATCCAACATTTGTTAAGCTTTTCCAGATTACAGGGAACCTTGTCTGAAAGGTCACAGACACTGAAAAAGAATTTAACTTATCCTTTCACCTCCGAATAGATTTGGCAGTGAAACCAAATGAGGTTGGACGTTGCCTCACGTGGCTTCTGACTACAGAGATTCTGCCTAGTTATCCACGGCAACATGGCCAAAGCGGGTGTGTGAAAGAGACAGAGACAGGCTAAGATCAGGTGTGTTCTTTTTTTAAGACAAAACACAAGCTGTAGTTTGATATTTCTAACCAAAAAAGTCTCTACTACAGAAGTTAATCACCAACTTGTTAAGTCTGGGGAGAAAACATTTGCAATAAAAATGCATCAGGCTATGTGCAAAGGCTCTGGAAGGAAGGCAAAGACACCGATGATGAAACCTGCGTGGGGAACACGTGCCCAAAGAAACCAGCAGACAGACAAAGTCACAAACATACAGCGGATCCAACAGACGGGACCCACACACCAACACAACATACGAAGGCAATGTAAATTTCAATCTACTAAGGCAATATTCTAAGCCTTCAGAAAGAACTGCTTATAAACTTGTTTGGAAGATAAGTTTAGAATTTGAGCTTTCATGTGCACCTGCTATACACAAAACTAATACTTTGGTTTATTTAATTCCCACAGGAGATTTTTGCACTCTATGAAACTTACTGCATCAAACTGGGTGAAAAAAGACTCAGTTTTCGTTTCTATATTCTCAGTGTCCGCTTTCACATCCACCATGGGGTTGAGATTCTGGGCTCGCTCCAGAGAGGCTTCAGCTCTGTTTCTGCCCACAGATCCAGTACGGATGAGGAACTGAGCTCCGGGATCTTCTGGAGATACCTAAGAATGATTTTTTTTCTTTAATACTTGAATTTGAGGTGGAAACAAATGACAACACGACAAACATTTTCCATTTTAAAGGTAGCTAAGTAACCTGTAACCTAATTTATTTCTGCAGAAATCTGCCTAATGCAGACTGCCTATCCTCTTCCTTCCTGAGGCTTTACAACAGACCCAGCTATTTCAGTTTACTGGGCATTGGTGGTTAAAGAGCACCCCCTTGTGTTTATAAAGAAAATGCATTCCAAACAGAAAGGTTCATGTTTTCTTCTCCCACTTAATTTGTAAAGGCTGACAAGTGCTATCTGCTGTGTGTCCAACTCGTAAGCATCCAGAAAAAAACATACAAAATTTCAAGAAAGTAGCCCTCTGCCCTTGAGTGATTTAAAATCAGACCAATGCAAAAATCAAAACCCTGGTGGCCCAGGGGTTAATAAATGTCAGTGCTATATCACCACTACGCCTGCGTTTGAGCTTCTGCCAGGGAACTGATCCAGGTATGATTCAGCAGACCTGCTCCCCTCAGCAAGTTTATTTCAATCAATCTGCCTGTCCTTCTCCCCACTCTGTCTGGTAAATCCTCTCGCCGCCCACATTTCTGACCTGTACACCAGTTCTTTTTTTTTTTTTTTAAAGATTTATTTATTCGTACAGAACTGGGGTACAGGCCAGAGATGCGGAGGGTGAGAGGATTCACCAGAGACAGAGCAGGGAGCAGAACAGGCAGATCGACGAAGTACACTGCTGAGGGGAGCAGCGGGCGGGTCAGGAGAGGTCTGCCTCGCCATGTGGTCACCTCCGGGGCAGGCGGGAATCGAACTCATGTGGAAGCGGCTTTTTTAGATTCTCAGTGCAGTGCTTTAACCCGCTGCGCCACCAGGGAGGGCCTGTACACCAGTTCTTTTAAGCAGAAATTAATTTTTTTTTTAGAAATAAAAAAAAATTTAATTAAAAAAAAAAAAAGGCCCTCCCTTGTGGCCCAGCGGGTTAAAGCACAGCACTGAGAATCCAAAGCCACTTCCGCATGAGTTTGATTCCCACCTGCCCCATTCCCGCCTGCCCTGGGAGGTGACCACATGGCGTGGCAGACCTCTCCTGACCTGCCCACTGCTCGCCTCAGCAGTGTACTTCGTCGATCTGCCTGTTCTGTTCCCCACTCTGTCTCTGGTGAAGCCTCTCACAGCCCCTGAGCCTCTGGCCTGCACCCCAGTTCTGTAAGCACAAATAAATCTTTAAAAAAAAAAAAAACCAAAAAAATCAGGCCCTCCCTGGTGGTGCAACGGGTTAGGACACAGCACTGTAAGCTAGCAGCAGCCATTTCAGTGAGAGTTCAATCCCCAGTCCCGGAAGTGACCCATATGGCACAGCAGACCTCTCCTGTCTCACCAGCTGCTCCCCTCAGCAGTGTACTTCATCAGTGTGCCTGTTCTGTTGAATCCTCTCACTGCCCCTGCACCTCTGGCCTATACTCCAGTTCTGTATGCATAAATAAATCTTTTTTAAAAAATCAAATACAATTGCAAATCCTTGAAATGAACTCTCAAAAAAAAAAAACCACAATGGTATTCCCTGCTGGTGCAACAGGTTATGACACAACACTAAGCTAGCCGCAGCAGCTTCAATGAGTTTGATCCCCATACCCGGAGGTGTCCACATGGCGCAGCAGATCTCTCCTGACCCGCCCGCTGCTCCCTTCAGCAGTATTACTTTGTCGATATGCCTGTTCTGCTCCCCATTCTGTCTCCAGTGAAACCTCTCACTGCCCCCTGCACCTCTGGCTTGTATCCCAGTTCTGTATGCACAAATAAATCTTAAAAAAAAACTCACAAAGGAGAGCCTCACTGTTGGCATAAGGCGTTAAGTCTCAGCTTTGTCAAGCTATCAGCAGCCACTGCAGCATGAGTTTGATCCCCAGCCACAGAGCTGACCCACAGGGCACAGCAGACCTCTCTTGTCTCACTCACTACTCCCTTCAGTGTATTTCACTACATCAGCCTGTTCTGCTCCCTATTGTCTCTCACACCCTGTACCCTCGCTCTTGTATGCATAAATAAATAAATCTTTAAAAACTCACAAAGGAGATGAGTGGGGCATGATGTTGACACGATTAGACTGTCAGCAGCACAGAGCCTCTAAAGTAAGAATCATCTGACCAACACCAAGATCATAGATCACACACACGAAGCATTTCTTCATACATGAAAACCATCAAACTGAACCATTCATCTCTCACTATGACCTTACCACTTCACCAAGACTGTGTTCAACAGAGGCAATCTTCCCTCTCACTGCTGATATGTGCCGATACATATCCTTAGTAACCTTTCCTCCAAGAAAATGAATGGGCCCTGCTCCCATTCAAGGCCAAGCTTGACTTATCCTTCCCACTTCTTCAGGTATCTTATGACATAGCAAGATGCTGTATCAGAGAGTTTTGTTAAAAGCAAGGCTCTGGGATTAATTCAGGCTGGATCTGAATCTTTGATGCCAATCTTGGCTCAATCACTTATGGTGTGACCTTGAGCGGAGGAGGGGGTGGATGTCACATGTACAATGAGGATGTTAATCAAAACAACATACATACCCTTCACTCTTGTCAGTGTTGACTATCACTATCTGCTTCCTCCCCTTCCTCCTCCCTCGCTGGACATCCACTCTCTGTATGAGCCCTGTGAGGTATCGCCATCCCCAAGACTGCAGCTCAGAACCATTCCATCACTCCTTGTTACCAGTTTGTGTACCAGTATGTACAGCTCCATTAAGCACCGCACCACCAACCTACCCCATGCCTGTTTAAGTATCTACCAAAATTTGATGTTTTTCTATTTGCTCAGAATGGAACGGACTGTTTCCTGACCCATCTGTGTCTTTCATTAACCCACCCATCAGACACATCTCCTGGGTCCCCACAGGTCTCCACTTGTGCTGTCCACTGTCCACAACATCTAACCCCCATCCCATCACTTGCCCCAAAAACCTGGTTTTCAAATCCTTGTGACTGCCTCCACAGCAGCCAGTTGGTGAGGTGACCGTGCCAGGAGTCAGACGAGCCTTTTTTTTTTACCAAGCCCACCAACTACTGACCACAGAGACACTAAAGTGCAGTAGGGATTGGAAACGAGTTAGGCCTCACAGAGGAAGGCACACTAAGGCCTCTAGGTGCCGTTCCCAGTGCTTTGTTGGTGCGGAGAGAAGGCATCACACAGGCCTCGATGCCGCTTCTTAGCCATTCGCAATTCTCAGATTCCCCAGCCAGCTGAGGACATTCCAGCTCCCATGTGGGTTCATTCTCCAGCCAACTGTAGGACCCATTCTTGCTTAGGTCTTATTCTTTCCCTCTGCACTGCAAATTCTCTCTGTAGTGTGGTGTTGCTGCCTCTAGGGGGCAGTGTGGCTGGGGAGCTGTCAAGCAGGCAGTGAGTGCTCAGGCTGTTAACTCTCTGCAGCTGACTTGTAGGAAAGTTTTAAATTCATGTCAAAATTGAACTTGGGCCCTCCCTGGTGGCGCAGCGGGTTAAAGCACTGCACTAAGAAGCTGAAACCACTTCTGCATGAGTTCGATCCCCGTCTGCCCCAGAGGTGACCACATGGCATGGCAGACCTCTCCTGACCCGCCCGCTGCTCCCCTCAGCAGTGTACTTCCTCGATCTGCCTGTTCTGCTCCCCAATCTGTCTCTGGTGAAGTCTTTTGCCGCCCCTGAGTCTCTGGCCTGTACCCCAGTTCTGTATGCACAAATAAATAAATCTTTAAAAAAAAAAAATTGAACTTGACTGTGATCTTATGTGAACCAACCAATGATTCTCTTTGTCTTGCTGTGAAACTTAATAATAAATTTATTAAAACAAGGTGCACTGTTAAAATTCCAATGTTTACTTTTGTTCAATCTACTCAGACAGGACCTTGACCTTGTTCAGTGGCAAACAGACACAATATCATGTCACAACCACCCTCTGAAGTATTTTACCTAAAATAAGATTTCTAAACTCTTTTAAAATACTGTCCAGGGCCCTCCATGGTGGCGCAACAGGTGAAATAAAGCGCAGCACTATGAAGCTGTCCACAGCTACTGCAGCACAAGTTCAATCCCTGGATAGGGAGCTGACCCACAGGGCACAGCAGACCTCTCCTGTCCCGCACGCTGCTCCCCTCAGCATTGTATTTCAGTACATCTGCCTTTTAAATAAATTTAAAAAAACAAAAAACGTATCCAGGGCCTCCCTGATGACGCAAGGGGTTAAGTCTCAGCACTATCTGAAGCCATTGCAGCATGAGTTTGATCCCTGGCCAGGGAGGTGACCCACAGGGCACAGCAGACCTCTCCTGTTTCCCCTGTACTCTCCTCAGCAGTGTGCTTCAGTCAATATGCCTGTTCTGTTCCCCTGTCTCTGGTGACTGCTCTTGCCCCCCTGCACTTCTGGCCTGTACCCCAGTCCTTATATACATAAATAAACTTTTTTAAAAAGAATAAAGTAAAAATACTACCCAAAAATTGTGGGGAAGGGATATCAGTAAAATCTTTACATGTGGGCCCTCCCTGGTGGTGGAATGTGTTAAAGCACAGCACTGTGAAACTAGCCAGATCCCTGGGTGCAGAGGGCGCAGCAGATCTTTCCTGACCCGCCCGCTGCTCCCTTCAACAGTATACTTCGTTGATCTGCTGTTCTGCTCCTCACTCTCGTCTCTGGTGAATCCTCTCACCACCCCTACACCTCTGGCCTGTACTCCAGTTCTATATGCATAAATAAATCCCTTTTTAAAAAATCTTGATATTGTACTAACATCAACTGATGTCAAATAGTAATTAATAATCCAGTAATTTTAAATTTTCTATAAATCTATGCAATTGAAGAATGAGAATATAAAGAAATCACTTATTTTCACACCTTAGAGAAAAGACAGGTCAGAGAAAGCTACACTGGAGTTGGGCACTATTATGACCATATCAACTCAACACACTGACAGTTTAAATGTCCGTACACTGAGCCTCATTCTAAGGCAGAATCACTGACGGCTACCTCCTAACAAAAACCCAATTTTGTTTTTAATGATTCAAGTGATTTCCAGGCCGAGGTCAGAAAAGCACTCCTCTAGCCCTCACAAATGCCCTCTTTACAGAGAGGCAAGCTCAGCAAGATGCCACCAGTGGCCGGCCCCAGGATGCAGAGGAGCTAGGCTTCCAGCCCAGGTGCACACCGTCAGGCTCCGTCAAAGCCAGTCTTCCTCCAGAAGGCCCAGTGGCACCTCACACAATCTCCGAACGCTTATACTGAAAGGAGAGCTTGAAGGTGAGTGATGAGGTGGCTGAACATCTCACCTGTTCATGATCCAGCATAGTGAGTCCTTTCACTCCCGCCAGGATGAGATTCTTGGCAATTTCAGCCCCAAGTCCTTTCATGCCAACAAGAAGTACTCGGGAGGCCCGCAACCTATAAGGGAGACAGTAGTGTCAAGTGAACAGGAAACATAGAAGTTTACTGAATCACTGGAAAACAGAACAAGACAAAGTAAGTGGGAAATATTTTAGGTTTTCACCAAGAATCCTAAAGCACCATGGCCACAAATCTAGGGAAAAGACGGGCTCCAGTCCTTCTAGCAGAAAGCCATTCATTCAGCGAGTATTCACTGAGTTCCTGCGGTGCCTGCCCTCCCAGAGTCACACTTTGTGAAGGAAACAGAGAAACAAATAAGAAAGCATGTGAAAAAGTGGTGTAAATGAAGCATAAGGCGAGAGATGATGGAAGATGCTAGTCAGAAGTATCAAAAAGGTCTCACTGAGGGGCCCTCCCTGGTGGTGCAACAGGTTAAAGCTCAGCAATCAGAAGCTACCTCAGCCGCTTCAGCACAAGCTTGATCCCAGACAAGGACCTGACATACAGGGCGCAGCAGACCTCGTCTGTCTCCCTGCTGCTCCCCTCAGCAGTGTGTTTCAGTACATTTGCTCCCCACTCTGTGTCTGGTGAATCCTCTCACCGCCCCCACACCTCTGGCCTGAACCCCAGTTCTATATGCATAAATAAATATT
>NW_004567142.1:3558752-3592057 GCF_000260355.1 Condylura cristata | reverse complement strand
TGATGTAAAAATAAACTTTAAAAAAAAAAGTCTTACTGGGGAGGTGTTGGGTCTTCCTGAGGAAGTAAAATCAAATGAAATGAAGAACTAACATAAACATTTGGAAGAAAAGTATTCCAGAGAAAACAGCAAGTGCAAAAGCCCTGACAGAAGAGCACCCGCAAGTTGTAGGGACTTGGAGGACGAGCAGCTGAAGAACAGTCAGCAAAGGGCAGCACACCAAGGAGACTGCAGGCATCAGTGTTCACCCATAAAGGTGCTCGCTGACCTTGCAAAGAGTCTGTGTTTTATTCTGAGCAAACCTGAAAGCCATGGGAAAGGGGAGTGCTCATGGAGGGCTGGGGGAGAGTGAAATAAGATGAGAAGATAGTGAACTGGACAAGTGTGATCAGCAAAGAGGTGGTGAGAAGGGATACTTGTAGACTATAGTAAACAAGGAAAAATCACAGCACAAAGAAGGGTCTATCTAGGAAGTGTCTGTTAGGTCTAGAATGTGTCAGAGGATGAGGTAGTCAGAAGCTGGGCTCTCCCTAGAATGCCTGGACGTAATTTTGAGGTCAGTGAGAGGCAATGTAGGTCCACAAATAGCTTATCTGAAATCCTCTATACCAGAAGTGTTTCAGAATCACAATGCTTTAGAATTATAAATGGAAATAATTTACATTGTATACTAGGAGACTGCAACGAGATTAGGCTAGAGCATCCTATAATCAAACCCATTAATATTTCTGCAGCAAATCTATTATTCACCGTGAAGAGAATTAGTAAGAACTAAGAATAGTCTCACATAAGTTCAAATTCTGCTGACCAATAAGTTTGCTGCTCATTTACTAATTATAAAATAAGTCCATCTCAACCAGTACTAGTAACACGGAGAACACAGAGAAACACTCTTCCAAAAATGGTTCTAGTAATTATGGACATTTGCCTGTAATTAGATGAGAAGTCTTTAATGAGAATGCTGACTGATAAAACAGAATTCTACACTGCTTGATACTAGCACATTTTGGGTGTCCTTCACTGATACTACCAAAGGGTAAACTGGAGAGAGGAAGAGAAGACAGTATTTCCCTCAAAGGCATTACATCTAATCTCTGCTTCTCCATCATTGCTATTCTTCTATGAGGCCCTTCCACTGCCAGCCACAGGCAAGCAGACTCAAGTCTTTTTTCTCTCCTGTGACAACTCCCCTAGCGGAGGAGAGGTGAAGGCTTACAGCATACATTCAAGGTGAGGTGTAACAGAGGGGATTGCAAACAGCGTTTACAACGCTGTATCGGTGAGTAGGAGGAAAGCCATGCTGCTTTCCGGGCGGCTAGGATTCCTTGAGAAAGGGTACATTTAGGCCTTCTCTGGTGGGGCAGCAGGCTGGAGCGCAGCACTGTGAAGCTCTCCTCAGATACTGCAGCACGAGTTCCACCCCTGGCCAGGAAGCTGACCCACAGGACACAGCAGCCCTCTCCTGTCTCCCCGCTGCTGCAGTGTCTTTTTGGTCAATCTGCCTGTTCTGTTACTCACTCTGTCTTTGGTGAATCCTCTCACCGCCATCACCACCCCCCAAACAATTGTGACCAGCACCCCAGTTCTTGCATGCATGCGTGCATAAATATTTTTTTTAATGTTTAAAAAAGAAAGAGCACATATCATAAGAAGGGTTCCCAAAGAGAATGTTATGCACATATTTAAACTTCGGATATCAGAAAGGATGAGTACCCTGGCCTTCAGCAGTACCTTCTGGGCTTCTGTTGTCACTTTCAGCTCTTCCTTCACCTGGCCCTGACAGGTCCCCTTTCGTTCAGTGGCTGGCTCCTTTCCTGTTTGGCTACTCAGGTATCTTGAGGGTACAACTAGAAGGGCCCAGTTCTTTCTGGAAACCTGCCTCTTCAGACATTACCAATGGCCTCCTAATGTCTAACCCCACTAACTTCTCAGGCTCTGTTCTCCCTGAGTTTCCTTCAGTACCCAAGGGCACTTGTGACCACTAATAAAAGCCTTCTAGGTCTGAATCCTGGCTCTATGCCTTCTAAGTGGGTGAACTGTACAAACTGCGTAATCTCACTAAACCTCAGTTTATCGATCTTTAAAAAGGCGGATACCAATTCTAACGTCATGCCATTTAATCCCTTTGGAACCTGTCAAAATGTGTGTGCAAAACCATCTAGCATAACTGTCGGCCTCTAACAGATGGCAGTGAATAAATGTTACTTTAACTTACTGAACTCTTCAACCCCCACTGCCTTAATTATAAAAGGTCACAGCAATTTGGTTTGATCGTGATTTTTTTTTTTTTGTAAGATTTATTTATTTGTGCATACAGAACTGGTACAGGCCAGAGATGCAGGGCGGTGAGAAGATTCACCAAAGACAGAGTGGAGAGCAGAACAGGCAGATCGACGAAGTACACTGCTGAGGGGAGCAGCGGGCGGGTCAGGAGAGGTCTGCCACGCCATGTGGTCACCTCCGGGGCTGGCGGGGATCGAACTCATGCGGAAGTGGCCTTAGCTTCTCAGTGCAGTGCTTTAACCTGCTGCGCCACCAGGGAGGGCCCTTGATCGTGATTTTTGAAAAACAAACCTATCACTGGCATTTAAGGCCACTCAACCCTGGCTGGGTGGTGAGATCCCAACCTGACCTTCCACTACCAGAAGATGACTCACTCCAAGGACCTTCACCTGCCCCGTGCAGACTCTGAATTACAACACCTGAAAGCACACCCCCAACCCCCACCAAGCCTTTGTTCTTCAAAATCCAACCCCAATGCAATTTCCCCAGAAAATCCTGTCAGGGAGATGCAAGCAAGCACTCCCTCCTCTGAACTCTTGGTGCGACTGCCACATCCAGCGCTATGACAGCGTCACAGCCGGCCATGTGGCTGCTCCACGACCTCCAGATTCCTACAGCCCTACAGCGCTCCACCGACTGAGACTGCTTCAGAGGTTTTCATTCAACAGCCATTAACACTGAATATCAAATTTAAGTGTGTAAATCCTTAACCATGCTGAGGCCCAAACACTACAAGGTTCTTTATGACTCAATTACATGAAAAGCACTTAAAATAGTACCTGGCACATAGTCAGCAGTTAATGAATGCCAGCTACTATTATTCACACCCTGGTACAGCAATTCCCTTTCTAGGAATCAATCCTACAGGAATACTCAAGTGGGCACAAAAATCACCCACAAGCATTCACAGTAGCGCCGTCCATTACTTCCGTCCTCCACAGCCACCACCCCAGTCTGAGTCACCAACATTTCTTACCCACAAACCTACAAGTTTGGTCTCCCTGCTTCTATCTTTGCCCCCTAAAACCCCCTGTCCCTACCTCAGGCAGAGAAACCTTTTAAATGAGATCACAGCATTCACTCAGATCTTCAGTGACTCCCTATGGAGCTTCTTCCTGAAAGTCCTAAGTACCACTCCCACCTCATCTACTCTTTCCCTTGGTACCTTGCCCACAGATTCTTGATTCTAGAAAAACACCATGCCTACTCCTGCCTCGGCAGTGGCACTAGCTGTTTTCTACTTCTTTCCCTAACTTTCCACATGACCCATTCTATATATCTCAGCTCAACCGTCCTCCTTGTAAGTCCACACTGGTTGCCTAATCCAAAGGACACCCTCTCCTTCTAGAATTACACTACCTGCTTATATGTTCACTTCCCTATCCTCCACTAGAATGTAAGCTCCAAAAACCACTGTCTCCCCACATCTATGACTGTGCATGACACTTATACTGTTGCTTGGATAGCTGTTAATAGATACACCAAAAGAAACCGAGTGTCTTTCAGAATTATGTGAATCTGGTATGTCATAAAATAATGACTAACACTTAACTGAACACTAAGTAGCAAACAAGCTCTATGCTCTGTACTGTATTATGTCACTTGGTGCTCATGATAATTCATGATTACTTTGCTATCCCAATTTTGCAGCTGATAAAAAAGACATAAGAAGTTAACTACCTTACCCCAGGATATGCAACTAGAAAGTAGCTAATAATCAGCTAGAAGATAAGGGCTAGAAGACAAGGTAGGGCAGTTAAGATGACAGGCTCTGAGGGCACCCTGCCCTGGTACACACACTAGAAAACTAGGCAGCCATTAAAAATAATATATAATAGCAGCTAAATAGCAGTTTAAGCAGTTGCTGTTTAAACTACTGTAAGAGCCCTCCCTGGTGGTGCAACAGGTTAAAGCCCAGCACTATGCAGCTATTCCCGTAAGTTTGATCCCCGGCCAGGCAGATGACCCACAGGGCACAGCAGACCTCTCCTGACCTGCCTGCTGCTCCCCTCAGCAGTGGACTTCCTCAATCTACCTGCTCCCTGCTCTGCCTCTGGTAAATCCTCTCACCACCTCTGCATCTCTGGCCTGTACCCCAGTTCTGTATGCATAAATAAATAAATCTTTAAAGAAAAACAATTTTTTAAATAAGTAAATTTCTTTAAAAAAATAAATGAACTGTTCTAAGCAATTGGTATGTATTAACTGTGAAGTACTGTTAGTATTCTCATTTCACAGATAAGGAAGCTAAGTGTAGTAGACAAAATGTTGCCACTACCCTCAGATAGTAATAGCTAATCCCTGGGATCGTGAGTAAATCACCAAACATGATAAAAGGGACCTTTGTGATTCCACTGATTAAATTAAGGACTTGCCAAAGAGGGAGAGGGAGATAGGAAGATTACTCTGCATTATCTGGGTAATTCTAAGAATCACAGGGTTCTTATAAAAGAGACACAGAGGGTCAGAGTCAAAGACTTGAAGGTGCCACACCACTGACTTCTGCGAATGAAAGAAGGGGCCTCATGACAAAGAATGAAGGAGACTTCTAAACACTAGAAAAGTCAAGCAAACATTCTACCAGAGAGTCTCCACGGGAGTGGGGCTGAAGTCAGGCCCTAGTGGTGATATCACTGAGACTTAACCCCTAGGTAGCAAGGAATTAAGGGGGCCCAAATTTGAAGTTTTTATGTCACCATATTTGTGGTATTTGTTTCAGCAGCTATAGAAAACTAATACATTGAGGCAGAGTTGTTAATGAACTTGTTGAAGAACACCCAGCTACCAAATGGTAAATATCACCCATCCAGGCAAGACTAATCCAGGGTGGCTATTTGTCCCTCAATATCATAAATAATCATAAAATGACACTGTGACCCTTCTGTCCTCCTCTTATAAGAGGCCTTCTGATTATCAGGCCCACCTAGATAATCTCCCCATCATCCCCATTTTTGCAAAATCCTTAATTTAACTGAATCTACAAAGGTCCCTTTTGTCATGTCCCAGGGACTAGAGTCCACAGGTAACAAGAGTAGCAGAGTTATCCCTCAGAGGGTGCCCTGAGTCCCAGGGTAGAAAGCTATAGCTGCAATACCTCCAGAAATTCTTGATTATGGTTCTGCATCATGTTCTTTTCTCAGGAAAAAAGCATACACACTCTCTACACTGCATAGTTTCTCTCCCCCTGAAGTCCAAGGGCCTCCCAAGAACCTACGTTAGGCCATGCCTGCCTTGATAAAGGAAAAGGCTCAGAAAGTGTCCATCCAGGTTCTCACAGCTCATGAGCAGCCAAAGTTTGGATGGGAATTCACTGCTGAACACAAATGATGACCACCCCTCCACCATGTTGCCTGTAGATATATAATTGATTCTAAATTTTTGCTGCCTTGCTCTCCTAACTATAACTTCTGCTTCAGCAAAATAACTTTAAATTTCTAGGAAGGAAGGAACCAGAGTCTTCTGGTATGTTTTGTTATTTTTTACATTTTTTTGAAAAGATTTTATTTATTTTGTGTAAAACAAATGGGGTGTAGGACAGAGGTGTGAGGAGTAAGGTATTCACCAGAGAGAGTGGGGAACAGAACAGGCAGATTTACAAAAATCCACTGCTGAGGGGAACAGCAGGGAGACAGGAGGTCTGCTGTGGGTCAGCTGCCTTGGGGGGCCCCCCACCCCCCCCACTTCAGCGGTGCATCAAACTAGTGCTGAGTGGCTGCAGCTAGCCTCCTAGTGCTGTGATTTAACCCTCTGTGCTACCAGGGAGGGCCCTGGAGTCAAGACTAGAACAAAAGATATCAATGAAGAAACTGTTGAGGGCATGAGAGAGGTGACGGGTATGGTTTCAACTGGGAAATGTAGAAAGGTGGATGAGGTGTTATAAAAAGCTGGCAAATTGATATTTAGTGTGAATGACAGATAAGTCTGAAGTAGAGTCGATGGAACTTGTTTGTGGACAAAAGGGACAAAGACAAAGAACTCCTAGATTTCTGGCACTTGCAACCCACTTAACAGTGAGGATATCAGCATTTGGCAGATTTGACTGTTTTCTCCTTCTAAAAACATTCTTGTCACTTAATAATCTAGTGCTTTCCATATAATATACAATCCTGCCCCATCCAACAGCCCATTCATTTATGTACTGTTTTGTCAGAATCCAAAACAGAACTTAGGACTGCTGCCCCAGCGTGATCTGCATAGGGAAAACCTGCTCTTCCTACCATCCTCCGCATCCATCTGGGCTTCTGCTTTGCATGTGCCTTACACAGTTCCTATTTCTAGTTTCTCTTCTTTTATTGCTTATGATTTATATTTGTCAGTAACTATAATTTACTGAATGCTTTCTGTATGCAGACACTGATCACCCATTATTTTATTTAGTTCTCAACAATCTTAGTTTCTATTACCTCCATTTGATAAATGAGAAAACTAAAGCACAGAGAAGTTAAGAAATATGCCTAAGGTTAAATGAATTCTGGAGCTGAGTCAAATTAACTACAAAAAATTGGTCCCTAAATGAAATAACCAGGACTCCCCTTGACTTTATGGCAAATTTGTATCTACAGAACCAAGTGCAGTTCTCTTGAACAAAGCAGTGTTGGGAAGTAAATGTCTGAAATTAAGGAAATTATTATAGTCTCTTTTTGGAAAATCAAAATTTCAGAAATGAAAGAGACCTCAAAGATGTAGTCACATTCACCAATCCTTTTTGCAGATATGGAAACTAAGGCCAAAAAACTGAACTGTGACTCACCCAAAATCAGAAAGCTAGTTAGCAGAGATAGGAACTGAACCCAGGCTTCATGATTTCCTAGATCTTTACATTGTCCCACCATTTCATTCACTCAACAAATACCCAAATGCCCATACAATTGCAAACTCTGGTCATTAGAGACTAGTCAACCCCCAGATGTTAATCACTGAGCATTTAAAGGAATATGCCCTCAAGGAGCTTATGATCTAACTCATGTGGTCCAGTCACCTTTCCTACCTCATTTTTTGACATGGGAAAAATTATTGCTGAGTGGAAGGAAAACAAGTATGTCCTGGTTGTGAAAAGCAAGCTGAAGCACACACTCTGAGAACACACATAGGAGCCAGGATCAATACCTGTCTTTGTTAATTTGACTGAAACAATGAACAACTATGGAAAATGGGCTGTCATAGTAACAGCAGGGGAACCTGAAATTGGTGATTCAAGTCTTACTTTTTCTACTGGTGGGACCTTCGGAAAACTGGCTCCCTTCTTTAAATCTATCCATGTAATGGGCTACACAGCAAGATAAAGCAAACTCACATGCTTACAGAGGCCAGACAATTCTATGGATGAGCTTAATGGAGCTGACAGAGACAACAGTAAGCTAGAGGACCCACACTTTATAAGAGATATCTTCTGCTTAGTCCCAAGCAATATGAGATCTCAGGCCTTTTTTTTCCAAGACAGAAATCAGAAACTATGTGAAATTACCAGATTTGGGTTTATGTGTGTAAGGAGAAGAGACAGATGTATTGCCCTCCTCAAATTCACATGAAGAAAAAAAAAATTCCCAAACATTAAGTAAAAATAGGAGAAAAAAAAGCATTTTGCTATATTTGCAATAATCATACACCTCTATCACAGTATTTCCTACCTTTAGCGTGTATGTCTAAAATTATGACCTTTATAATCATAACAAATCACATCTAGAACAATCCCTGGGTCTCCCTGGTGGCACAAGGGGTTAAAGACAGTGCTATGAAGCTAGCACCAGTCATTGCAGCAGGAGCTGACTGACCCCACTGTTCCCCTCAGCAGTGTGTTTTTTTTTTTTAAGATTTATTTATTTATGCATACAGAACTGGGGTACAGGCCAGTGATGTGGAGGGTGAGAGGACTCACCAGAGAGTAGGGAGTGGAACAGGCAAAGCGATGAAGTACACCGCTGAGGGGAGCAGCAAGCAGGCCAGGTCTGCCACACCATGTGGGTCACCTCTGGGGCTGGGGATGGCAGTGAAGCGGCTACCACTAGCTTGCAGTGCTGTGCTTTAACCCACTGCACCACCAGCGAGGGCCCTTTTTTTTTTTTTTTTAAGAACTAGGGTACAGGCCAAAGAGTGTAGGAGTGGTGAGACGCCTCACCAGAGACAGAGTGGGGAGCCGGATAGACAAATCAACAAAGTACACTGCTGAGGGGAGCAGTGGGCGAGACAGGAGGGGTCTGCTGTTCCATGTGAGCCCGGGATCAAACTCTGAACACTGAAGCGGCAGCAGCTAGCTTGCAGAATTGTGTCCTAACCCGTAGCACCATCAGTGTGTTTCAATCTACCTGTCCTGCTCCCCCGTATCTGGTGAATCCTCTCACCCACCCACCCCCACATTTGACCTGTACCCCAGTTCTTGTATGCATAAATAAACCTTTAAAAAAGGAGAGAAAATAAGCCCTAAGTAACATCTAATAGAACCGTGCATTCCGACATCCCCTAAGACACCTAAAAGATAGTTTATAAAATGTGTTCTTTTGACCCAGGATCCAGTCAGGGCTCATATGCTGCTTCAGGATCCCCTTCTGTACTCTTTTAATCTATATTTGTTTTCTCCACATTAACTTTTGGGAAAGAACCAGTGTAGTTGTCTTATAAAATGACCCAACATTCTGCACAGTTTATCATTCCTTCACTGGTGTCCTTTAATTTGTTCCTGTTCTCTAAACATGCTTGGGGTAAAGTAGGCAGGAAAACTTCAAAGATGATGCACTTAAGTTCCTACTGCACCACGCTGGGAGGCATATTCTTTATAATCACCTCTTTGAGTATTTGCTTGAGTTTATGAATTCCAAGTTATTGTTGGGGGAATTCCAAGTTCTTAAATATTTCTAAATGAAGCTTTCTGGTGCTCAAATTGTTCCAAAGTTGGCCAGTTTTAGGGGTTGGCAATTAATTCCAAAAAGTTTAAAAAACACTGCATAGAAGAACAGCCCAGTTTGTAACCTCTAGATGCAGAAGTTCCCTTGAAGGCCCTTTTATTGTTATTACTCCCTCCCAGTTCTGACAATCTAGTCCAACATCACAGTCAGAGACAAAAAAAAAATGGTTGCCAGCCACAGTTCTCTGCCAATCTGCTGGCTGCCCTCCCCTTCACAAAGGAACCATAGTTCTTGGTAATCTTCCTTACCCTACCTGAAGCTCCCTTAGAGGAGCTATAACAATAAAAACACATCTCAATAAAAACTAAAATGAAATTCAACACTGACTTAGCAAATCCTATCCTCACTACCTTTAAAATATATCCAGAATATATTTGACCACTTATGTCTCCAGTGGGTTATTGCAAGTCTCCTCACTAGAACTCTTTCCACTTCTGCCCAACTTCACCCTATTGCCCACAAGCAAGAATGTGCCTTTAAAACACAGATCAGAACATGTTACCCCCACGCTCCAACATGGGCTTTCCCAGCACATTTAGAATGTAAGTTAGTGAAGTGGGCCCTCCCTGGGGCGCAGCGGGTTAAAGCACAACACCAAGAAGCTAAAGCCACTTCTGCATGAGTTCAATCCCTGCCCCCTGCCCAGGAGGTGACCCACAAGATGCAGCAGACCTCTCCTGCTCCGCCCCCTGCTCCCCTCAGCAGTGTACTTCGTCAGTCTGCCTGTTCTGCTCACCACTCTTGTCTTTGATGAATCCTCTCACCATCCCTGCACCTCTGGCTTGTACCCCAGTTCTGTATGCATAAATAAATAAATTTTTAAAAAAAAGTTAGTGAAGTCATTCGTCTCCACCCATCCTTTCTCTAATTTATAAAGCAGACTCTGGTCTCCAGGATTATTCACTTGGCTCTTCTTTGTGCTAGGAAGTTTCTTCCAGGTGGTAACCTGGTTCTTTTCTCTTCAAAGAGGTCTAAGGCGCCAAGTATGCCCTCAGAGGCTTTCTCTGGCCTCCATATCACAGTAGCTCTACCCCTCACCATCCTCTATAATGATGATCTTAACCTGCTTTATTTTTCTCCCTGGCATCTGCATAACATACTGTTTCTTGCTGCTTCTTGTCTTCCCCAGGAGAATGTAAGCTCCCTACGGGCAAGGAGTCTGTTAGTTCACAGGTATTACATGCTCAAGGCCTAGAAAAGCATTAAGGCTGGTGTTCAGTAAACACAGGGTGAAAGCCCATCGCCTCTTTCAAGGAGCCCGTCTCGACAGCAACTATTCAAGGTTGAGTGCGCGCCTCCCGAAACACACCCCCACACAGGAGACCAGCAGCCTCTTCAGGAGCTCCCCGCCCCCAGCCTCTCAGACTAGTACTTGAAATAACTTGCTCCACAACCACTCCAAAGCCTTCATTCTTTCAGAGTGGCCCACCCCTCAGGAGCCACCAGTATGGAAGCTCGCCGTCAGCCAGGTTCGCCGGTCTCCCCACGTCCAGCACAGGGGACGCTCCCACTATCTCGGAATGAATGAACTACGCCCCCCCCCCATGCTCTCCACGCATCCCCAAGCCACTACCGCCGACCGACACCCCACCGCCACTCCTCGCAGGCGTCCGACTCCCGGAGTTGGCGTCTTCCCGACTCCTCAGGACCCTCGCGCCCCTCCCCCTTCCCAGAGCCCTCCAACCCCTCAAACGACCCTTCCAGCACCCTGGGGCACGTCTCTGCCTCCGAAATCTCCAGAGGCACCACCAACCAACCTCTCCAGCCCTGGGCTCCAGTCCCCCCCCAAACAATACTCCCACCTCTCCTCTTCAAACGAGCCCCTCCGGATCCCTGAGGACGAAAACACCTCAGGCCAGACGCCCCCTGCAGCACCGCAGTCCCACAAGCCGCCCAGGCCCTAACCGTTTCTGAGCCTCCAATCCCCACAGACGGATCTGCCGGTCATATTGCGCCGCCTCCTCCTCACTGATGCCGCCGCCAGCCTCCTCCTTCTCCACCATGGCGCCGGCTCTCGCAATCCCCGCTCGGATCCCGCTCAGCCAACCGAACTGCCGCCGAGTGCGCCGCCAACCGCCGCCAGACCGGCGTCCTGAGCCGCGTCTGCGCCTGCGCCAGGGTCTGCGCTTGCGCAGTTCTCTCCCTGAGACCCCCCGCCAGTCCGAGCAGCCTGGGACCTCGTGGACCTCCCGAGCCTCCAAGGCGGGCTGATTACTGATGGTCACGTGACAGTGACGCCAGCCAATCGTGGCCCGGCTTGTGGCTTGTAGGTGATGTTCAAATAGGACTGTGGGAGGCTAATTTTTTAACTTTTTTTTTTTGCTTGTTTATACACACAAAAACTGAGGTGTAAGCCAGAGGTGGGGGCGGTGAGAGAACACACCAGAGACAGATTGAGGTGCATAACAGGCGGATGTACTGAAATACACTACTGAGGGGCTCAGAATCTGTGTGGTGCGCCATGTGGATCAGCTCCCTGGGAGTTCCCAGTTGTAAATTTTAAACTCCTTGGTTTATCTAAAGCCTAAAAGTCTGGACCTCGGGAAGGGGTTACAGGCCCAGCGCTTTCAAGCTATTGTCAGCCGCTGCAGCATGAGTTTGATCTGAGCCAGAGAGCTTACCCACAGGGTGCTGCAGACATCTCCTGTCTCCCCCCTGCTCCCCTCAGCAGTGTACTGCGTAGATCTGCCTGTTCTGCTCCCCACTCTGTCTCTGGTGAATCCTCTCACCCCTTACCACCTCTGGCCTACACCTCAGTTCCTCTATGGGGAAAAAAAAATTTTTTAAACAGTTAAAACATTAGTGCACCGTTATGATGTCTTAAAGTTTCTTTGGAGTAGGAATTCAGGAGCAGATTGCCATACAGTTCAGTTCTCACAGGAGGCTGTTCATGATGTCACCTGGGCTAGCAAGTTTATGTTGGTGGATGGGTCCAGACCCTAACCCAAACTGATACCACTAGCCGTGCCACTGTGTTGTATAATGTTGTTTGTAATTATGCCAATGAAAAGGGTTTGTCCAATATTCACCATAGATATGGTGATTAAAAACTAAAGTGGAAAAAAAAAAAAACAACTAAAGTGGGGCTCTCCCCTGGTGATGCAAAGGGTTAAAGCACAGCACTATGAAGTGCTCTGAAGACACTTCAGCACTAGTTCTGTTAGAGGACAGGGAGCGAGGGGCCTCACTAAACCCCCAAACTTGCCTGTTCTAAATGGGTTCTGCCATCCGCTGCATCAAGACAAAACATATAATACTTTCGTGAAATGGAACTTTAATACAGCGAGTATGCAATACAGAAGGCAAAGAATGTAATTTCTAAATCAAGCACCTGAAGTGACCCATCCCCTCGTGGGCAAAAGTCAACCCAAAAGGGGTTGGCCCAGAGCAAGGCCTGAAAGCTGCCAGTAGACTAAAGCACCTTCTGGCCGGGACCCATGGAAAAGGGTCAGAAATGGCCAGACAAATCTGGGAGGAAAAGAACACAATCAAAATCAATGTAAACACGGCCATAGTCACCTCCCTGCAGGTATCTCACGCACATTTGCCTTAACCAGTCCAGGGCCAGGAAACAAGCACGGTTTCTTCATCACATGCTTGCTGCTCCATGTGGCTTCCTCAGGTCTCTTTCTGGCTCTCCATCCTGCTTCCTTCTTTTCTTGACTCCGGCTCTTCTCTTCTTTTCTCTGCTCAGCTCCACCCTCCTTCTAGGTGGGGGAGGGACCCTAGAACTTCCCCTTTTCCTAGGGACCACCCTGTTACAGTTTGATCCCCAGCCAGGGAGGAAACCCTCTTGACATACCAGACCTATCCTGACCTGCCCTGTGCTTCCCCTCAGCAGTGTATTTCAGTACATCTGCCTGTTCTCCCATTCTCTGGCGACTCTTCTCACTGTCCCTCCCCACATCTGGCCTGCACCCCAAGCCCCAATTCTTGGACACATAAAAAGTAAATAAATCTTAAAAAAAAAAAAAAAGCAAGAAAGTTCTGTGGGAGAGAGGAGGGACATATAGGCCTTTGACTTAGTGTAGGGACTGGGAAAGGACATGCTAGGACTTTTTTTTCAAGATTTATTTATTTATTCATACAGAACTGGGGTTCAAACCAGAGGTGCAGAGACTGAGAGGATTCACCAGAGACATAGTGGGGAGCAGAACAGGCAGATTGACTAAGTACATTGTTGAGGGGAGCAGCGGGCAGGTCAGGAGAGGTCTGCCACACTATATGGTCACCTCCTGGACTAGGGGATCTCACTGAAGTGGTTGAGGCCAGCTTGCAGTGTGCTTTCTAACCTGTTGCACCACCAGGGAGGGCCTATAAATAAATTTTTTAAAGAAAAAAAAATGAACAAAGTAGAGGGAGAACCCCAGGAGGAGAGGATGGCAGCTTCCAAGAGCCATTATTCTGTCTGACTTTCCCTGGAAGTGTCTGCCTGGCCCTCACCCTCTCAACCCTAGACACTGTAGAAAGTTTAAAACTTTTCCAGAAATCCTTTGATATTTTTAACTGATATTGAGGGTGGGATGAGGGGATCAATAAGCATAATGGCCATGAAGATTCATTTTTGTGTTCCAGGTGTCAGAATTTCCTTCCTTTCTAAGGCTGAATATATAGTCCATTGTAAGTACACACCACGTCCTATTTATCCATTCATCCTATTAGAGACTTTTAGGTTGCTTCAGTCTACCTTTTGACTAGTGGTTAATGCTGATATGAACAAGGGTGTACAAATACCTGAGACCCCTTTCTCCATTTTCTTGGCTCACATCCCTGGGGCTGTGCGCTTTTGGGCAACAGCTAATGAGAACAGCTGCCCAAACCAAGACTTTGTCACTGCCACAGGATGGAGAGTAGGCATTCAGTGACTCAGGTTCCTGGCTCCCAGGATTACATAATTACTCCCCCCAGGTGACTGCTCCCAGGCAGTGGTTCTCAATCCCACCTGCCCATTAAGAATTATCTGGGGAGATTTGCTGTGAATACAATGCCCAGGCCCCACCTTCAGAGACTCTAATTAATTGGTCCGGGGTAGAGCTGAGACTTTGGGGGTTTTACATAATACTCCCCAGGTGATTTTAAAAGGTGGTTAGGGTAAAGATCCATGAAACAAAGATCAGTATGCTGCTTCATTCTAGCATTCTAGTTACAATTACTTCCCTGCTCTTCCTTTTAAGCCACATGACCCTTAAGTCGAAAAGACACTGAATTGTGCTCTGGGTAACTTCGGTCACTCTGTACAGCTTTTTTTTCTGTTTTTTTTGTTTTTTTTTCAGATTTATTTATTTAAAGATAACTTGGGTATAGGTCAGAGGTGTGTCGGGAATGAGAGGATTCACCAGAGAGAGTGGGGAGCAGAACAGGAGCATCTACTGAAAATACACTGAGGGGAGCAGTGGGGAGACAGGAGAGGCCTGTTATGCCATATGTGGGTCACTCCCTGGCGGGTGGGGTGACTGCGCTGAGATTTAACCCCTAGGCCACCAGGGAGGCCCTCTGTACAGCTTTCAGTCACATTTTCTAAGTCATTCTGCCGACATGGATGACTGGTAGCGCTGATGGACATTGTGATAAATGGGAATTTAGAAATTAATGTGATCCAATAAAAGTATAATTACCCACAGTAAAACAGATTTTACTGTATGTGTGGGTTTTTACTGTAGAAGGTATTATGGGTGGAAATATGTGCCCCTAAAAAGAATACAGGGTTGGTCCTTTACCAAAATATCCTTTCAGTGTGTGACTATAGGTAGAACTGGTGGGTGGCTACTCACAAAAAGGAATATTTGTCTTTATTCATTGTGATAGCTGCAAGGCAGTAGAGTGGAGTTATTAGGATTTCTTATTGCCTTGTTCAAATCCCAGTGTAATCCTACCAACATTCTACAAAATTCAGTGCTTTAAAAAAATTTTTTTTTATTTATTTAGACATATAAGAACAGGGGTGCAGGCCAGAGGTATGGGGAATGAAAGGACTCACAAGGGACAGTGTAAGGAGCAGAACAGGCAGATTGATTGAAATACACTGTGGGAGGGGACAGGAAAGGTCTGCTGGGCCCTGTGGGTCAGCTCCCTGGTGAGGGACTGAACTCCTCCTGCTGAGGTGGCTGCCCATAGCTTCATAGTGCTGAGACTTAACCCCTATGCCACCAGGGATTCCCTCCAACAGTCATCTGGGTAAGTGTCAAGATTGTGAAAGGGGGCCTTCTGTGGCACAAGGGGTTAAAATTGAGCCATAAGAAGCCCTGCCAGCAACCACAGCAGCAGGAGCTCAATCCCACCCAGGTAGCTGACCCACATGACTCAGCAGACCTCTCCTGTCTCCCCACTGCTCCCCTCAGCAATGTTCTTCAGTCAGTCTGCCTATTCTGCTCCCCACTCTGACTCTGATAAACTCTGTCACCCCCTGCACCTCTGGCCTGTATCCCAGTTCTTGTATGCTAAATAAATACATCTTTAAATAAATAAATAATAAAATTAACCATTCTAAAATGAACAGCTCAGTGGCACCTAGCACATTGACTATGTTGTGAAAACACAACCTCAATGTAATGCCAAAGTGCTTTTTATTACCCAAAGGCAGCAGAAGATATTTGCAGATTCTCAAGTTTTCCATGATTTTCAGCACACAATTCCAAAAGAACTAGAGAAGTTTAGCCATAAAACTTAATATCCTTGAGTGTAAATCATTCTGTCCATTACTTAAGAACAGCAATTAACTTCATTCATTTGCTGATCGTCACCCATATCATATTGCAGGACATTCTATGGTCCCTATTCCCTGTCCCTTAATGCCAGTAATAACCTCCTTATTATTGTGATGCTCAAAAAAGTCCCTGCAAATTTCCATAACGTCCCCAAGGAAGCAATGCTCTCCCCTTGAGAACCTGTTCACAACCTCAAAACACTCGTTAATTTACTTCAATAATTTCCAAAATATCCTCTAGGGGGCGCCATCATCTCCTTGAGAACCAAGTAGATGTCAATGATCCTCTTCTACCTTGGACTTCATTCTTCTACCCTGTCTCCAATAAATCTGGGGTTGGATCAGCAAGGGGAGATGCTATTGCGAGGGCAGTCAGTAGGATTCAATACACAATAATGCCTCTTTCTATCCAATGTTTTCCTCCATTCTTCTCCAGGTGCTTCCAGGTGTTGGAGCCACTGCTGGTATTCTGTCCTCTGAAATCTCTTCTATGTAAGGCTTCATCCGTGGTGCAAAAGAACCTGCCCAAGAGCCACCCCAGGAATTAAGTGAAAAAATCTATAGCCAGAACAATGATGTTACAAAGTTAGGAAAATAATAGGAGGGGCCTCCCTTGTGGTCTGGGGACCAGAGGCAATGCTATCACCTCTGTGGCCTGAGTTCCATCCCTGATCCCCAGCCAGAGAGCTGCAGATCTCTCCTGTCTCCCCACTGCTCCCCTCAGCAGTGTATTTCAGTAGATCTGCCTGTTCTGCTCCTCACTGTCTCTGGTGACTACTCTCACCCTCCTCCGCCCACACCCCCACAACTCTGGCCTACACCCTGGTTCCTGTATGCAAAAATTAAATAGGTACTATGGAAGCATTAGTCAGACTCTAATGGATATTAGAGAAAATTTCATTCTGGAAAAATACAGGGACCTGCGAGCTCAACCATGGAAGTCTAAAGGAAAGAGATACTTTGGGTTCTTTTTCAAAATAAAGGATAAACTCCCGAAATTTGGACACTGCACTCCTTACTCACTCCACACACTGGGGAAAACCTGCACTGTCTGGCTCTCCTGGAATTGGAGGCATTATGGCTGAGATACCAGCTCACCAGCAGAATGTTGTAAGGCTGCTGTGCCCCACGTGACACCGGTTTCTCTAACTGGTTTAAGGTGTAGCACAAAGGGGCCTCCCTGGTGGCACGAGGGATAAAGCAGTAGCACTTTGAAGGTTGTCGCAGCTGCTTCAGTGTGAGTTCGATCCCCAGCCAGGGCAGTGACCCACATGGCACAGCTACCTCTCCGCTGCTCCCCTCAGCGGTGTACTTTGTCGATCTGCTTGTTCTGCTCCCCACTCTGTCTCTGGTGAATCCTCTCACCCCTGCACCTCTGGTCTGTACCTCAGTTCTGCATGCACAGATAAATAAATCTTTTTTTTAATTTTTGAAAGATGTATCACAAAGTGTCCCATCTGTTGGATCTTATAACCCCATTATTCAGGAGTTCTCAACATTGATAAATAAATACACAATAATTTACCTATCTGTTCCAATGAGCATTTAGATGGTTCCCAGTTAGAGATTGTTTCAAATAGTGCTGTTGTTGACACTCTTATTCGTGCTTTTCAGGAGGCTTGAGTTCCTACCATTGGTATAAGTAAGCACCTGTGACTCAGAGACCCCCCATGGTTAAGGGTGCATATTGTTAGTGGTTGGCCAGCTGCATGCATCAGGACAAAGAACAGTCTCTTAGTGTGAAAGGTTTTTTTAAAGATTTATTTTATTTGGCCCTCCCTGGTGGCACAGCGGGTTAGAGCACAGCACTAAGAAGCCTAAGCCACTTTCGCATGAGTTCGATTCCCACCTGCCCCAGAGGTGACCACATGGCACAGCAGACCTCTCCTGACCCACCCGCTGCTTTCCTTGTCAGTCGGCCTGTTCTGCTCCCCACTCTGTCTCTGGTGAATCCTCTCACCACTCTGCACCTCTGGCCTATACCCCAGTTCTGTATGCACAAATAAATCTTAAAAAAAAAAAAGATTTATTTATGCACACAAACTGGGGTATAGGCAGGGGGTGACGGGGTTCACCATTTTGGAAAAATACAGAGAGCAAGACATGTAGATAGACTGAAACACACTGCTAAGGGGAGCACCGGGCCAGATAGGAGAGGTCTGCTGTACCATATGGGTCCCCTCGCTGGCCAGTGACCAAACTCATGCTGCAGTGGCTGCAGATAGCTTCATAGAGCTGAGACTTAAACCCCTTGTGCCACCAGAGAGGCCCAAAGTATGAGAGATTTTTAATAGAATTTGTGTATAGAGAGAGAAAAGAAAGGATTTCATGGAATAGATTTCTAATAGCTCTTAAGTATTACCCATCCTTTTGTGGGTAAATGCCCAGCCAGTCAGGTTCAGCCCAAAGTGGGGTGGCCGGTGGCAAATCACAGGGGTTAGGCAGCTCCCATAAAGCTGGGACAGAAGGAAAGACCCAACATTCAAAATGTACCATATGGTCCACCATGAGATCATGATAAAAACCGCCATCGTCTCTGCCAAGGACTAGGATCAGCCACCTGACACATCTCTTACCCACATGTGTCCTCAAAATGTCTCCTCTAAGCGGCTCTCCTTCACATATTGCTCCTCCACCTCATTTTTCACCCCCTCCAAGATATATTTTCCTAACTCCGCCTTAGCTGCTATGGATTCAGGACGTCTGGTTAATGGCCTGACAGTTGTAATCCAAGCAGGCTGCGTGTAAGAGGGGGCAAGGAACTGTGACCATTCATTATGCTGCAATGTTCCTCCCACTTTAAGGGAAGCATTCTAGGGCCCTCCCTAGTGCAGGAGCTGTCTGCAGCACTGCTGCACGAGTTCAATCCCAAGCCAGGCTGCTCTCCTGGCTGTACGTTTCAGTCCATCTACCTGTTTTGTTCCCCACTCTGTCTCTGGTGAACCCTCTCATACCCTGCACCTCTGGCCTGTACCCCAGTTCTTGTATGCATAAATAAATTAATCTTAAATAAGTAAAGGGAAGCACTCTGTAACTTCTGTAATGTAGTCAACTGTAGTTGAAATTCCAGGTCATTTCCAGGGGATGTAAGGGAATTCCTGTGGTTCTCCTTTACTGCGACACTGTGGACCTATGTGCTGCTACAGAAAGCATTTCTCACACCAAGAAATTCTCTAATTGGGGGAAACCTACTTTGATTCTGTTTTGATACCATTTCTTTGGAGTTAGCCTGACATCCCATAGGTTCAAGGCTCAGCCCCCAAAAATTGCCCCATCCCAGCCACAGAGGTGAACTCCAAGTGCTTCTACCAACTGACTATAAACTGAAGATTCTCGGAACCTTTCTCCAGGTCACTGCTTTGTTAGAGTGCCTCACAGAACTCAGGAGAAACAATTTACTTACTAGATGACCAGTTTGTTACAAAGGGCATTAAAGGACAGGAAGAAACAGCTAGATGAAGGAATACACAGGGCACATCCAGAAGAGTCTCACCAAGGGCAGCTTCAGTGCTGTGGAAATAGGGTGGGCCCAGCAGGTGGGTGTTCCTGTTATTCAACCTGAAAGTGCTTTGAATCCTGTAGTCTTGTTTACTGTGCTTTAAACCCTGTAGATCAGGGATTTAAAAAAAATATTTATTTGTATTTACTTTTGCATACAAGGATTGGGGTGCAGGCTACAGTTTGGGGGTGGAATTGAGAGGAGTCACCAGAGACAGAGTGGGGAGCAGAGCAGATGGATTTACTGAAATAACCTGCTGAGAGGAGCAGCGGGGAGACAGGGGAGGTCTGCAGCACCATCTGGGTCAGCTCCCTGGCCAGGCACAGAACTCAGGCCCTGTGGCTGGCTTCAGCGGACAGCTTGATAGCACTGAGATTTAACCCTTTAAGGGAGGACTAGATCAGGGGGTTTTATAGAGATTCCCTCATATAGGCATGGTTGATTAAATCAGTAGCAACTGTTCTAATTAATATCTACCCACTCTCCCCTTCCCAGATCTCTGAGTTTGAGAGTTGAAAGTTCCAATCTTCTAACCAAGCCTTTGATTCAGTTAGCCTCTATCTACCCTTCACACCTTTCCAGGGTGTGTGTGTGTGTGGGGTCAGTCTACCCCTCCAAAACAGGTCTTTTTGTCCACCTGCTGTTTCTTTTTTTTTTTTTTAAGGTTTATTTACTTATGCAAAAGAACTGGGGTATAGTCCAGAGGAGCAGGGGCTGTGAGAGGATCCACCAGAGACAGAGTGGGGAGCAGAACAGGCAGATCCACGAAGTAGACTGCTGAGGGGAGCAGCAGATGAGATGAGAGAGGGCTGCCTGCACCCTGTGGGTCAGTTCCAGGGATGGAACTCACACCACGCCTGTGGTTAGTGTGGAAGTGCTACTGCTTTAACCTGTTGTGCCGCCAGGGAGGGCCCTCCACCTGCTTATTTAATGGGTGGGGCTCGAAGGCTGGGTGGAGGTTGCTTTAGCAAAAGATACTTAAAAATTAACTACTGAGAGAGCATTTATGAAAAGACCTTATCTCCTGTCAAAGAAGGCAAAACTTACTCTGCTTGCATTCCTACTTCACTTCCTGGTAACCTCCCTGCCTGACTTTCCCTCTCTCCTCCTCCAAAGCCCTCTGTCTCACTCAGCTAATTATTATTTTTTTTAAAGATTTTATTTATGCATGCATGCAAGAACTGGGACAACACAGGACAGAGGTGCGGGGGCTTTTGGGGGAGAGGGGGAGTTGTGTGAGAGGATTCACCAGAGACAGAGTGGGGAGCAGAACAGGCAGATGGACTGAAACACACTGCTAAGGGGAGCAGCAGGGAGACAGGAGAGGTGTGCTGCGCCCTGTGGTTCAGCTCCCTGGCCCAAGATCGAACTAACTTGTGCTGCAGTGGCTGTGGATATTAACTTAGCTACTTAAGATGACATCTGAAGTCACCTGGACAAGTGAGTCAGTCTTACTGGGTTGCTCCTGTATATACTGGAAGTCTGCATGTTATTAAACTTCTCCTTAGCTTTTTTTCTCATCCATTTGATTATATGCCACCCCCAAATAAGGCTGTTGTTTGGCATGAGGATTCTTTCAAGGGAGGGGTTCAAAGCTGGGTGGAGATTGCCCTTTTATAAGAGACAAGTAGAAAGGAAAATCTTTCTTGTAAAGGCATCTTTCATTACAAAATATCTCCAATTCTCGAAGCCTTCCTGATGGCACAAGGGGTTGAGTCTCAGCAGTAGGAACCAACGACAGCCATTGCAGTTCAATCCCAGGCCACGCAGTGATCCACAGGGCACAGCAGACCTCTCCCTGCTGCTCTCCTCAGCAGTGTGTTTCAGTACATCTACCTGTTCTGTTACCCACTCTGACTCTGAATCTTCTCACCACCCTCACCCCTCGCCTACACCCCAGCTCTTGTATGCATAAATAAATAAATTTTTAAAAAATCTTCAATTCTTATTATCTGGAAGGCCAACTACAAAGGTTTAACTCTTATCACTGGAGAGAGCAGCAATTTATATCTGCATAAGTCACACCCTTGTTTACTGTACTTTGCTGGTGACCTCCCAATGGGACAGGACTGGTCAGCAGTTCACCTTCTTTGGAATCATCACTTATGCAAACATTAGTATTTAGAGCCCCTTCTCTTTCAGGAAGCCAGAGAGTGCCCACATGTGAACATATCAGCAAACTACAGGACCCAACTTGCCTTGCATCTCCCACAAGCAAGTCTCAGAGAAAAGTTTAAGTAAGTTTTTTTCTTTTGTGCTTTAGGATCTGAAAGCAATTTTACCATTTAGCCGTGGTGATAATCAAAGTAACATCCAGAACTACGGAAAGATTTGAAAGACAACTTAGACTGTATTCCGGGTTGACACTGAAAAAGCATAGTGAAATCCTGTTTGATGGGACTGGCTTCTCTTTTCGATTTCTTCATTACCTAGTGGCAGGTGGCCCTATAGAATTGGGGAATGGCACCAGTGGGAGACCACACCTCCAAGGATGGGTTACTGTCCTCTAAGATGTGGTATATAGTCTCAGCAGAATGGTTTTGTCCATAGCCAGTGTGAAAAAGACAATGGTTGTCATTTTAAGATAGGATTCCACAGCTGTTTGTACTGTGACCAAAGACTTTTAGATTCATTGACCTGTCATTCGAGGAGCTCGTTGTTAGGAACAGACATCCTCATCACAAAGACTGATGATCATAGACTTTTGCTAGAAAACAGAATCAGTAACCAATTATGGATGGCCAGGAACAGTTTAAACCTCACTCTTTACTTACTGTTTAACCACCTTAACTCAACTAGCTCCTCTTTGGTCTCATAAAGACCCCCCTCTCCAACTTCTTTTTTTAGGCATTCAAGAACTGAAGTACAGGCCAGGTGTGGGGGCAGGGGTGGGGAGGGTGAGAAGATTCACCAAAGTCAGAATGGGGAGCAAAACAGGCAGACTGACCAAAATACACTGCTGAGGGGAGCTGGGAGCAGGGGGAGGAACAGACCTCTGCCCTGCCTTGTGGTTACCTCCCTGGCAAAGGATCTAACATTTGCTGAAGCAGCTGCTGCCAGCTTCACAATGCTGAACTTTAACCCATTGCACCACCTGGGTGGGCCCCCAAAGAAGTATTTTTGCCAAAGTTATCAAGGGTTAGTTCTCTATATGTCCCATGGATAACAAAGGAAGTAATTCCCTTCAGAGAGCATGTCTGAGTCAGAGCTATTAGAAAACGAAAGTTACATGATCTTTCAAATTAAACAATTTCTGGGCCTTCCTGGTGCACCATGTGGGTCACCTCCTCTGGCCGGGGATTGAACTTGTGTTGCAGTAGCTGCAGATTGCTTCACAGCGCTGCACTTTATGCACTTTAAACCATTGCACCACCAGGGAGGGTCCCCTCCTCAACTTTGACCCCTTCCTGCGAGTACTTTTAGGTTTCTGTCTGAAACTGTACATGCTGAATGGCAATTCTTTGATCCCAAATAAGTGTCTGATTGCTGTGTAAGATTGCAAGATCAAGGTGTAGAAGGGGGTCCAATTTACTTATAACAGTTTTCCTCTTAAAACCCTGCTCTTCCTGCTCTGGGTGTGTTCAGGAAAACTTTTTTGGATAATTTATTGACAAGGTCAACCCCACATTTTATTACAATGCCACATGCAAGGATAAAAGAACTCTGGTAGGCCAGTAAAAACATTTATTTCTGGTAGGGACAAAGAAAAGATGATCTGGTTCAAGATCAGGAAAATATGGCAAACTAGTTTTCCTGAACAAGTTTCATCCCGTCAAACCTCATTAGAAAAATAGTTTAGGTACTTTTTCAGGAATGCTAATTTTTGCCCTCAAGGCAATTGTCAGTTAACCTTAGGAAAAGCTTGTGTCCCAAGCTGGGGAAGTTTATTCCCCTTTTCATAGCAAGATTAATAACTCATGAGGTGATCTGGCTCTTGTGCCACGGCTTCCAGATTTCTCTTTGGCCACAAGGTTTTTCTTTGCGGAATCTAAGACCTTGTCTCATTTGGGCCTGAAATAATAATCTATTTCCTCTGCTTAGAACTTTTTCTTCTCTCTCAGCTTAAAAAATTAAACAATTCCAGCAACCCTCCATTCCCACATAGAAAAAGGCCCCTATTATTTTTTAGCATCAGTTCCTTTTTATTTGGACATTTTCGACTTTTAAACACCAGTAAGATAGAAGCTAGGTTCCCACTGCCAACCACAGAGCTTGTTGCTGTATAAGAACCTTACACACTGTTTAACCAATAGCTTCGGATGTGAACTGAAGGAATTTCGCAGGTGCCAATGCAATACCCGCTTTGAGGGAAAATCTTGCTGCACCTACTGTCTTTGCTGTAATTCTACCATCTCGATTCAACTTATTCAAATACCAGACTCAGCGTCCAGTGAACAGGACTAATAATTAGTATACTTGGAAGGGCGAGAAGATGCTGGGTTTAGACCTGGGTCAATAGCCACGTTGAGGATTTATTTAGAGCCTTCCACATAGCATCCTTCAAGTTCTTAAACTCCCGACAAAACACTTGTATTCTCTCGGTCTCCCCCCCCTGTGATGACGTCATCTGCCAGTTCTCTAATGACGTCATCTCCGGGCCAGCTTGGTTCCATCTCCCCACCCCCTTCTCCGGATATCTACAATTCGTAGCACCAGGCTTCCAATAAGGGGTTACGGTTTCTCTTTGGAGCCCGAACTCCTTCTCTCCCATTCTTCCATCGAAAACTTTAGGCTCTTCCCGCCTTCCCTCATATTAGCACTTTCGTTTCTTCCCGCATGCTCAAAGAATTCCTTAAGGTGGCTCCCTCCCTTAATAACTCCAAACCTCGCTCTTCAGTTTACCTCGTCTAAATCCCATTATTCCCCACCTGCCTCATTAGTCGGCTATTTCTACCTCTCAAGATCCACCCAGAGGCCCCACCTCAGGCACTCTCCAGATCTCCATTCCATCACCGCCCCCCAGGTCCGCCCTAGTAGACCCACTTCGGCTATTTCCGGTTTCCAACCTTTCTCTAGCCCCACCCACATTCCCACCTTCGGCACTTTCCGGCATGCCTGTGTTTCCGCCGGGTCTGCCGCTCAGCACCAGTCGGCTTTTTCCGCTCTACCTCGGCCTGCCTCTCTCCCTTCGGGTTTTTCCGCTGCCCTTCGGACGAGTGGCCTGAGCGCCTCTCCTCCACGTGACACGGCCTCCGCCTCTCCTCCCAGTTCCCCCTCCCACCTCGCCCTTCCTCTGCCTCCCGGCTCGCCCGGGCCGAGCCGCCATTTTGTGTGAATTTCTGACTGCGGCGGGGCCGGGCAGCCGGGGCACCTAGGGCGGGCAGACTTGACAGTCGGCCCGTCTCCGCGGCCCGTTTCTTCTCTCCCTAAAGCTTTCCCTCTCCCTTTCCGCTCGCTCTCCTCTTCTCCCTTTTCCCCTTCGCTTGCTCCACCGCGCGCGTCCCGCGCTAATTACACCCAACCACCCATCAGTGTCCGTGTCCCCCGGGTCGCCAACCCCCGGACCCGCGGGGGTGTGTGTGCGGGCTCTCGCCCCGATGAGGGCCCCACGCCCGTGAGCGAGTGACCCCAGGGGCGGGCTGCGGAGAAAGCAGGCGGCGAGCCGCCGGCCTAGGCCGCGCGGCCTACGCGGAGGTCGGCGCAGAGGTGATTCCGAAACCGAAAAAATATATACCCATTCCTATTAGGAGCCCTCAGAGCTGAAGTGTGCCCTTCCCGCCACGCCCAAGCAGTCCTTTTTCGTGCATTAACATCCCCTCCCCCCCAAAGGAACTATGGAGGCCGCGCCCGGGACCCCCCCGCCGCCGCCATCAGAGTCGCCGCCGCCGCCATCGCCGCCGCCACCATCAACGCCTTCGCCTCCTCCGTGTTCCCCCGACGCCTGCCCGGCCACCCCGCACCTCCTCCACCACCGCCTCCCGCTCCCTGACGACAGGTCAGGCCCCCGGCCCGGCCGGGGCAGCGTCCCCGGGGGGAGGAAGAGGAGGAGGAGGAAGGGGGGCGGCCGCCATGTTGGGCCGGGCGGCGGCGGAGGAGGAGGAGGAGGAAGGGCGGGGTCGGTGGGTGTCTCTCGCTCGCTCGCTCTTTCTCGCTTGCTTTCTCTCCCGGCCTCATGCGTTTCCCCCCCCTCGCGGCGCTCGCCCGCTCTCCCTCGCTCTCGCTCTGTCTTTTTTGGGCGCCATGCTGAGGGGAAGGTGAGGAGGCGCCCCCCGGACCCCCCGCGCCCACCCGCCCTGGGGAGGGGGCGCCGGGGGGGGGCTGCGGAGGCTCACGGGGGTCCTGGCTGCCCCTGCGTCCGGAGCCTGGCCGCCACGGGCCCTCCCGCCCGTCGCTGGGCTTCGGGGAATGGGATGGGGGAGGGGTTCCCGGACCCTTCTGGGGGGATAGCGAGCCACAGCCCCGCTCTTAGGGCCTTGGAATCGGGGGTCTCCCAGTCCCCGGCAGTATCCTTTCTCTTGGGGGAGGTGTTCTTTGCCCTGCTTGGAGAGGTCCCCTAGTTTTCTTAGGAGGCAGAAAGTGGGGTTTTGAGCCGTCTTTTTTCCATCCTTTTCATGGGGGGGGGTCCTTTTGGTTGGGGCGCCTTGGCGCTGTTTTTTTTTTTTTTTTTTTTTTGGCGGGAGGTGTTTCCACGCTGTTCCTGAGGGTAAAATTGGTGGTGGTGGTGCTTTCTTGCCCCTTTGATGGAAGCCCCTGCCTCTTTAGCGGTATTAGACCCTTCCCCATGTTTTTCTTTAAAGGAAGGGGGTCTTCTCACTCATCGTAAGTAGGTGATGCGTTTTTTGGGGGGGCCGCGGGTGAGGTTTGGTTTCCCTTTCTTGGAGGGGAGAGGAAGTTGGTCTTCCCCCTCATCTCATGGGGTTCCCTTCTCTTTCGGGCAAAAATGGGGCGCCATCCCTTCGGGGAGAGAGGTGGTTTCCTTGTGTATTGGCAGGGGGTGAAAGGGAGCGCCCCCTTCCCTTAATTTTAAAGTGCGAAGTGGTTCCCCCCCCCCCACACGCCCTTCTCTGGGGAGAGATAAAGAGGCCCGCCTGGCAGCGCGTTTCAGGAAGGGTTTGGGGCCCCTTCTCCCCCGATTCCGCAGAAGGTATGGGTGCAGGACTCGCCCACCCTTTCCTCGGGGGGCAGGGGAAGAGGTGGCTGGAGAGTGGATTTGGAAATGGGAGGAGGAAAGTCAGTCTGGGAGGGAGTGGGGGGTGGGGAGGGGAAGAGAAGGCGCTGGACAGATGGCCGCCCCGTCGCAGCCCTGGCTGGGGAGTCGCCGAGGACCCTCCCCTAGACAGGGATCTGAGCTAGGGCTTCCCTGACAGGCACTACTGCCCCTTCTCCCCACTCCCACCGCCCCTTTTCCCTTTCTCCTTCACAGACCATACTTTGCCTTTTAAAAGAAATGCCACCCACATTCAGAGACACAAGTGCAGCAGTTTGGTGAGCTTTTACAAATTTTTGTTTTGTTCTGTTCTGTTTTTGTTCTAATTAAATGTATCGTCCTGGGGATCGCAGCCCATCGCAGCCTGACTCCAGTTCAAGGAAATAAACAGATTAGCAAAGGTCTGTTCGCTAAGCCCACGTCGGGCTTCCGGGCCCCTCTGGGGGGCAGGTGCATTACTCAAAGGTGCTTACACGCTTTATTCGACCTCTAAGGAGTTCTCTTATGTCAGAAGTGTATGTCTTACAATGGGTTGGGATGGTAAGTAGCCTCTTTTATTGAGTAATTCAATTATCTCCCTCTTTCTGTCCCTTTTCCTGCCTGCCTTCCTCCTCGCCTGTAGACCAAAAGTGATGCTTGAGAGAGTGAATTTATAATGTTCAAATCAGGATTCTAACCCTGTTGAGCCCTTTTAGAGTTGCACATCCTTTCAATGTTTAATTTTTTTAAATTATATGTACACAGTTTTCTCCAAGAAAAAAGTGTTACTGTAACATTACAAAAACCTATGTAAAAAGGCCCGTTTTCAGGTCCTTGGTGTCCCTCTTGCCATTTCGGTACATTGCTTTGTCTCCAACCTTGGTCTTTGAAGAAAGTGGGTACTCCCGAGCCCATTTGTAGGAGACAGGGTTACTGAACTTGGTTTATGATATTTGCATTCAAGTTAATGTTCTCCTCCCTCCCCCGCCCCCCCCAAAGATTGTGGTTCAAGTAGATTCCATTTTCTCATTTTACTCCAATGTCTCTTATGGTGATGGACGGTTAAATTAAGCAAGTCATTTGTAAAGTACTGTTTAAGCACCAAATCTGTAAACTGTGTCAAGCCCCAGTCTCCTCTGCTTGTCTGCACTGTTCCTTTGTTCGAAAGCACATGCCTGACCGTGAAAAGTTGATGCAAACGGTGTTACACGCCCAGTCATGGTGGAGAGAACACTTCCTCCAACCCCCCTCCCCCCCCACCCCTGTCCTACACGTACAAGGAAAAAAACAGCCACAGGAATGACTTGCAGAACCAAACACGACTTCCGATGTGTTTTACAAGCATAAGTACTTCGTTAAAAGACAAAACACGGTGAAGGCCCATTTTTCCCTCTGGCCCATCTTTGGTCCCTACTGTTGGAGAAAACTTTTTAACACACAGCCTTCCTCCCCTCCCAAGACCTTGTTTCTTTTTTCCATTCTTAGGAGGGGGGAAAAGTTCACTCACATTTAGAGGAGGAAACATGTAAACTGCAACTCAGTGGATCACTTGTTTTGTTCTTCCTCTCAATGTGTTCAGGACCAAACCTCCGTGAGGTGGTGGTCTTTAACGTTTGTAAAAGCAGTTACAGAGGCAGAAGTGTCCACACCATACAGTATCCTGCAAAAAACAGTCTGAAGCACAAAATAAACACACTCCAGTGCGCAGGGTCAGCCAAAAATGGATTTCGTTGATTTGACGTTTCCCCTTTGAAATTCCTCCCCCAGGAGCCAAGAGCAGAAACAGGATGCTCTCAGCTGACCCAAGTTTTGAAGGCTAGTCTTGAGCTGTAGAAGGATGCTTAGTTTAATTTTAAAACGAAATGTTCAGTAAATGGTACTTCTTTTCTAAATGAATATTTCAACCACATTCTTTGAATTTAAAAGTATTTCCCCAAACATTAAAAACAAAAATCGGGCATATCAACACAGGGTTTATTGCGTGTGTGTTTTTTTCCCTCCTCAAAGGAATCTCATCCATCAAATCTAGGAAGCCCCAGGAATTAGGTCAAACTATTTGGTGGTCTTTGTTTTTGAAATGTCACAGTACTGCCTTTTTTCCACCCCCAAACTGATGTACCAGTATTAGTTTCAATTCAAATTAATGGATGTTGCAAAAAAAGGAAAAGAAAAGGGTGTCACTCAGAATCCCTGATTTAACAGCCACTCTTAGACATTTATATATATTCTCTTCGACTTTTAATTTTCTCTGGGGAGTAGTTTAATCTGAAAGCAAATAAAAAAATCTCCCAGTAAGAAGAAAATCAGTTGCTACCAGGAAAACATGGAGATCCTGGTCATAAAACCCCTTTAGTTTTTATTTCGTTTATATATTTGCTCTTCAAGAAAATTCGCCCTCTCCCTCCCCAAGGCTTTCTAATTCAGTCTGTCCTGTCTCCCAGATAGGGTTTCGATTTGCTCTGAAGGTTTAATTTTCGATTCTTGACAAGCCAGAATTTAAGTAGCGCTATTTTAGCAAGCCACTCCTGTGGCTTTTCCTTAGCCAGGAAGACTGATCCCAAGGGAAAGTTGCTTTGCACCTGTGGAAATGAAGGCTTTCCCAGCTGTTGGCTACCTGGCAAGTTAGAGAGGAGTGGTTGACTCTGAGCTTGTATGTTACCATCTGGTTGAATTTGTGACAATTTCATACTGAGCAGACTTAGTCATTTATCATTTACAAGTGTGCCACTTGCTCTCCTTGCTCTTAGACCTCTTTTCCCTTCCCAGATGGGAGAGAGAGGGAAATCTCAGGATGGCCTAATTTGTTGTTCACTCTGCCACATCCACGTTTTTGGTGGTTACCGAGTGCCCCTAGAAGCGTCTCTGCTTGTAGGCCAGCTCCAGTTACAGTAAATACCGCTATGGTGAGACTTCATGAAACTGTTTCCACTTCCACGCCTTCTTGGCGAGCTTTCGGTCAAACCAGTATGCCAGAGCCCCTAATTGTGGTCCCCATGGATGCTGTCTTCTGGCACCGGAGCAACTGGTTCTGCAGACTCCAGAGAGGAGCTTGAGTCACTGACAACACGAATTCAGAGCAAATAGTGAGTTAAATGGCTGTTTCTAAACGAGTGGGGCGCTCGCCTGTACCTTGGCAACAGGGCTACTGACAATAGAAGAGAAGGATGGTGTCTGAGATTTCTGGCAGTCGGAATTTAATAAGCTGATCCGCTGGAGCCGTCTGCTCATTGGTGGAGGGACTCCTGTCAGAATAAATGGTTGGAGGCTGGTTTCATAATTAAAGCCTAATGGAAAGAGTGGAGAAGCTGCTGGCTTGTTCGGGTAGCAGAGAAAGTTCATCTGGATAAGTTAGAGTACACTTCATCGAGTTGACTTTCTGTATTGATCTGTCTGGTCTTGCCGTAGCCCTAGTCTTGGCTGTTTAATGAAGAGGCATTCTCGAAGGCATTCTTAAAGACACGGGGAAGTTTTTCGAGTTGATTTAGGAATGAGGTCATGTGAACAGTGTTTTTTTTTTTTTTTTTTTTGAAAAAAATGTGTCGCCGTCAGTGGTGGCAAGAATGAAGATGGCCTCTTGGTTGGTGTCGAGTAGCTGGGAGCTGCTGCTAGAGTAATTTTCTAGCGGAACACAGGATGTTTGCTCAGAACCAACTTTGTTTCTTTTGGCTCTTGCTCTGGGCTGAGAATCTTTTTGTTGTTCTTATTTTGGCCATTTCTTCTGTGTGAGTTGGTGACTCAGCTCGCTATTTGCAAGGCAAGTGGCAAGATCTTCTGGATACTGGAGTTGGGGACGGGAAATGAAGGCATATTGTGGGCTCTGGAAGCAGATAGGACTGCTGGGGTCTACCTAACCCGGACACTGGACACTGCCAGGCACAGAGTGAATCTTGGTTTTTTTTATCTTCCTGCTGCCCTTACTAGAGAAAAATTCTAAGCAGAACCTACAGTCTGGTGTGTAAACAGAAGTAGTAACATTTGTGCTTTTGAAGGACTCCGATTTATCTTTCACATTTTAGGGTGCGGCCAGCTTATTTAACTTGCAAGGAGCTGATCAGGGTTGAAACTAGGTGGACGCCATCTTAAGGCACTTCTGGCTGGCTCCAGTCTTACTACCACAGCTCTGACAGTCTGGCTTCACATGGACACCCTTCCCTGGCTCATCTTTTGCAATTAGGATGAGTCAGTGCTATCTCCTTAAGCAAGACCTTTGCCTTTCCAGAGTCTGTGAGATAAATGAGTATGTTCCCACTCAGCTCCAGGATTCTCCCGCCCCTGCGGGGATTCAGCTGAGTTGGCTCTGGACTGGTGCTCCCTTCCGGCAGCCAGACTTGTCCCGTGCTTTTCTTGGAGCAGGAATGTGTTCAGTGTGTGCAGGCAATCCTTCTTGCACGAGAACTTTATTTAGACCTGCCTTTACCAGGTCTCGTATTGCCTCCCTGTGTCTAGCCACTGTGAGGGGTTTCTGTGGCTACCACAGTTCCCAGCTGCCAAATAGACGCATTGCAGACGAATCTGAGTTTAGAGCATGGGTGGACACAGCAGGAGAAGCCCTGGCTCAGTAGCTGAGCACCAGATCCTGGTGGTCACAGAAGCCACAAACTCCCAAGCCCTAGAGCTTAATATGACAGGGCTGCTGCCTGCCCCTCCTCACAGGATTTCCTGTTGCGCCAGAATGTGGGTGGTGGTGGGTGTGGAGTCTGGCTGACCCCACGTGATTCGTGAGGTATCCAAGTCCAGTCCTTCTTGACTGTGCTTCTCATGCAGTCAGGTGAAGGTCAGAGATTACCTGCCAGGGACTGAGTGCTTCTGCCTGCTGCTGTTACTTGCCTCACCCCTTTGCTGAGAAACGGAAGGAGGTAAAGTCACTAGTCCAAGGTCACAGAGCTCGTGGGTGCCCGCGGCAGCCTGTACCCAGGCCCCAGGCTTGAGTGCTCCTAGATGTGGCCTGTATCTGGTGCAGCCCGCAGTGGCTAGAAGTTCGTGAATTAATTTTCCTCTTGGGTTTGAAAAACAAATGGTAGAGGATAGGAAAAGCAGAGGAAAGCAAAAATTAAATATGGGGGCCCATGAAACTTGTTAGAAATGTGGAGACAGATGTGGAGGTCAAAGTCAAAGCTGGAGAGCCCCTGGGTGCGACCGGGCGTGGCAGAGCTCTGAGTCAAAGCCCGCCCACCAAGCCTGTCTGTCATTCAGCCACAACTGTTCCATTCTTTGGTGACTGCTTTTGTGTTCCAGCAGCAATGTTGAGGAGTTGGAGCACAGACCACGTGGCCTGTGGCGCCAGTTTTTACTCTTTGGCCCTTTAAACAGAAATCTCTCTGGCCCTGCACAGCAGCCCCTGCTGTCATGTTTGTGTGGAGGTGAAGGTGGTGGGAGAGAAGGGATAGCCGGTTCCCCTTCAGTCAGCCCCACGAGTGGGGCACCTTACTGCTCCCTCCGCGGCCTGCCACGGCACCAGCATCCCTCCCCCTTCCACTCCTCCCAGCGGTAGCTCAAGCCAGGCCTTTGAACCTTGAAATCGAAGGGGTTTTCATTCACTAGAAGTAACTGGACACTTCTTTGAAGCCCGGTGCAGCAGTGGATCACAGCTGTGGCCCAACCCAGAGAGCTAGGCCCAGCCGTGCGTGTCACTTGGCTAAATGTCCGTGCAGGTGGCTTGGATCATTGCCCTCCTTTTCCTAACAGACACGAGGGCTTAGGTCCTATCACTATGCAGGGCACCGGGCTGTCCCGGGGACAGCAGCCTCTGGCTAGAGAAATAGAGGCGTGTGCCTTGACTGGGGGACGCTTCTCGGGGGTGCTGACTGGTGGTCTCTTCATTTTCGCCATTGACTCTTGTCGTCACTCCTCCCGCCTCGCCTCCCAGGAAGCCAAGGGTAAACTCTGAATGAATTTGTTACTAAGCACAACCATCCCAACACCCCATCAGTGTTTTAAGCAATCCAGGTGGCTAAAGGAATGGAATGGGCTAAGGTCTGTGGTGATGAAATTGGCAGAGAAGGTGCAGTGTAGATGGAGGGTGTGTGTGCAGACTTTCCCAGGCACCACCCGCTGTGTGCCTGGTCTGTGCTGGCCCTGGAAGGCTCCCTGACAGGGGCTCCCTTACATTCTGCCCTCCAGGAGCCCAGGGTTGACTGGAAGTTAATAGTTGTAAACAGGTAATTGTCTTTTTTATGTAATTTTTTTTAACATTCAAAAGGTTAGGTTTATTAGGAAAAGGAGAAAGGAAAAGAAGCGCTTACATGGTTATAGGTTGGCAGAAAGGAAAGCTGCCTCTTGACAGGGACAGGTTTGATATGAGAGACACCTGTGACGGGACAGGAGACCTGCCGCCTGCAAAGGAAATGTCCCAGTGGTGTGGGGCCTAAGCCCTCTCTAAGCTCCTTTTGACATACATTGTATATAATGTACGCTGTGTGTATACAGTGTACCACAGTGTGTGCAGTCTCACTGCCTGGGACTCTACATGTTGATTTCTCCTCCAAAAATTGTAAACAGGAGAAGGCTTACCTTCCTAAGTCTAAACCATTAGACTTTTACCTCCAAAATAATAGCAGTCTGTTATCCCTGGAGGGTAGCTCCCATTTTCTGGGCTTTAAACTCTGAAACGTGATTGTCTTGAGAAAGTGGTTAGGAAACTGGCCAAGAAGCAAATTTCAGTGCCTCAACTGACAGGAGAAGCTTGGATCAGAGGGAGAGCTTTATCCAGAACATGAGCTGTTTTCAGAGTGAGTAGGAGCAGAACAACTACTCAGGCAAGGAGAATGACTTCTACTCAGCCAGAACCACCCCCGC
>NW_004567142.1:3529481-3558652 GCF_000260355.1 Condylura cristata | reverse complement strand
CCCGCCCCCCGCCCAGGGGTGTGTGTGTTTGGATGAATCCGCAGTGACACTTCCCACTATGGCCAAATTTTTCTGAGCCTCAGTTTGCTTGTCTGTGAAATGAGAATGCTGGTGCCTCATGGGTGTGGGAGACTCTTCTGAGTGTCCTAAGTGAAGAGCACAGCAGTGAGGTGCCAGGATGTTAGTAACGATTGTTTTCTGCTTCTCTTGGACTTTCTAAGAGAAAGTCCTAGTACCAGGCCGGGACATTAGGCCTTGGTGAGGGGTGGTGGAGGTCCCCCACCCCAGCTGTCCTCTGGGAGTTCTTGAGTACGTCACCTCTCCTGGCCTTGCTGAGGCTGTCCCAGCATGGGGCAGTTTTTGTCTTTTTAAAGATTTATTATGGAAAATTTTCAATATTAAAGTGAAAATAGTATAATAGATTGCCATAGACCCATCACTTAGTCTCTAGCAGTTAGATACCTTTTGCCAATTTTGGTTCTTTTCTCCTTCTGTGAGGGTCCCCCTCTCCTTTTCATATTTTATTTATTTTTATAATATTTGATATGCATACAATAGCTGCGGTGTCCGCCGCAGGTACGAGGGGTGAGACAGTGGGGAGCAGAACAGGTGGGTTGATTGAAACACGCTGCTGAGGGTAGCAGCGGGGAGACAGGAGAGGTCTGCCATGCCATGTGGGTCACTCCCTGGCCAGGATTGAACTCATGTTGCAGTGGCTGGCAATGGCTTCATAGTACTGAGATTTAACCCCCTGTGCCACCAGCAGGCCCTCCCCCCTTTCATAAACAGTATCAACTTGAGGCCCCTCTGGTGGTGCAAGGAATTAAAGTGCAGCACTACGAAGCTGTCTGCAGTCGTGCTGTCTGCAGTCACTGCAGTGCAAGTTCCTTCCCCAGCGGGGGAGGTGACCTACAGATCACTGACCCTCTGGCTGCTCCCTCAGCAGTGTATTTCAGTAGCTCTGCCTGCTCTGCTCCCTACTCTGTCTCTGGTGAATCCTCTCTGGCTTGTAACCCAGTTCTTGTGTGCATGAATAAATCTTAAGAACAACAACAACAATATTATCAGGCTTAACAAAATTAACAATGATGATGCACTGTCTCATACCCGGGCTGGCTTCCGGTTTCTCTGTCTGCCCCACGGTGCCTTCTGGCTGTGGATCCCAGCGCTGCTCACATCAAGCCTCTCCCGCACTAGACTTGTGTCCATGGTGTTGGTCCTGTTGCCTTGGCAACGTCGTGATGTCACAGAGCCAGTTATGAGTGCCCCAAGAATGTTGAGGGAAAGGGAGACACAGAGCCTATTGCTCTTTTGGTTTTTGGTCCATGAACCTAGGTAGTAAGGACACTGAAAAACATGTGCAAGACCCAGAGCTTTATGTCAAGAGTTTCCTGCCTCTGAAAATCCCTCTGAGGTCCTACCCCTGTGGCTGCTTCACCACGTCCTAAGTCGAGGGAAGGTCTTGGGGGCTTTGGCTCCTTGCCTTCGCTCCTAGCAAACGATTTTCCTGCAGGGTTGGATCTGGGGATCCTGGACATGCATTATGCCTGTTGTTAAACATTTGAAGAGGCGTGGCCGCCTTGTAATTTTTGTAATTTGTCCCTAGTTAATAGGTCATTCAGAGCCTACCCAGGCCATTTGTTGAGAGTTTGGGCAGTTTATGACCATAACCCTGACCTTCACATTACCCTAGCTGCCTCTTGTCAAGGGCGCTTATGATCTTCAGGTAACAGTCACAACTCCCATGAGTTTCCATCTTTCGGGGTTTTTGTTTTGTTTTTGCTTCTCTTTTTAAACTAGATGGAGCCCCAAACCCAGTCCCCTTTCAGCTCTCATCCCACCCTCTTGTCTAGAAAGCTTCCATACCCCAGACTTCATCTTGGTAACGGGCCTTTGTCCCATCTTCCAGGATCCAGTTCTCCCTGTGGCTTTTCCTCCCAGTCAGCCATTTGGTTCTTGTAACACCTAGGTGGCTGCTGAAGAAGGGGCGATGGCAACTTGGCAGTTCAGTCCTTGGGACCTGCTGGCAGGGCACTGTGCGGCCAGGTCAGGCTGGGAGCCATGTAGATAGCTGGTCCCTGTGGGAGCCGGCTGTAACCGTCTGTGGACAAAACACTGCCCGGCAGGCTTCCAGCGGTGCAGGGCTGTCCGCAGCATATACCCACTCCTGCTCACCGGTTTTTAAAGCCAGTAGGTGCTATTTGGTCCTGAACTGTGTGCCTCCCACCCAGCCCCCATGTCAGGGGCTTTGCGCCTAGCTTGTCTAACCCCCACAGCTCTTTGAGGTGGGAACTCAGTTACTCCAGGGTACAGATGAGGAGCACTGGGGTTGGGTTGCCTGGAGCACAGGCTAGGGAAGAGACCAGGAGGGTTGAGTTCCTTGTCCTAGGCTGGTGGATGGAGCCGGCCCGCTGGGAATGTGAGGTTTCTTTGCCAGGCATGGTGTTTGCCAAGTCCTTGGTTTTGACTACGCCATGTTCTTCTGCACCCCTGGAGAGGGCCAGTGGGCATTCTTAGGGATGGACGTTCAGATGTAGTCTTTGACCTGAGGGGAAGGGCCACCATCTCTTCAGGGGGCCGCTTCAGTGTGCTGGCAGCCTGGTTCACGTGGCACAAGGCAGATGTGACCCCGGGCCTTACCTAGACACGGCGTGGCCTCTTCCCCTTTCCGTCCCGTCACCAGTTCTGGGCGATCTCTCTTGGCGCTCGGTCACCTGCTCTGCAGGCCATCTGCCAGCCATGCCAGTCCGGCTCTGGGGACAAGTGTTTTGGCTGGGCCAGCACTGCAGGGTTTCTCTAGAAGGCTTGTCTCAAGAGGCTTTGGCAGGTCTAGGTAGAAATGATTAGCCCAGTGGGACTTCCCCCACTTTTCTTGGAGGATTATGTCACAGTGTGTTAGGCCTCCTCCCTCCGCTTTAACCCCACTCTCATGTGGGTTTTGCAGGTATTCTGCAGCAGCACCTCGTAAGCCTGCTTGCTGCCCTGTGCAACCACCCTGTGCCGCCACATGGCCGCAGGACTTCTGCCCTCTGTCCCAGCGGGTGTATGTTGGTCTCTTTCTATTGAAGTGAATCTGAAAAGAACAGACCTCATTCTCAGGCAGGACATTTGGCTGCGAAGCTGCAGTGAGTAATCAGGGCCTGCTGTCAGGTGACAAGAGGCTTGCCCAGGCTCTGGGGCGTGTGGGGCACAGCATGGCCAGGCGCCACTGAGAATGCCCAGTGTCACCTTCCAGTGTCCCCTCTGCTGTTCCCTGCTTCTTCTTAAGCGATCAGCAACTTTTTTAGCCTTTCTCAGCTTCTGCCATCTTGAGGGAAAGATTTTCAAGTGCCCAGCGCCCAGTTGGTAAAAAGTGTAGGTAAAGTCTCACCGAGTCACACGCGCCCAGTGCTGTCGGCGTACAGATAGCAGAGAATCCGGATTCTCTTTGGCTCAGAGTCTTTGTGGGCTGGATTTGTATGCCGTGTTTCTGTCTTGGAAAGTCCTAGAATCATTCCTGGTGATGGCTCAGGCCCTGGAGTGTCTTGGCTGGCCTTTCGTACCCTTGCCTCAGGGGCAAAATGTGAAGCAGCCTATGCCTTCGTCCAGGGCGTCAGTGGGACAGGGACGGGGGCCACATGTCCTCGCCCTCGAGCAGCAGAGCTGAGGGCGTATCTGGGGTGCCAGCCAGCTCTGGCTCACTGCCCCAGCCCCCTGTTACCGAGGCTGTCTCGGGGCACAGGCTCTGTTGTGGTAGTCTCCTGCAGGAGCAGCGCCGAAATCGAGGTTCTTGCCTCGAGTAGGTACGGTGCTGGGCATGGTGCTCAGAGCACTGTGGCCTCAGGGGTGTTGGAGGCGTCCTCCCCTTCCACTTCTGACTTCATGGGTGCGGGAAGAACAGGGACTCAGAAGGAGGAAACCGTGTATTTCTGGCTTTCTCTGTGTGTTACCCACCGGCTGTGACCCCCCACAAGTGCCTTTGCCTACTCTCCCTGTAAGTCCCATGTGTCTGAAACATGAGACTGTTCCCCTGCCCCTTCATCTGGGACAGGTTCCTCCTGGCTCCAGGGAGGTCTTTGGCTGTTTGCAGTCCCCATGGGTGTCAGGGTGTGTGCACCCACCCCGCCCTTGACTTTGGTCCCCCGAGCATCTTCCTTCCAGAGTGTGGCAAGTAATGCTCTGTTTCTGCTTTTCTTCAGTAAATATCAGCCTTTACTCTGCCATCTATCTTTGGGCCTTGCCCCGCTCCACCATGTCTGTCTGGCCTGTCTCTGCTTCTCCTGAGCTGCTACCCCCTGGCCCGCCCACACTGTCCCCTCTAGGGCCCCTGGTAGCTCCGGGACCATCTCCAGGCCGCTGAGTGACAGCTTCTCCCCCCTCTGGGAATTTGTCACAACCGGTTTCCCCAGTCGGGCACTGCCTCTGCTGTGGGTGAGGCCTTCCCCTCTGCCCCTCTGGCAGAGCTCTGTGCCTCCTGTGGCCGCGCCCCACGAGTGCCTCACTTGTCAGGAATGCTGTCCAGTTGACCTGGCGTCTTCACATGGCTTGGCCCAGGGCGACCTGGCTCTTCACATGAGGTGGAAAGCCCGCGGGCTCCCAGCTCTGTATTGTTGCCTTTGAAACATCAGAAGCGTGTGGTGTCCTGCATTCTGTGTGAGAGCTGCCCTTGGCCTCCGTGGGGCTGGCCCTGGGCCCTGGCCCCTTTGAATTGGGAATGAGAGTTAAGGGAAAGCCCTTTCTGGGGGTCTCCTTGACACGGAGCCTGGCAGGGGAGGGGAGTGCGTGTGGAGTGAGGGGGAGAACAAAAGGGAGCCAAGGGGCCTGAGGGAAGGGGCTGAGCGGGATGTTTTCACCAGGAAGCCCTTCCGACCCTCTGGGGAACCTCTGGGCCCTGGCCAATGAGCTGCTTCCGCACTGACTCCACCTAGACCCTTTTTTGCCTCCATGCGTTGCCTTTGGAGGTTAGGTTTTGGGGTCCTGGTTTCTTCGTGTCTAGTTAATTTAGAAGGAAGGAATATTTTTAAAGCTCTCGTGTACATTTCCAAGAAGAACTTAAGGGAACATTTGAAACATGTTTAAATTTTCTTTTTTTTCTAAACCAGCTCCTGTACTTGTGAAAACTGTGGGTTTGGCTCAAAAACAGGATTCTTTTCTCAGCTTCTCCCTTCCTGACCCTATCTGTCCTCTCCCTGCCCCCAAAGTGTGCTGATAACAGACAGTCCTGTTGGCAGCAGCTGTCCTGGTTTTTGGAGTTCAGCATTTGGGGTGACAGAGTAGACAGCCAGGGAGTCTGTAGAGTGGGGAGCCAGAAGGGGTCCGGGAGGCAGTGTGAGTCAGGTGGGAAACGAACACAGCAGCGGCCAGGGCCAGGGCCATCCTGTGCCAGCTGCCCCTGCCTCCTCCAGCCACTCAGTCTCCTGCCTGCGCCCCAGCACCCTGGAGCTGCCAGGCGGTGCCAGACCTTGGAACCCCAGGGGCAGGGCCCGCTCACCATGGTTCCCTTGGGCCTTTGTAACATTGCCTGGTGCTCGCGGCCTCTCCAGGGTTAGGGCCCGGGCATCTGCGGGCTGTTCTCAGTGAGCACCACGGCCCTCTCCACTAGCCTCATCTTCCTCCCGCCTGCTGCCAGCAGTCCGGGCCCCGGCAGCACCCTGCTGCTGTGGGAGCAAGGCTGTCCGTGTTTCCTGGGAGAAGCGGCTTCTGTGGGCCAGTGCCCGTCAGAAACACGCAGACAGTGCTACCTGAGTCCCACTTCATTACCGGCACAAGATGGCGAGTCCCTTGACTCCCCTGACCCCAGAACTTCAGCCCTTTCTTCTAAGCGCTCCAGTCTGGGGGGCCTTTTGGGGAACCTGACTTTGGCGTGGTCCAGGGGTTGGTGGCAGTACCTTTATAAAGACCAGACCTTTTGGGGGAGCGTGAGAGGTGGAACTAGAGACTGTGGCCCCCACGCCTTCCCTGGACCTCTCGTGGGGGTTGACCACTCTCGTTCCCAGCAGCCTCGGCCAGCCCCTCGCCCTCCAGGGGTCTCCTCAAGCCCCACGTTCATGTTGGTTTTGGGGTTCATTTGTAGGGAAGATGGCGAGTTGGAAGAAGGTGAACTGGAAGATGATGGGGCCGAGGAAACCCAGGATACCTCAGGAGGGCCGGAGAGGAGTCGGAAGGAAAAGGGGGAGAAGCACCACAGTGATTCTGATGAGGAGAAGTCTCACCGGAGACTGAAGCGGAAGCGGAAGAAAGAGCGGGAGAAGGAGAAGAGGCGGTCGAAGAAGAGGAGGAAATCCAAGCACAAAGTAGGCCTGCAGGGTTGGGGCTCTTGGGGGCTGCCGCTGCCTGGCACTGGGCTGGTCTGGCAGGCCAGAGAGCACTGATAATAGTGTTGCTTCTTCCCCAGTTGGGTAAAGGCCCCTTTAAAGAATTGGTAGCTCATGCTCCATGGCCACCAAATGCCCCTAGGTGAGGTGTCTCTGAGCCGAGCACAGAACCCTTCTGGCACTCTCCAGCATGGCTTCTCCAGGGTTGACTCCACCAGATGGGCCTGCCTGTGACGGGGTCACTCAGTCCCTGCCCTGTCCCCGCAGCGCCACGCTTCCTCCAGCGATGACTTCTCGGACTTCTCAGACGAGTCGGACTTCAGCCCCAGCGAGAAGGGGCACCGCAAGTACCGCGAGTACAGCCCCCCGTACGCTCCGGTGAGTGGCGGCGCCAGCGCCTGCCGAGCGCCCGCCGCCCCACGTGGCCAGCGCCCAGGCGGGGACTGAGACCTGGGGTGCCCAGCCCCAAGCGTGGAGCCGGGTTGAGCCCAGGCCGTGCCCTGAGGTTAGGGCCCCCAGCTTTAGGTGGGGCCCGCCGCGGGGTACCCAGAGGCTGGCGGCGTGCCCAGGGCCGCAGGCAGGCGTGCAGCGGGCGCAGTGGGGGTGCCTGTGGTCCAGGCCCACGGCCAGGGCTGACTCCCTCCTGTCCCCTCAGTCCCACCAGCAGTACCCCCCGTCACACACCACATCCCTGCCCAAGAAGGCCTACTCCAAGCTGGACAGCAAGGGCTACGGCATGTACGAAGACTACGAGAACGAGCAGTACGGGGAGTACGAGGGCGACGAGGACGATGACCTGGGCAAGGATGACTACGACGACTTCACCAAGGAGCTGAACCAGTACAGACGTGCCAAGGAGGGCAGCAGCCGGGGCCGAGGTGAGGCCACCGCGCCCAGCCCCACCCCACCCCCGGCGTGTCTCCGACCCGGGCTCAGGCAGCGCAATGGCCAGTGTGTGCCGGTCGGGGCGGGAGGAGCCCGCGCTCCCCTCTGGGCTAGGGCCGCCGCACAGGCCTCAGCTCTCAGTGGCCGCCTCCCCCTCTCCAGGCTCCCAGTTGCCTCACCTGACCAGGTGTGTCTGCCACCCATGGATTGCCACACCTCTGACCTTTGAACGTGTGGCATTGGGAGGGCAAGGGCCCAGCCATTGTAACTACCCTCTTCTACGAGATTTCCCAGAATCTGGAAGGCGGCTTTGGCCGGGCATTCTTCCCTCAGCTGACACTCCTGGACAGGCCCTGCTCTCAGGGGAGCGTCTGGTCTTCAAGTTAAATGAGTAAAGGGAGCAGATAAAATTAACACCAGCAGTGTGTGCTATCGGCCTAATACATTCACAGTCTATTTCTGCACACAATCGAACTAGACAGGCGTGGTCTTCAGTACTCTTTCACTTGGTCCGAAATCCAGTGTGCCCCCTTCACTTACTGCATCTCCTACTTTTGCTCAGCCACTCTGTGGACGCTCAGGAGCTACGTGTGGCTGGTGGCTGGGGTGCGGTGGTGGCAGGCTCCTGAATGCTGCGGCCCTCGTGGAGAGGCCAGCGGCTGCTGAAAAGGCTGCCCAGAGCAGCAGGGAAGGCTTTTGGAGGGGGGGCGAAATGATTGACTCTGGGGTCAGAGGGTGGGTTGACGGCACTCTCTTGGGTGGGGTTTACTCTTGTTTGGGGCTCTGGCTCACTAACCGAATCTCCCTGCAGGCAGCCGGGGCCGGGGCCGGGGCTACCGGGGCCGAGGGAGCCGAGGAGGGTCTCGAGGCCGAGGCATGGGCAGGGGAGGTCGAGGCCGTGGCAGAGGCTCCGTGGGAGGAGACCACCCGGAGGACGACGATGACTTCTATGAGGAGGAGATGGAAGTAAGCTTTCTCCAGACCCAGGGGTAACTGGTGTGGAACCGCAAGTGCTGGTGGGAAGAAAGCCTCTAGCGGCAGGCTTAGAGCGTCATTTTACTGCCCTGGGATAGGGGGAACCTTCCTGTGGGTCAGGAGTGAAGAGGTCCCAGCGGGTGAGCTCCCACTCACTATGTCCCCACCCCTGGAGCCAGGGCCTGCGTCCTGCCATTGCCGCTGGGTTCACCCACACACCCTGCCCCACCACCCTCCCCCTCTGTCCCTCCGGGAGGCCTTTCCTGCCTACATGCATCCCTGTTGGGGGCCGCTGTCTGCTGTGCAGGGGTGTCCGGGCACCCTGGCAGGTTGGCTTGGCGGTTGGGCATTCTCAAACCTGTGCAAAGGAGAACTTGGACCATTCACTGCTCAGGCTGGGGTGTGTGAAAGAGGGGTGCAGACACGGTGTGCTGTGGCTCGCCGGCCCACCTGGGTCTGGCGCTTGAGTGTGCGAGGGCGTGGGTCCTTGCCTGACACCTCCTGCTCTCCTCTCCCTGATATGCCAGTACGGAGAAAGTGAGGAGCCCCTGGGAGACGAGGATTACGACGAATATTCCAAGGAGCTGAACCAGTACCGCCGCTCCAAAGATGGCCGAGGACGAGGTGGGCACCCTGGGGGGAGCATGGGGGCCTCCTGGAAGCTGCTGTGTGAGGAGGCTCCTTGGGGAGGCAGCCATTAACACTGTGCTCTCCGTAGGGCTCAGTCGGGGCCGAGGCCGGGGCTCCCGAGGTCGGGGGAAAGGCATGGGCCGGGGCCGGGGCCGAGGTGGCCGGGGCGGAATGAACAAAGGCGGCATGAACGACGACGAGGACTTCTACGACGACGACATGGGGGTGAGCAGGCGCTTCGTTCCCATCCGGTGTTTTCAGTCAGGGCCCCTTCTCGACCTCTTCTCCTTTAATGAGATGTCCTCTGAGGCCCATCCTGGCCCCCTGCTCCCTTCAGTTGATCCCCAGAAGGCCAATCAGCACTAATCGTCTCTCACAGGGGACGTGCCTCTGGTGAGACCCTCTGCTGATGCACCTGCAGTCACCTGTAATGAGTCTCTGAGGTTCAGGAGGTTCTAGGTGACCCTTTCTGTTAGCTTTGGAGTTTTGGGGAAGGCGGGTACCCAGACCCCACAGAGCCTTACTGTTGGAGCGGCCTCTGGTCAGTGCTCTTGCTAACTCCCACCCCTCCGTGAAGGGCGTGCGCTTCTCCACTGGCCGGCTTCCTTGCCCTCATCTCGGCCTGTCTCCACCCGGCCTGCACAGGCCCTTCCCTCCCGTCCTCACGAGCGCTCTCTTCCTTACAGGACGGCGGAAGCTACCGGAGGGGTGACCATGATAAGCCCCACCAGCAGTCCGACAAGAAGGGCAAAGTCATCTGCAAGTACTTCGTGGAAGGACGGTGCACATGGGTAAGGGGGCAGAGGAGAGTCTGGTGGGGTGCCCGCTGTGGGCCCTTGGCGCTGTGGGTGTTGAAGACCGTGTACCTAGGATTCCCTGCTATGGAGAGATGCCTGGGACCTAGAAGACTTGGTTCTCCTCCCAGATGATTGAAGACCCAAAGCAACATGGGGTTTTCTTGTTTTGTTTTAGTAGAATTTTTTGGCCAAATTTTTCATCCTATCCCTATGTCCTCACACATACTGGTAGGATGGATGTTAGTGCAGAGATGTGCTACGTACCATTTACCTTATTGCAAACTTCGTGTTAGAGAGAGAGCTCTTAAGGCATCCTGAGAGAATAGGTGGGGTGGGAAGATCGGCTTAGCCTTGACCTTCACGGTAGAATTCATTACCAGAAGATGGACCATTTGAACAGTGCTGTAGGAGCTCAGTGTAATCTAGTCTCAGTCAACCATTCAGCTTTTTTTTTTTTTTTTTTTTTTTTTTTAAGATTTACTTATTTGTGCATACAGAACTGGGGTACAGGCTAGAGGTGCAGGGGCGGTGAGAGGATTCACCAGAGACAGAGTGGGGAGCAGAAAAGGCCAACTGACAAAGTACACTGCTGAGGGAGCAGCGAGAGAGGTCATGGGATCAAACTCAGGCTGCAATGGCTTTAGCTTCTTAGTGCTGTGCTTTACCCGCTTTGCCACCAGGGAGGGCCCTAGTTGGTTTTTTTTGTTTTTTTTTTTTTTAAGATGTGTTTATGAATACAAGAACTGGGGTATAGGCCAGAAGTGTGGGGGGTTGAGAGGATTTACCACAGAGCCAAAGTGGGGAACAGAACAGGTAGATTAGCAGAAATACACTGCTGAGGTGAGCAGCGGGAGACAGGAGAGGTCTGCTGCGCATGTGAGTCACTCCCTGGCCGGGGATTGAACTCATGCTGCAGTGGCTGCAGATGGCTTCACTGTGCTCTACTTTAACACATTGCTCCACCAGGAGGGCCTGGCCTCCAGTCAGCTTTTTTTTTTTTTAAGAGGAAAGTAGTGGACATCTCCAGGAATAGCTACACTTGTGTGTCCATCTTAGAAAAAGATGTAATGTGTATATAAGCATTGTGGTCCTTAATATAGTCGCAGTTTATATTTGGGAATGTGAAGTACATGAAGCAAAATGAAGCAAAATGAAAGAAAACTGAGTTGCCTTTCCTGGGTGTAGGAGAATGGTTCTAGAACACTTCCCGCCTGCATTTACCTGAACCTTGTTCATGCCGTGTTCAGCTGCAGGTAATGGGAAACTCAGCTGCACCCTGCTGCTTAAATATAGCAACACGCGTCTGTCAGAACAAGACGTCTGGGCTGGGTCGGCCATGAAGGCTGGTGCTGGGGCTTAGGGCCCTGAAGCTCGTCCTGCCTTTTAGTCCACTCTCTAAGCATGTGGCTTTTGTCCCCCTAGTTGCACAGTGAATGCTGTGCCTTCTGGCGTCAGTTTAAGGGCAGTAGGAAGACATTGGTGAAGGGATTCTTAAGTTCAACATGCCGTGCTTCCTGGGAATTTTGACCTACTCTTCTTTGGTCAGAACTGCAAGGGAGGCCAGGAAGAAGAGTAGTTTCAGTAGGCGTGTCTTTCCAGACAAAATTGGGGTTCTGTTAGCGATAAAGTGTAGGCCTGAAGAGTGACTGTTAAAAGAGTGTGGAACAGCAGGTAGATCAGAGAAAGGGAGAAGGGAAGAGGAGGTGTGGGGAAGAAGCGGTCGGAGGCTTGTGGTGAGGGCGGGGAGTCTGGCGGTGTGCTTTATGGGGACCCGCGCTGATCCTGTCCTGGCCAGCCCCTCCCTGATTCAGGGTGACAGGAGTGGCCTCCCTCTGCAGAAGGGTAAGTGCCTGACTCCTGCTGAGCTTTTCCCGGCTTCCCTTGCAGGGAGACCACTGCAACTTCAGCCACGACATCGAGCTACCAAAGAAGCGTGAACTGTGCAAGTTTTACATCACCGGGTTCTGTGCCAGAGCCGAGAACTGCCCCTATATGCATGATATCCTTTTGGCCACCCACAGCTGAGCTGTCGGAGGGGACAGGACTTTCCCTCCCGTGCTCACAGCTGCCCTTCGCTGCGTGGCTCTGCAGCTGCCTCCTTTACCCTCGCGGCTGACCTGCGATGCGAGTCTGCTCCCCTTCTGCAGATGAGTCAGCTGGGGTGCTCTGCGCGCTGCTCAGGCCTCTACCCTTGCCTGTCGCCTCTCTGGCTGTGTAACTGTGGTGCTGAACTTCCCTCACCCTGGGGACCTAACAGCCCTGGGCCAGCGAGGCGGGAGAAGCACGGAGCAGAATTCTGGACAGCGCGGGCCTCGTCCAGGGGCTGAGGCCCGTCTGCTTGCTCTGGGGCTGAGGCCTAAGTTGGTTCCTGCTCTGGGCTCTGGTTTCTTCACCTCCAGACACGGGTGGATTCTGCCCGGGGCAGGGTGTGGGGTGGGGGTGGAGGGGACCCTGCTCAGGTGAAGCCTTTGCCTTAATTTGCGATGAACGCGACTTCCCGTGCAAGCTGTACCACACTACGGGGAGCTGCATCAATGGGGACGACTGCATGTTCTCCCACGACCCGCTGACTGAAGAGACTCGGGAGCTCTTGGATAAGGTGAGGGGGGTGCAGGGCCACAGCTGTGGGGAGCAGGAAGGTGCTGTCCATCGAGTGGGGCAGCTTGGCCTGGCGGTGTGATTGGGAGTAGGGTGTTTGCGCGCCTGCGTCCTCTCTGGCTGATAGTCTGCTGCTGCTCTCCCAGCAGGCGGTTACAAGAGGGGGTGTTGCCTGGGGGGGGGGTCTGCATGCGTTTCTAGTGGTTTTTTTAAGCTGTCCCTTAGCAGATCCCAGGTACACAAGAGCTGAGGTTGGGGTGGATTCTGTTTGGGTGGAAATGTCCAGCACCCCTTCCAAGGTTGATGGTTCCATTGTGCAACACAGTAGGAGGGAGAGTTTGGTGGAGGGGGTTGGAGGCGGGGTGGGGTCGGGTGGGGAAGACTCACCAGGTCACCTTGGAAATGTCATTGTAGCTGTTAATCTTCTTGAGGACAGGGGTCAGGCTTAGGGTTTCAGGGACCCCAGGTTCTTGTTCATGCATCCCAGAGAAAGGGTGAAAGAACACGTGCCCTCTTGAATAAAGGCTTTCCTGCCGCTAGTTCCCAGAGCTAGGCACGGGGACTGGCCGCTGGGCTGGTGGCAGTCAGTGTGTCAGCCAGTGACCAGCGTGGGCTGGAGAAGGAGCTTGCTCCAGGAACAAGGAGACCATCCGCTCCCCTTGGAGAGGACTCCTGGACAGAGTTCTCATCTTGCCAGGCCCTTTAGGGACCCGTTACCCTGGGTGTTATAACCTGTAGCCATACTGCCTGTGCGAGTTAAGACCTGTTGCAGGCAGTTGGGAGAGTAATGGTTCCGCTTGGCATCTGGACAACTGGCGCGTCTCTGACAGAGGAGCGCCCCCTGCTGGTGGCTGGCCAGGCGCACTAGACAGGGCATCCAGTGGGCTGACGGACCCAGAGTCCATTTACCTCTGGTAGCCAAGCTAAGAACAAGGGAAAAGAAGCAGATGACGTGAATTTTATTACTATATCTTTTTAAAGTCCATAATGCAAAGTATCATTTCAATAGATGATATGTGCTGAAAAAATTTAAGGCCTGTTTGGGTGGGTACTAAGGACAGTTTCATCTGTGGACAGTGGCCACACGTTGCCCAGCTCAGCTCTAGCTACTGTATCAAAAGCCCAGTGCAAACCACGATGGCACAGTCCAGGCTCCAGCCATAGACATTTTGAAATCATCAGGATTGTCCCCTATCTAAAGCCATGTCTCACCAGGTTAAAAATGAGCTTTGAGCCTGAAAGAACCTTTCTAGAATCAAATTGGGGTGGTCAAAAAAATAAGAGTTTACGGGCAGAGGCCTGGCTCACCCTTGGAGGCATGGGCTGCCCCTTCCCTTCGTGTCCGGGGGTAGTGACCGCTTGGGCAACCTGGCTCCTTGGTCCAAGCCACGGTGCCACTTAGGACCGGCCTTCAGCCGCCCTTCCCTGAGAGGTCGGTGGTCTTTGTCCAGCCTCCTCTGTCTTCAGACTTGCGTTCCCGCTGCTTGGTGACATTTCTGTCTGTCCAGACACACATCCGTTTTTGCCATCTGGTTTAGGTCTGAAAACGTGCTTTCCTCTGGGGTAGGCAGTGAGCGCCGGCAAGGGCGGCGCCCTCCTCCGCCAGCTGCCCCGACCCTCGGCACTGCCTCGGCACCCGTTTGCTTTGCCGCTCGCTCGCTGCGTACTTTCTGCTTCTTTGCCTTTAAAGTCCTTTGGTACGTTTAATTGCTTTTTTGTGTTTGTTCTTTACTTAGTGAATAAGTTGACATTTTCTCCAATAAGAAATTTTTAACCACTGAAAAACATAAGTCTTTTTACAGTTGTTTTATAGGCACGTGTCTTATAGTTGTGGTGTGATCCCTAAATGATGTGTGTGCTCTTACTATCAGTTCTGTGGGTTTTGACAGACGTACAGTGTCCAGTGGCTACCTCACAATGTAGGTGGAGGAAATTCATCCCATCATCTCAGAAACTACTTTGTACCCTTTCTGGTGAGCACCTCCCAGTTGCCAGGCCTTGAAGACCCCTGGTGTTGTTGGGGGGTGTCTATACCACCTCCCAGATCTGGCTGTTTTTGCTGGGTGCAAAGCACCTAAGACAGCAGATTGTGGCGGGCTGTCTGCGGCCGACAAGCGCCTCCATTGTGTGGCACCTGGCCTGCAGTTGGAGAATGTTGCGGTTGTTTCTGGCCAGGGCTCTTTCCCTTGCCCAGGAGCTTGCTACTCTGGCCACATCCTTGGCGAGACTGCACTTGCATCAGCCCCTTGCTGTGGAGAGGGTGGCTTTGACTTTTGGAAGCCTCTGATATCATCAGAAGCAGTCAGGGTAAGAGAGGTTATGGGTCCCAGCCATCCTACCCAGGATTGCTCGTCTTCTTGAGGATGTCGCAAGGTCCCCTAGAGGGGCAAGGAGGCTTGCCGGCAGCTAAGGTGGAGGAGGTGTTCTCCAGCCAGCCAGCAGGCTGTGAAGCCATCAAGTGATGGGGGCCCCCATGGCAGGCCCACCTGAGCAGCCCAGAGCAGGAGGGGGAGGCCCCCCCGGGAGTGTGACGGTTTGGGAGTCTGTGCCCATTGTGCCGGTGCATGTCCTTGGGCACTGGAGGTGAGAGAAGTGCAGTCGCTCACAGCGGGCAAACCCAGCCCTTGGAGATACAGCCAGCACCTGGGAAGGGGGCCGGCAACGGACCCTGTTCGTGGGCTGCACGTTCGTGCTTTCTCCATGGCATGGGAGGAAGTTGTGGTCAGGTTTGTTCTGTTTCATGAGGTATAGCATCGCGGAGTGTTGCCTTTGCAGCTGAGGGCACGAGTGGCCACGGAAAGGAAGTTTGCGCTACCTGAATGCAGGGGTATGTTAAGGAGACTAGACAGAGGAGACTGGGCCTGGGGCAGAGTGGAGGTGAGGGGGACAGGCCAGCCACTGGGCAGAGAAGTCAGAGCCTTAGCGCCTCTACCCCTGCGCTCCTAGCTGATGTCACGCAGCCTTAATCCAGAGTCCAGGGGGTGCTGGGGCGGGGTGCCCTTTCTGTCCTCTTGTTCATTTGTTTAACCAGCAAAGGTGAAAGAGGGCCATGTGGTGCAGCTTCCACTTCTGAGAAACGTCAGAAGGCAGGCCCGTCAAGACAGAAAGTAGGGTGGTCGTCATGGGATTGAGGGCAGCTGGGACTAGTTGCTTATTGGGTCTTCTTTTGAGGTGACTGGGAAGTGCTAGAACTAGTTAGACATGGTGATAGTACAACATCCTGAGTACACTGATGGCCCTTGAAGGGTGAAATGCTTAGTACGTTTTCTGTAAATTATTTTGCCACCAAAAGGAATGCCTCCCCTGCCTGCCATGCAGAGTAGATGCTGCCGGGACAGCGATTTGGTGCCCAAGGGCATGGTGGTCATAGGTCTTACGGCAGTAGGGCCCTGCGTCCTTGCGTTTCAGAGATCTCAAAACCCACCTGTCATCCCGTCCAGCCCTGCTGCAGCCCTGGCGTGGGAGGCTCACCCCTCTCACTCCCTCCTTTCTCACCCACAGATGTTGGCTGATGATGCGGAAGCGGGTGCCGAGGATGAGAAGGAAGTGGAGGAGCTGAAGAAGCAGGGCATCAACCCCCTGCCCAAGCCACCCCCTGGCGTGGGCCTCCTGCCTACCCCTCCTCGGCCCCCTGGCCCCCAGGCCCCAACCTCTCCCAATGGCCGGCCTATGCAGGGTGGCCCCCCACCACCCCCGCCGCCGCCGCCACCACCTCCCGGGCCCCCTCAGATGCCCATGCCAGTGCACGAGCCGCTGTCTCCACAGCAGCTGCAGCAGCAGCAGGACATGTACAACAAGAAGATCCCCTCCTTGTTTGAGATCGTGGTCCGGCCCACCGGGCAGCTGGCTGAGAAGCTGGGTGTGAGGTGAGTGCCGGTCAGGCCGACATTCTGGGGCCAGCCAGGCTCCGTGACGGGGCCAGCGTCCTGCCTCTCTGCACAGCTGAGGTATCCTCCTTGGAGGACCCCACGCCTCCTCAGCAGTGTGGCCGCCACCCTTGCCTGTGGCCCCTCTCACAAGCCCCGTTTCCTCCTCCTAGGTTCCCCGGACCCGGTGGACCCCCGGGGCCTATGGGCCCTGGGCCCAACATGGGACCCCCAGGACCGATGGGTGGCCCAATGCATCCTGACATGCATCCCGACATGCACCCCGACATGCATCCCGACATGCACCCCGACATGCACCCTGACATGCCGATGGGCCCTGGCATGAACCCTGGCCCACCCATGGGACCCGGTGGCCCCCCAATGATGCCCTATGGCCCTGGAGACTCCCCGCATTCTGGAATGATGCCCCCCATCCCGCCAGCCCAGAACTTCTATGAGAACTTCTACCAGCAACAGGAGGGCATGGAGGTGGAGCCCGGCCTCCTCGGGGACACAGGTGCGCAGGGCGGGCTGGGCTCGCACGGGTCCTGGGACGGTGGCATCCTCCTTGCGCCGAGTTTTGGAAGCATGAATCCGTCTGCATCTCTGTCCTGTGAGCGGGTGAACATTTTCAGTGGCATGGGGTTCAGTCCAGGAGAGCAGATTGCCATCACCAGGAACGTCCAGCTCTTAGAGGCTTTGTCGGTCGCCTGAGGTCAGAAGCAGAGTCTGTGGGGGCCGCCCCCAAGGGTGGGGCCTCCTGGCGCTCCTGGCTCAGAGCTGCTGGTGTCAACCTCACTACTCTGCCTTGTTCTGTCCTCGTGAGTCTTGCCTTCCCTTCTTGTTAAGGCTGAGGTGTGCCTGCTGTTGCCCACAGTGACACAGTTCCGGGACAGAGCTTGCTTAGCTGTACCGAAATGGGACCCGCGCGTTTCACGCTGATGGCTGCTGGGAGTGAGGCAGTCGGTGGAGAGTGGTGGGCCCTGGCGCCCTCCAGGCATATGATTGCATGTGAGCAGGAGGCCGCCCCAGGCGTACGATCTAGGCTGAGGCTGCCAGGCCTTGGAGAGGGAAGGAAGGCACGGTGGCCTTGAGAGGGGCACGGGACAGGCGTCCAGCACACGTTCTCTGGTGCCGGTAGAGAGGTGACCTCGGCAGAAGGATGACAGGGTTGTAGAGGAATTCTACGGCCAAGGATGGCAGGGGCTAGAAGGACAACTTCTGTGCTTGGCAGAGGTCAGGGGGCTGCAGGAAAGCAGGAGGGCTGGTTGGGAGGACAGGCGGTGCCTGCCGGGGCTGGCAGGCCTCTCCCTGGGATGGCAGATGTCGCTGGAGGTGGGCGATTCCAGGCTCCCTGGCACCAGAAGTGCTACTGAGACAGCTGTGGCGGCATGGGGGTACATTGCCACTTCTCTGGCACTCTCCTCCTCTGCTGTGGGTACCAATTACCCACTGGACAGCCTCTTGGGGTCCTTTGGGGGCGGTCAGACATCCAGGCCAGAAGTGCATGTGAGTCTTGGGCATCTTAGGTGGTGTTTGAAGCTGTGTGAATAGGTGTTTGGGGAGAGGACCAGAGGTCAGGAGGACCTGTGGCATGTTCTCAAATGGTAACAGCAGGCTGCCGACAAGGGGGTGCTGACCTTCCTGCTCTCCCCTCCCCGCTTAAAAGAAAAAAAGCATGCCAAGAACATGCTTGGGAAAAGGTCTGGATGGGGGACGGAACCAAAGTGGGCCAGGCTGTTTACCGCAGGTGTCTCTGAAGTCTCTTGTGAAAAACAGCTCAGGGTCCAACCCCTGTGTCGTGAAGTCCACCCTTTCGAAGTTTGCTGACCAGGGTTTCTGGTACGGGCCCAGCGCCCCCAGGTTCTGCGCCCAGCCTTTGCCACCGTGCATCCTCGGGGGTGGAGCTTGGGGTAGAAGGGCCCTTGCGCACTGCCTGCCTCGGCACTCGTGTGGAACATTTACCACAGCGGTTGCTGTCCCTGTGAGCCGCACCTCCCCACTAGCTCTGTAGCCCTGGGGGAGGGGGACATTTCATCCTCACAGTACATTTCGGGGAGCAGCACTGACCCTGGACGTGCCTCCTAGACACTGTACGCCTCACACTTCTCCCCCGTGCGCTCTGGTCTCCAGGTGCGTCCGCCGGGGCTGCTGCCCTTTCTTGGCTTAGATGTGGGGGGTTTGTGGAAGGAGGTCGCTGGTGCCCCTTGCCTGCCTGTCCTTGGGAGTGAAGGCAGGGGGCCTTTGCACCTCCCAGGTGCTGCATGGGAGAAACCACCTCGCGCACTTGAAATGCAAGGGCACGTTCAGGAAGCCCAAGAGGAGGGGCCCCCTGGGAGCCTCTGGGTGGACTTGCAGCCATAGCAGCGTTGTGTTTCGTTCTCTTCCTTGTGGAAAGTCGTTCCCCCGAGGGTGAGCTCAGGCCATGAGGGAAGCTCACCGCGAGCTCCGTCTTCTGTTCGTGGTCACAGAGAAACCTGATTTTGGGCTCACTGCAGGGGCTGAGAACTAGAGTGGAGCAAAAGTGAAGGACCCCAGCCCGTCTCCCCGACGTCATCCCAGACGGACTGTTTGCTGTCTGGCTTTTCAAAGCTTTTCCTTTGTGTTTATGAACACTGTGCACCGTTCCATCCTGTGTTTATTCCACGAGCATTTGCGCATGTCACTAAGCCTCGCTGTGAACCCCATTCTCAGCGGCTGCATCCTTGTGGGGCCTCTCGGGCAGAGGGGAGGGTCCCTGCTCTTACCCGGTGGGAGGGTTCCAGCCCAGGGCGCAGGCGGGTTGGAGGGGGCACCTTCGGCCCGTCCCAACTCGGACCCTCGGTTCTTCCCTGCCGCAGAGGACTACGGGCACTACGAAGAGCTGCCGGGGGAGCCTGGGGAGCGCCTCTTCCCCGAGCACCCTCTGGAGCCCGACAGCTTCTCTGAGGGAGGTCCCCCAGGCCGGCCGAAGCCGGGCGCCGGTGTCCCCGACTTCCTGCCCTCGGCCCAGAGGGCCCTGTACCTGAGGATCCAGCAGAAGCAGCAGGAGGAGGAGGAGAGAGCGAGGAGGCTGGCTGAGAGCAGCAAGCAGGACCGGGAGAATGAGGAAGGCACGTGTCCTCCCCAGGGGCAGGGGCACGGGCTCTCCCTGTGGGCGCAGGCCGCCGGCTGCTGTGCAGGGGAGCGGTGGGGGCGCCCAGGTCAGGCTGCTAGTTGGAGAGGTGCGTGTAGCCAGGAGGACCCCTGCCCGCAGTCTGGAAGCCACGGGGCAGCCGCACGTGCCTGAGGAAGGTGGCTGTCGGGCTGCCCTGTGTCTTGGGGATCAGTAGAGCCCCTGATCCCATTCAGGGGTGGGGGTGCGGGTGGGGGCTGGTCCTGGGAGGAGACGGCGGCTGGGCAGGGCTCCCCTCTGCCCTTGCAGCGACAGCTGCGGGGAGACGCTCACAGCCCTCCCCAGCCGTTGTTCTCGGACAGCGGGGCGCACTGGCAGCTGGTGTTGAGCAGTGGACGCTTGGTCCCCGCCAGCCGGCAGCCCGCATGCTGAGCCCGGTGGCTTCCGTGCCAGAGTGAAATGGGGCGGAAAAGTGGTGTCTAGAACCTGAAGCTGGGGGCCGCGGGTGACCTGGCTGGAGTCTGAGAACAAGCCGGGCCGTGGGGCGAGGGCAGCCCCACGCTGGGCAGCTCTGGGTTTAGCCGTCTGGAAGTTGCACATGGGCCAGTTTCTGAGTGCCCCCAGCCCTGCCCCTGGCCAGCCAGGGCTCCTTCCTGGGTCTCCCGCCGCTCTGGGAGGGCCGTGGGCAGGAGGCTGAGCCAGCGCGCGGGAGCTGAGGCAGTGCCGCTGTACCAGGCCTCCGCAGGCTGTCCCGGGCTGGGCCTGCCACACGGGTGAGGCCAGGCAGTGCTGGGCTGGAGTCTGAGCTCCGTCACCCTCTCCTGGGTGCCACGTGCTGCCCGTGCTGCTGCTGTCTCCCCTGTCTCGAGGGCATGACAGCCGCACTGCCTGCCGGGTGGCTGGGGCTGAAGTGAGCCGGCACCTGCGGCCTGCACACGGCCGCCCTGAGCTCACTGGCTCTTTGTGGCAGCCCGGGGTGGGGTGGGGGGTCCTTAAGAGAGGAGAAACTGAGGCCTCGAGAGGCAGAGGAGCCTTGGGCTCAGCGGGCCCTAGTCACTGTCCCGGGGCCAGGGGGCTGGCAGCCGTGGGGGCGGCCCCTCACCCATCCCTGCTCCTCTGTGTTCTCAGGTGACACCGGGAACTGGTACTCAAGCGACGAGGATGAGGGTGGGAGCAGCGTCACCTCCATCCTGAAGACCCTGAGGCAGCAGACGTCTAGTCGACCCCAGATTTCTGTTGGAGAGCTGAGCAGCAGTGGGCTGGGGGACCCCCGCCTCCAGAAGGGACACCCCACAGGAGGCCGGTTGGCTGACCCCCGCCTCAGCCGGGACCCCAGACTCACCCGCCATGCCGAGGCGTCCAGCGGCTCAGGCCCAGGAGACGTGGGGCCCTCTGACCCACGATTGGCTCGCTCTCTGCCCCCCGCCAAGCCTGAAGGTGGCCTTCATTCCAGCCCCGCCGGCCCCAGCAGCTCGAAGGGGTCTGGGCCACCCCCTGCAGAAGAGGAGGAAGGGGAGAGGGCCCTTCGGGAGAAGGCCGTCAGTATCCCCCTGGAGCCCCTCCCCGGGCACCCGCTGCGCGACCCGCGGTCGCAGCTGCAGCAGTTCAGCCACATCAAGAAGGACGTGACCCTGAGCAAGCCCACCTTTGCCCGCACTGTGCTCTGGAACCCCGAGGACCTGATCCCCCTGCCCGTTCCCAAGCAGGACACGGTGCCCCCCGTCCCTGCGGCCCTGCAGTCACTGGCGGCCCTGGACCCCAGGCTGCACCGTGCCACCACCTCGGGCCCCCCCAACCCTCGGCAGCGCCCGGGTACCGCCGCAGACCCCAGCCCTGCCGGCTCCAGCCTGCCTGACTTTGAACTCCTTTCTCGAATCCTCAAGACTGTCAATGCCACCGGCTCCTCGGCGACTCCCGGTGACAAGCCCAGCGACCCCCGGGTACGGAAGGCCCCCACCGACCCTCGGCTACAAAAACCGGCAGACTCTGCTGCCTCCTCTCGGGCTGCTAAGCCAGGACCCAATGACTCGCCCTCGCCAACCGCCAGCCCCAGCGGGGAGTCCTCCCCGCCAGCCACCGCCCCCTATGACCCCCGAGTGCTGGCGGCCGGCGGGCTGGGCCAGGGCGGGGGCAGTGGGCAGAGCAGCGTGCTAAGTGGCATCAGCTTGTACGACCCCAGGACTCCCAACGCTGGCGGCAAGGCTGCAGAGCCGGCAGCCGAGGCAGGCCCCCAGCCCAAGGGCGCCGAGGGCAACGGCAAGAGCGCAGGCCCCAAAGCCAAGGAGCCCCCCTTTGTCCGCAAATCCGCCCTGGAGCAGCCTGACCCCGGGAAGGCCAGCGCAGATGGGGGCGCGGGCACAGCCACAGACAGATACAACAGTTACAACCGGCCCCGACCCAAGGCCACAGCCGCCCCGGCCACGGCCGCCGCCACGGGCACCCCGCCAGCAGAGGGCGCCCCGCCCCAACCTGGCGTGCACAACCTGCCCGTGCCCACCCTCTTCGGGACTGTGAAGCAGGCGCCCAAGACGGGTTCTGGAAGCCCCTTCGCTGGCAACAGCCCGGCCCAGGAGGGCGAGCAGGACGCGGGGTCCCTGAAAGATGTTTTTAAAGGCTTTGACCCCACTGCCTCCCCCTTCTGCCAGTAGTGTTCGGTGGGTCACGCGCTCCCTGCACCTTCCTTTCCCAGGGCCATATTTAAGGGCAGCAGCAACCAGAGTTTGGGGACTTGGTGGGAGGAGCCTGGGTGTTCGTTCTTTCCTTTTTCTTTTCAGTTTTCCTTTCTCTTTTCTTTTTTAAAGTAGTACTGTCTTTGCAACATCTAAATTGTATATAACTGTCTTGGTTCTGGTTAGTGCTCCAGGCTCCCAGGCGCAAGTCCCCTGGGCTTCAGCCTGCCTGGGCCCTGCACTTGGGACTCCCTGGAGGCTGCGCCCAGCCTGGTGGCTGGGTGCCAGGCTTTCTGGGCAAGTTTGCCAGCCAGGCCCACTTCCACTTCCCCAGGACTAGAGAACTGGGCGCAGAGGAGCCCTGGACGCTGCACACCTGCATGGCCCTGCCAGAGGCACTGCCCCACGGCAGGCAGCCCTGGAAGCAGGTGTGGCCATGGGCAGGGGTGGTGCCAGCCGGCGGCAGGAAGCCTTGTACAGTCCTGTGGAGCCCTGTCAGGCTGCCATCTCTGCTCTCCTGGGGCCTCCCTGCCAGCCTCTGTCCTGGTCCTCCTGAGGCTCGCCACTTCGGAGGACTTGGGAGAGGGACCTGGGGGGAGGGGGGGGTGGCGTGGGGTGTGTCCACCTGGAGCTGCCGCCAGGAGGGAGCCCCCTCACCCAGCCCTTCATCCTCCATCAGTATTAGCTGTCCTGTCACGGCCAGGGGTCATCCCCCCCCAGGGCCAGGACCTGTCCTGGCCCACAGTAGCCAGAGAGCCCCAGAGGCCCAGCCCCGCCTCAGTGGGGCCAGCTCAAGGATCCGCGGTATGGCCGCGCCACCAGGCACCCCCGGAGGGAGTCCTGGTGTGGTCTGGGCGTGTCTGTGTGTTCTGCGCGCCTCAGGCCTCCTCAAATCCTATGTTTAGAGCCCATGTTTTGTTTCCTCCTTGGAGAGGGGGTATAGCTTTCTTCCCAGCTGTCGGGCGCACAACCCAGTGGTGTGTCACGCTGTGGGATTTATGGACACCTTCCAGAGAGTGGACCTGAAAAGAGGGTGGGGCACGATAGCCAGGACATGGTGGGGGGCTCCTGGGTTCTCTCTGGGAGAGGCCCTGGGACCCCCACTGCTGGTGGGAGGTATGGAACCAGGAGCTTGTGTCCTGCTCCCCTCGTCTGGCTGAGCCAGGAAGGAAGCCGACGACAGCCTGGGGGCCTCCAGCTCTGTCGAACCCTGCTGCGCTCCAGCCTGGCCTCAGGTGCACCCCACAGGCTTGGTCTGGAGAGACAGGCCCAGGGGGAGCTGGGGTGGGTGAGTCAGGGTCCTGGGGCAGCGCCGGCAGTTCCCCACCAGCCATCTCCTGCCTTCTGGTCCCGCCACCCGCATGCCTTGCGCGGAGCCCCATCTCTTGCTAATAATGAGGCCACGGGCCTCCGCCCCCGCCGCCTCTGCGTGGCCGGTGAGCGAGGCTCCTTACCGCGCGCCCTCTGCCCCGACAGCTGTCCGGTGGCTTGGGGCGAGAGGCAGGGAGGCCGCCCGCAGTGCAGTGTGTCCTGGCGGGGTGAGGTTTGTCTCTTTTTGTTTTTTTTTGTTTTTTTTAAGCAATCATTAGTGAGATTTTTCTTCAGCCACCCAGGACTGGCCTGGGAATGGGCTGTGGCCTGGGTGTTTTTGTAAAGTGAGAACACGCACACGGTGGATGGGTGGTTTTTTTTCCCCCCTCATTTGCGAATTTTCTTTTGTAAAAGAAATTAAATACTTTTTAAAAACTGAAATCTGTGGATGAACTAGAAGCTGGACACCCTCCTCTTGGAATATTCAGCCTAAGAACCCCATGGCACTATGAATTCACCCAGAATCTTCATTTGCCATCAGACCGAGCTTTTAAAGACAAAATTGTCCTCTGACCAGGATTGTAACAAGTGTAAATAACGATTTCAGAGCTGAAAGTTGATGGTGCAAATATGTATATAACGTACTGTATTTTTACAATGATCGCGCATGACTCCCAACCCCTTTTTGTACTTCATATCTGTCTTCCAGAGATGTCACCTGCCCTTCCCCTGTGGTCTCTTAATCCAATAATTGTATTACTGCCATTAAAGGATGCAGTTATTTTAAAAAGCCTGAGGTTCTCTCCTTTGGGTGCTGCCCCACCATTCCCTGGCTTGGACACACAGGGGTGCGGGGCCCGGCCCCCCTCCACGCTCAGGTTGCCTTAGCAGAGGTCACAGCACCATCGCGCAGCTGTGTGGGCCAGCTTCCACGTGCAGGTGACGCCAGCCAGCCTCACTGCCGGAGAAGCCACAGGGCCTCCAAGTGCCACAGCGAGACCCCTCGCGTGGGCCTGGTCCCAGTGGGTGGTATTTGGAATGGGGAGGTGATGAGGCCAGAAGGGTGGGGCCCCCATGAATGGAATTAATGCCCTTGTGGCAACTTCCCCAGGCTCCCTTGCCCACTGCCCGATGAGGGCCCCATGAGCTGCCCGCCCCTCCCTCCAGCAGCCCTCCAGCGCCCCACCTGGGGCCCAGACTCCATCCTGCTGGTGGGCCAGGGGCCTTAGGTGGTCACACTGGAGAGGGAGCCGGAAAGGGAGCACGGCTTGGCCGGAAAGCCAGCCATGTCTCCTTTGGGCGTAGTTTGGCTTCTGTTTCCTGGGCCTCCATTTTCCTTTTGCGTCCCATGCAGAACTTTGTGGTGTTCGACAACAAAGAACCAAGTAAGTTTGTGACCTATCACTCTGGCTTCAGAGTGTCACTGGTCTCCCCCAGCTGACACTAAGGTGCTGTGAGGCTACATTCCCTTTGGGAGGGAAAAGCCTTTTCCGGCTTCTGGAGGCTGCCCACACTGGCTCAAGTTCCCTTCTACGTCCTCAAAGCCAGAAGGTTTCATCTCCCACCCGTCCTGCACTGTCCCATCTCAACACAGCTGGGAAGGACCAGGTGAGAAGATGGGGCCCCCAGGACAATCTCAAGACCCTTAGATTTTTCAAGGTCTCCTTTGCCAGGTACATGACACCTGCCCAGGTGGATGTGGATTAAGGCATGGACATCTTGGCGCCCTCCTCCTGACAACTGAAGCTGGTAAACTCCAGGTCAAGTTCAGGGTCTGGGCCTTGAAATGCTGCTAATCCTTCCATTCTGAGTAAAAGCCACTTCAGCTGTCACTCAGAACTCTGAATTCCAATGGCTTCAGCATCCACTAAGGTAAGAATGTTTGGGGGTGGGGGTGCTCCCTGGTGGCCTAGGCGTCAAGGCTCAGCACTCTCACCACTGTGGCCTGAGTTTGATCTGAGTCAGGGAGTGACCCACAGGGCAGCGCAGACCTTTCCTGACTCCCCGCTGCTTCCCTCAGCAGTGAATTTCAGTTAATCTGCCTGTCCTGCTCCCCACTGTGTCTCAGGGGAATCCTCCCTCTCCCACACTTTTGGCCTACACTCCAGTTTGTTTGTTTTTTTTTTTTTTAAAGATTTATTTGTGCATACAGAACTGGGGCTGTATTTAGGGGCAGAGGCTCAGGGGCGGCAAGGCTTCACCAGAAGCCAGAGTGGGGAGCAGAACAGGCAGATCAACGAAGTACACTGCTGAGGGGAGCAGCGGGCGGGTCAGGAGAGTCTGCCGCACCATGTGGTCACCTCCGGGGCAGGTGGGAATCGAACTCATGCTGCAGTGGCTTTAGTCTCTTATTGCTGTTCTTTAACCCACTGTGCCACCAGGGAGGGCCTACACTCCAGTTTTTGTATGCATAAATAATAAATCTTAACAGCAACAAAAAAGGAGGTGCTTTCTTCAAAAAGACATTTGCAGTCAGGAGAAATCTGCAAACATTTCAAAATCCAACAGCAAAGGCGTTGCTAGTCATGGGGAGGAGGCGAGATGCAGCAAGAGGAGGTCGGGGGGGCATGGGGAGCCAAGTAGTTACTTAGGGGGTTGGCAACAGGTGATCTCTGGGGTCAAGGGATTCTCAGGAGAGACTGCTGGGGCAGGTTCCCCAGGGCAGCACTGGCTGGCTGTTGGGGCTCACGGCTGTCCAGGGCCAGTGGGGGGAAACCTGGCTAAAGTTTGGGCAGCACAGAACAGGTGGGAGAACAGAGAGGAAACAGTCAGCATGAACAAGTAAAAAGTGGGGCCTCCCTGATGGTAGAGGGGAACCACCGTCTCAGCACTGTGAGGCTCTCTGCAGCCACTGCAGCACGAGTTTGAGCCCAGCCAGGGCGCCACAGACCTCTCCTGCTCCCCTCACCAGTGCACGTTGTCAGTCGGCCTGTTTTCTCCTCCCTGTCTCTGGTGAGTCCTCTCACCTCTCCCCACACTTCTGGCTGGTACCCCAGTTCTTGAATGCATAAATAAATAAATAAATCTTTTTAAAAAGAAAATATTCCTAAGAAAATTCCGAAGGAAGAGAAAATGCGTGTAGAGGACAGGACTCGTAAGTCCGTGCTGTGTTTGTCAGGAAATTGGCCTGCGCAGGGTGACGGGTGCTGTCAGCTCGTGTATTTATAGACACACCGGCACAGCTGGTGGACACAGAGCCTTGGTGTCAGTATCCATTGTAACAGGATTCCACCCTCACCTTAGGGCACATCTTTATCAAGTCACATATGTATCCTGTGCATTGAATAAAAATAACATCCACTGTGAAAGGCTCCTGGGTCCAGAGTCACGGCCCAGGTAAGGGCTGGGCTGGGCTGGGCTGGGGCTCGAGGAATAATCATGCCCTTCATTTGAAGAAGGAAAAAAAAAGTTTTTGCTTTTAAAACTATTTTTTGTTTTCTTCAAAAGTATTTCTTTTTGGCAACAGTAGTTTTTCAAGCCTGGGGAGGATCTGTCCGCGCCACTAATCTAGTAAGAACTCAGGTGCCGCCAGCCTCCCACCAGTCTCTGTCCAGAGGGTTTGTTTCTCTACCTCACCCTGCCCCGCCCCCCGCCCGCCCCCACCATTCAGGAAAAATCATTTCACCAGCCAAGAATGTGCAAAATGCCTCTCAAATACTTTCAGTTCCTATTTAATCCCACTTAATGCGTCGCTCTCTTCGCCAGCTGCAGGAGATCTATTACGTTCCATTTGCTGCTGCCCCCTCCACCCAGTCCCCTCCAGGAGTCCGAGCTCTCCCCGCAGGCAGCAGCGGAGCCCTGGCCACCAGGTTGCCAGAGGGCAAGGGAGCCAGGGTGTGGAGTGGACACCACCAATGCCCCTGAAAGCTCCCTCTGGCGCTAAACCCAGCAGCCGCTCTGGCGTCTAAAGACACAGGCAGACGATGCCCTGCCTCAGCTCAAATCTCCCAGAGGTGCACTGCTCACTTCAAGTAAAACAGGCAACGTTGGAGCCCTCCCTGGTGGCACAGTGGGTCAGTGCGCAGCACTGTGGAGCTGGCCGCACCACCACAGCGGGAGTTCGATCCCCGCCAGGGAGCTGACCCCCAGGGCTCAGCAGACCTCTCCCCACGGCCCCCCTCAGCAGTGTATTTCTGTACATCGGCTTGTTCTGCTCCCCACTCTGTCTCTGGTGAATCCTCTCACCCCACCCCAGACCTTTGGACTGTACCCCAGTTCTACATGCATAAATAAATCTTAAAAAAAAAAAAAAAAAAGGGAAACTTCAACAAGGCCCCAAGACTCAAGGCATCCCAACCACCTGCTGTTTGGTCACATCCTGATGGGGCACGGGAAGAGACCACACACGCGTGAGGTGCTCAGAATTCGCTGCCCACTTCATCACTTTGGTGTATTTTCTCTGTGGGTTTGAGTGCTTCCTGGAATTACATTAATCCTTCCGTTCCCCCCCTCCCCACAAGTAGCGTCAGGTCCATAAGAACCACCATTTTTCTGTTGTTTTTTGTTTAACTGTTGTTATACTCACTATCTCCAGAAAGAGCTTGGTATGTTGTAAATACTTAATCAAGGGCCCTCCCTGGTGGTGCAGGGGGTTAAGTCTCAGCACGAGTCCCATCCCCAGCCAAGGAGCTGACTGACCTGGCGCAGCAGACCTCTCCTGTCTCCCCTATGCTCCCCTCAGCAGTGGATTTCAGTGGATCTGCCTGTTCTGCTCCCCAACTCTGTCTCTGGTGAGTTCTCTCACTGACGCCCCCACCCCTGGCTTGTACCCCAGTTCCTGTATGCATAAATAAATCTTAAAAAAAAAAAGTGCCCCTGAAGAGTCAGATCATTCATCCTTACTCTTGGCTGGTACCGGAGGTGCTAGAGCTGCTGTCCTGGCTTCCAGAGTTTTCTGCACACTCTGGGCTTCTCAGAAAACCTAATCACCACAGCTGCCCTTGCAGGTAAGCAAGGAAACTGACGATGGTAAATACTTGATGCTTATTTTATGGGCTATGTTCAGTCTCACTACAATTTTTCCTGGGCCTAAGATTCATTCTTTGGGGCTCTGTTTACTCCAAACTACTTGTAAGGGAATGGTTTTATTTGAATTTTTAAGTTGAGGTACAATGGACATAAAATTATTTTAATTTCAGGGGTGCAATTTACAGAGAATTATTTTTACTTTCACCTTACAATTGTTGCTTGTGTATCAATGTAAAATTGATTTTTATATATTGACTCTATCCTCAACTTGTTAAATTCACTTATTAGCCCTAGAAGTTGCCTTGTTGATTCTTTATAGTTTTTCCTACATAAACAAACACATCATATACAAATAGTGAGAGTTTTACTTCTCTGCCTGATCTTCATGCATTTTAGTTCCTTTTCTTGCATTACTGCTTTAGTGGGATTGGGGGGCACTGGATACAGTATAGGGGCTGTATTCACAAAGTGCATCAATTTGAACCATTCAACTTGTTGCTGGCACAAAAGAGTCGATGACTCCAGTGTTCAAGATTTATTGTTATATGGTAAACTTCGTTTTGTCAAACAGCATCTCATTTTCTTACTGTATATAGAAGACAGGACAAGGTTGTAACAAATTAGCATTAACTGCTCATTGGAGGGATCGGTGTTTTACTGTCGCCTCTGGGGTCTTCAATATTTTGCAAAGGTTCTCTATTAAGCGCCTCAAGTTGCATTTTGTTTACTGGCCACTGGGTCTACTTATTACCCAAACTACAAGTCCCAGCAGACATCGGGCCTCTGGCTGCGGTAGCCCGACCTCTCCCCACCCCGGCAATGAGCACCGGTATTTGTAGTCCAGCGATAGAAGCAAAGTGGGACTCGCGGTACCGGCACTGATGACAGAGGAGGGACTCACCGCCAACCTCGACCAATGGGCAGTGCACACCGGGTCTAAGTGGCTTGCGCGCGACCAATGGGTGCGCCTGAATTCTGAGCGACGTGCAGTTTGGCCTACTGGCGACCCGTGGGGCGGGGCGGTGCGCGGCGGCCGTAGTGCGAACCATGGGAGGCGGCTGGTGGTGGGCTCGGGCCGCCCGCCT
>NW_004567142.1:3414472-3529381 GCF_000260355.1 Condylura cristata | reverse complement strand
GAGCGGGGGCGCTCGGGGGTCCTTTGCCCCCGGCCACGGCCCTCGCGCCGGGGCGTCGCCGCCTCCCGTGTCCGAGCTGGATCGCGCGGACGCCTGGCTCCTCCGGAAGGCGCATGAGACAGGTTCGTGGGCAGGGGCTGCGGTCGGCCCGGGTGGCGCTTGGGGTTCGGGGCTGCCTGGCTGTCCGCCTGACGAGGGGGGTACGGGGTGGGGCTTCTGCTGCAAACAGGGCGGGCTCAGGAGAGAGAAGAGCTTCCTGATCCGCGCAGGGAGCGCCGGCTGCCAGGGCGCAGTCCGTGCGCGTCCGAGAAGGGCTTCGGATGGAGCGGCGATCTGGGCTAGTGGGCGGCAGGAGTGACCGGTCGGGCCAGGACAGCGGCCTTACAGAGTAGGACCTATCAACAGAGAGGCTTCCAAAGAGGGCAGAGGAAAGGGGAGCTGCCTACAAGCGGGGTCCGCATGGGAGGGGGAAATCGGAGTGGAGAGGGGTGCGCTCTGCAAAAGGCGGCTGCAGTCCCGACTGGAGGAGGGAACAACCAGTAGAAGACAAGCTCTCGGCCGGCTGGAGGCGAGATGACCCAGGCTGCAGGGGGTCGGGGGAGCTGTTGGAAGTAGGGTCCCGTTTGAAGAGTACCAGTGGTCCCTATCGGATGGGGGAGCGGAAAGGAAGTCAGGGTAGCAGAGGGTGGTGTTTGTGGTAAACTAAGGGGAGGGGGTGAGATTCTGTCCCAGAGGGCCATGAATGAAGTGAGGGGGTGACCTATGGGGTTGCACATGGGAGGGGGTTGTCCAGCATGGCTTTGGGGTCTCCCCCTGCCATAGCTTCTCCAGTACTGTGCACTGTCTACTCTAGTTTGGGGGGAGACGAAAAGGGGTTCGGGTAGGGCGGGAGGGTTAGGTAGGAGCCTCCAGGAAGAGACTGGGATTTGGGGTGGGATGAGGTGGTAGGATGAGAGGCCCCTCAGTTTGTCTGGGCCGAGGAGCGGTGGGGGGAGATGTCTGATGACCCCCTCTCCCTCCAGCCTTTCTCTCCTGGTTCCGCAATGGCCTCCTGGCCTCCGGCATCGGGGTCATCTCCTTCATGCAGAGTGACATGGGTCGGGAAGCCGCCTATGGTGAGTGGAGACTCCCCCAGGCCCCCACTCTAGCCCCTTCCTGGGATGAGTGTCGCTGGGGATGCCACCACCCCCTCCTCCAGCTCTCACTGAAGACGCCTCACCCTCAGGGGTGAGAGTCAGCCTCTCCAGTCCAGCCAACAAGCTCCCCTCTGACCCTGGACCCCCAGACCCCACGTATATATCTTGGACACTCCCATTCGCTCTTGATCCCTGCTGCCCTCTAGAACGCCCCTGCCCATGACTGACACCCTGATCCCCCAACCCCACCTGTGTTCCCTGAGCCTCTGGGCCCGCGGGATCTGCTCAGCGCCGCGGGCCTTCTCCAGCCTGGGCCCCCGAGCTTCTCCGCTGACCATGGCCGCCTCCCCTGACCGTGACCTCCACGCTCTTCCACAGGCTTCTTCCTGCTGGGCGGCCTGTGCGTGGTGTGGGGCGGCGCCTCCTACGTGGTGGGCCTGGCGGCGCTGCGGGGGCCCATGCAGCTCTCGCTGGGGGGCGCGGCCACGGGCGTGGGCGCCGTGCTGGCCGCCGGGCTTCTCTGGGCTTGTGCCGTCGGCCTCTACATGGGCCAGCTGGAGCTGGACGTGGAACTGGTGCCCGAGGACGACGGGACGGCCGCCGCCGAAGGCCGCGACGAGGCCGGCCGGCCTCCGCCGGAGTGAGCAGCGGGGCCGCGGGATAGGGCTGGGCGCGCGGCAGCCGCGGGCGCAGGGACATTAAACCTAACCCTTCCCTGGCTCCGCAGTCCGAGTGCTCGTTCCTGTAGGGGAAGGCTGGGCCAGGTGGAGATGGCGCTCGGGAGGTGGGAAGGGGCGGTGGGGGCCGGGGGGCAGCTGGAAAAAACCAAGGAGGGGGAAGAGGAGAGAGGTCCGGGATGCCCAGACTGAGCCAGCGTGGGGAGCAGGCCTTTAATTCTCAGCGCCAGCGGCCGGGAGCTGCTCTCCCCCCTTCGCTCTGTGGCCGCTGCCCCACTCAGTGGAAGTCCCCCTTTCGCTGCAGCCTGCCGCCTGTGGGGCCCGGGTATGGCAGACCCAGGGTGGGGTAGAAGGCCTCAGGCAGGGTGGGGCCCTGGCCCAGCCTCTGCAAGTGGGGGTACATGAGCCCCAGCTCCGCAGGGCCGTACCGGATGGCGCCAGGGGTGCACAGGCCCCGTACCACGGGAGGCAGGAAGCCCGCATGGAGGAGGGGGTGTGGGGGGTCTCCAGGAGGTGCCAGGCCCCACGGCCGCACCAGGTCCTGCTTCAGGGCACTGGCCCGGATGACGGAAGTGAACTCTGGCCGCGGCGGGCGGATGGGCTCCTCGTCCTCACTGTCCTCCAGGCTCTTGGTCTCTCTGGGCCCGGGTTCTATTTTGATGCACTTGCCCTGGGCCTTGTCCTTGTCTGGGGGCGCAGCCTGCTTCCCTTCCACTGGAGGCTCTGGCTCTGGAAGAGAAAGATCCCGTGCGCCCTCAGTCTTCCCATCAGTGGAGCTGGACCCGGGGCCCCAGCTGGGGTGGTTCTCCCTGGGGACATTGGTGGCTGCCACAGAGGGGAGGATAATGGCTTTTAATGGGTAGAGGTGGAGATGCTGAGATGCTGCTCAGCACGCCCCCCAGTGACGTCAAGCCTCCCCCACACGGGGTGGCCTGGCCCTGAACGCCAGGAGAGTGGACTTGAGAATCCACAGCTCAGACCCGCTGCCAGCTAGCACTTCCCTTGGTGACAGGAGCCTCCCTGGGCACCATCCAGGGCAGCAGTCGCTGGCAATGTCGCCACGGGGCAGGACATGATGTGTGTGCAGCTGAGAAACTGGCGTTTCCGCTGGCTGTAAGGAGCCATGCGTGGCTGGTGACTTCAGGACTGGGCAGATGGGCCCAGGGCCCCTGAGAGCCCCCCCATGATTTGGGGGTGGGGGCTGAATAGGGCTCACCTGTGGGCTCGGGCTCTGGGCTGGACGCCTCACAGTTTGCACTGGCTGGAAGCTGGAAGGCATCCAGAGGTGTTTGGCCACCCTCGGCTTGGCTGGGGGTGAGACGGATGGGGTTGGAGCCAGGGGTCTGCCTTGCAGGGGAGGGGTACCCCAGTGGGAAGTGTAACCTTCAAAGTCTTGTGATGTGGGCCTCCCCCCACCTCTGAGTATAGGCACCTCGTATTCCCACCCTGAGACATCCCTGGACCGCTGGGCTCCGAAATGGCTTCTAGCCAAGCTTGGCCTTGTCCCCTGAGGCTGGACCTGTTACCCCAAATGTCACCCCCTAGGTGTCTCTGGGACCTCCCAGGCTCGTCTGAACTTAGCATCTTCCTTCCAAACTGCTGCCCACCCCCCATCCAGGGGCCCAGATCCAGGCCCAGCAAAACCAGACAACCTCCCCTTGCCCCCCCAGCCTACCCGGGACCCGCCCCCACCCCCGCCTGGTCCTCCAGCCCTATCTTCTTCCTTAGCCCTCCCATTTCATGGCAGCCTGAACAGTCTTTTTCCAAAAAGCTGCTCCGACTGCAACCCTCTCCAGCTATAACGCCCGCCATGATTCCTTGGAGCCCGGAATCAAGCCAGACCCTCAGCCTGGCTGGGTCACACAACCAGTTATCCCACTCGGGGCTCTTGCGCTCTCTGTCCCTCCCCACCCCCTTCGCAGTGAGGCTGCCCAGTACGGTGGTCAGCAGGGCCACCCTGTGGTTCTAACAGTGTCAGAAGTCGGTGTTGTACACCCCCGTAGCCGGCCGACCCACGGGGAGCTTTTCTGCTTCGTGCAGAGGTCGGTTGCAGCCACATGCAGACGGAAAGCCGGCCCTCGGCAGGGGCCGTGCAGGCCAGACGCAGCGGGTGGCATTTCTGGACCAGTAACTGATCAGCACTCCCAGCCTGGTCCCTTGTCGCCCAGGTTAGAGCTGACAGGCTGCCCGAGCCAAGGCGGGAGCTCCGGTCAGCTTGCTCTCGACTTCCTGAAAGGCCACTGGCACCCAGCAGCCCAACGCCAGTGTTCAGTCTGGCCTCTGAGGGTTTCCGAAAGCATAGCTGCACTATGGGGGACAGTGGGGCAGTCCCCCAAAGTCTCAAGGCTCAAGCTTTCGACAAACACAGCTGCCGCTGGCTGCTAGAACCTCGAGCAGCGTCACCTGCTTCCTCCGCCCTCTCAATTTCAGACTCGCTGCCTTTCCCGCCCCATGGGGCCATCGTGGCGCCTGGTAGCCCCGTTCTGCCAGGCGCTGCCAAAGCAATATGGTGTCCGCAGAAGCCTCGAGGCCAGTGGGGTGTCTGCATATGGGCACCTTCCCTGTGCCAGCTGGAGCTTCGGAGGCAGCTCAGCCAGCACCTTCGCCCAAACAGTTGGAAGGTTCCTCAGACCTTGCAGAAGCACCGTGCGATGGTGCTGCGCTGTGGGAACTGGGTCCTGCCTCTGAAGCAAAAAGCTTGAGTCCAGGTATCTACTGGGGTGCAGAAAAAAGCTTCCTTCAAATCTAATACGGGGAAGCGCCCAGCCCCCAGGCACGCCAGTCGACACGGGGCCAGGGCTTGGTGCAGCTGAGTGCATTTCTTCTAGTGTTAATTGCCCTCACATCTTTCACAAATGAAAGTCACTTGTGTGGGGTTTATTTACCAGCACGTAGGAGTGTTGGAAGCTGTTTAATTCCCCTCAAAACCTCTTGCTTTTCTTTGGGGTCTTGTTCCCTTCCACCAATTCAGTTTTTGCAGGGTTTGTGTTTCTGGTGCACCCGGCAGCTCCTGCAGCCCAAACCACTTCATTTTCCTGCTACAGGCATCAGGAGGGCCTGCTTCACTTCTTGGTGGAGCACCCGAGTAACGTTTGCTAAAGCAAGACATGTCCTGGGGAAGTGTACCCTCCCGGAAGTGTACCCTCTGATCCTGAGGTGAAAAAACAATCTGGGCCTTCAATTTACTAAGGAGATCACGACCAAGGAGTGGAACTGGACATTCTTTTATGTAAAGGAAACTGTTCTACCTTTGGCCCCGAACTGGTGCTCTGACGGTTATCAGAGGGCTTTGTGTGGGCTCCTCCATCCCTCCCCGCCACCCCCACCCCCCCATGGCGACACCGCTCTCCCCGACTGTGCGGGACTCAACTTTAGAACTGATGGCTTGCTCCAGTGCGACTGACGTCTGTCAAACGACCCTACATGAAGTACTCCCTGGGGTGGTTAGCAGAGGTTCTCGCCCAGGCCATTTCATATCCAGGGCCCCCCATTCCTTATCTGAACCACCTTTCGGCCCGCCACTGCCTGTTCTCTTCCCTCAGAGGTCCTTCATTTCTCTTTTGCCCGCTTTCAGCCTCTCGGGTCACAGGAACCCCCGCCCCACTCTTCCTTGGGCTTCTTTTCCTTCCTTGCCACGTTTCCACCCTTCTCCCCTCTCGTTTCCACCAGGGACTCCAGCTTTCCCAGAGGCCTTCCTCGCTGCAGAAAGCCACTGCTCTTTCCTTAGAGGTTCTTACTGTCCCCTTCCCTTTCTTCTGCACCCGCCCGTCTCCCCTCTCTATCAGGACCACACAGGCCAGGTTTGCCTTATCTTCGCCAAAGGCTCTGTCCTCCACGTGGGAAGGCGGGTTTCCATAGCGACAAGGCTTAGCCGACTTTGTTAGTCTAGCTGGAGCACTCAGCGGAGTGAATGCCACCTTAACCATTCTGCTCTATGCCTGCATAACTTTTTTAGAAGTTCAGAAGGCTCCCCGCGCCTCCATTTTAAAAGGACAGGTTTACCAGGAGAAGGAGAAAGGCACCTGCACAGACAGGCAGAGCGCCGCAGCGCGGCCCTGCGAAGGGAGAGGCTTGTGAAGAGAAGCCCCTGCCCGGACCCAGGCGGGAGTGCTCTGGAGGCATCCTTGGCCTTTTGCCGACTCTCCAGAATCTTACCAAAACTTTTCTGTTTTGGGATCCCTGCCTTGGCCCTAACTGGCACTTGCACTGCTCTACTGGTTGCCTGTGTCCCTACTGGGCCCCCAATCGGGGCCTCCCCAAAGGACAGCTTCCCCGAACTCTGGGTTTTCTGGAGCTGCCAAGTGGCGACCAACGACCAGTTGCCTGCTTCCCCTGCCCCCCCAAAACCACTTGGCCCCCGGCTGCTTTTTCTTCTTTCAGGGCCAGGAACAGCAGCACCCCCACCCCCATCCCTTGCCTTTGAAAGCCAGTAAGAGCGCCCATGCGGGCCTGCCCTGCTTTATATCCTCCTTCACCGCCCCACCTTCAAATCTGATTGGACCGTTTCATGCTATGACTGATTGGCCGTTTAGCACCAATCAGCCCAGTGCTTGCACCTGATCGGTCTGTTTACGAGTCAGGCACTAAATATAAAAGGGGATTTGGCACCTGCACAGGCCCAACCTGCCCTGATCTCAGGGCAGGCTCATGGGCTGGGGTGGGGGGTGAACAATGGGGGGGTGCACTGTGGAGCAGCAGGTTGGGAAACCAAAACCACCACTGCTCTGCTGCTGAGGCAGTTCCTGCCACCAAAGATGGAAAGAGCTGGTCTTGTCCCCCAGTAGTGTTCTGGTTTCACTTCTAGAACCTTCCCTGAAAAGCCCCTTCCCCAAGACTGTAAGAATGTTGACTCTCCTGGAGGGGTACTGCGCCCCTCCCCCCATGGGAAGGGTGGGTACAGCCCTCACCTGAGCACGTAGCTGACCCAGAGCACGTGACGCTCCCCTGGGCTCTTCCCACTCACAGCCACAGTGGCCACGGACTGAAGCCACACAAAGCCTCCAGCACGTTGCAGCCAGCGGTAGTAACCGGTCACCACCTGACCCTTGTCCAGCACTGGGCCCAGCCCAGGCATCCAGAGGAGGGGGTGGGTTGAGACCGTCAGAAAGACAGGACAGGGAGAGAGGTGGATGGGGACATGGGTACAGACAGATGTGGTGACAGAGGACCACAGGGAGGACAGGGGATGGCAAAGGCACAGACGGGGAGACAGAGCCAGAGTCAGAAGGCCGGGAAGTCGCCTGGCACTGAGGCCCCCGGGCTTAAGGGTGGGTCTCCGGCCCAGCACCCCCTTCCTCCCACCCACTCTGAGTCGTCACTCAGGTGTCCTGCTGCTGCTCCTGTATAGAGTGGAGCCCTGGGCTGGCAGCAGCAGGAGGAGCCAGGCTCCAGCTCGGGGCTGACATGGACTTTGGGGAGCAGGCCCCAGGGGTACTCAGGTCTGGGGCTCTCACGGTCCAGGTGGCTTTGGCGAATCCTGGCTGCATCCTGTCCGTGGACAAACTGGTAGCAGCTGCGGCCCACAAGCTCCGAGGGCCCCAGGTCCATGTGGTCGCTTACTCTGAGGACACGGGGCGACAGGGGGAGAAGGGCCCGAGGCCATGGGGATTGGGGGGCAGGAAAGGCAGGGTTGGCACCGGAATCTCCTGGCATTCAAGCCCTGGAGCGTTCTGGGCCCGTTTCCCATCTGTAAAATGGGTAGTGGTGCCCCTTCTGGGGGTCTGTGGGCCCGAGCAGATGGCACACCCCGTCCTGCCCTGCCAGGCACTGGAGGCCCTCAGAGCCAGGGAGCTTTTCACTAGTCAGTCCGCCCCCACTCCGTGGTGCAAAAGGAATGGATGAGATGAGCAACAGAGACATCTAGAAAGAAATGGGGCTGGGCGGGGCAGGCTCTGTAGACAGGAGCTCAGAGGGGAGGGCTAGGGTCTCCACATCTAGCAGAGCCCCCTCTAGGTCCCCAGGCCCTGCACCCACCCCTGGCCCCTGGTCCTCCGCTCCTTCTCACCCTTACCCCTCCCACCGCTCCTCAGCCTCCCACAGCTCTGGGTGCCCCAGCCCACAGACCCGGCGCTGCTCTGCCTCCCTGCCGCCCAGGTGTGTGCCCCACCTGCCCGCCTCAGCCCCCAACCCCGGTACCTGCTCTCACAGGCAAGGATGGTGAGACTCAGGCTGAGACGAAAGACGATCATGTGGCCGTGGAGGGGCAGCTCAGCCAGTGGGGCTGGCGGCAGCGTGTGGCCGAGGGCCACCAGGCCCAGCGCACGGGCCCGCAGGCGGCCAGTCACGTGGATGACCTGCGGGCGGCGCGAGGGTCCCTGTAGGGTGGAAGGACCCTAACCCCCTCCTTTCTGATTGATCCTGGCTCCAGCCTCCACCCACAGGTGGGGTGCAGTGTGGGCCCCAGTTCCCAGGCTCAGCTCCCTTAGTCACCCTCTGCAAGGACACCACGACAAGAATCTAGGCCCTCTCCCCCCTCCCCGCCAGCCAGGGAACGGGGCTGGCCACGGGCCAGAGGGCGCACACCCACCCACCTTGTACCCTGAGGCCTTGACGTGAAGCCCCCTCTTGGTAAGGGTGGACTTCATGCGGACGAAGAAGGAGCGCTCCTGGCCTCGGGAGGAGGGGGTTGCCTCCGTGGGGCTAGCCTCTGGGGTGGAGAGTGAAGGGAGGTTAAGGGGTCCTGTTGGGGAAACACACAGGCCACCCTTGCCCCCAGTATATCCAGCCAGAAAAGGGTCAAGGTCACAGCCACGTGGTCACACCTAACAGTTGTACATGTTCACTGAGGTCTACTAACCTGTCCTCCGGGCAGCGGCCAGCTGGGTCTTTCTAAAGCTCAGAAGCCCAGCTCCTGTTGCTGGCCTAAAACTTGGGCAAGAACTGCCTCCTTCTGGCATCAGCATTCTCGAAGTCTCAGAGAAGATGCCTCCTCTTCCAGGAAGCCCTCCCTCCCTGAACCCTAGACCAAGTGCCTTCATCCCAGCCCTGCCCTTTCTGGGTGGTCACTGTGTCCTGGGACTGTCACATCCTACCGGACTGTGAGGGCTGGGAAGGTGGACCTGTTGTCACTACTGTGTCCCTAGCCCTGGCCAGCATAGGCCTCAGGAGATACAAGTAAAACTCATGATACACATTACCTCTGAACCCCACATTCACAGGTAGAGGCCCCTGAGCCCCGACTGAGGTGCAAGCACGTTACACTACTGACAGATGCATTTGGGGTTTAGCAAGCCCCATACAAGCAAATCCTATTTATAGGAAAGCTAACCTCAGAGTCTCCCAACACTCTGAGTGAAAAGGTACATTGAGGGTGCCCTCAGCACCCTCCCTCCCCAACATGGAGTGGAATTTTCCACTGGAGAGGTTAGAGGCAGAGATCCTGGCCCTGGGCAAGCCTGGCAACCAGCTCAGCTGCTGACAACTGTGTGGCCAGGTGCACTAACTTAACTTCCCCGTGCTGTGCCTCATTATCTTCCTCTGTAAAGTGGAGGTAGTTAAGAGTTTCTGCTTTGAGGGGCTGTGGTTAGGATTCTGAAATGACGTATTAAAGGCACAGCACAAGCAAATGCCCAGAAAGCATGTTACATTGTTTTCTGAAGCCAGTTTGCACCACCTCTAGTCAGTGTTCTGGGGGCTCTTCTAAAGCTCAAATCCTGAGGCAGGGCCAGGCAATCTTAGGGCGCCTAGGAAATCTTAGGAAGTCTCAGGGCCTCAATTTGGACTCGGATTCGTTTTACAAAAACTGCTTTGTACAGTGCTAAGCTATCCTCAGGTCTCACTCCTCGGGGGCCCTCGGAATTACCGATCTCAGGGGACTCCGCCAGTGAGGAGGAAGAAGAGGAAGAGGACGGTACGGAGGGTGGGGTGGGGGGCTCGGGGATCGGGGTCCGCAGCCCCAGTTGCTCCAGCACTTCGGAGTGGTCCCCAGGATGGATGTAGTCGAAGACGCTGCTGCCCGTCAGCTCCACCTGCCGGCGGCGGAGGGGAATGCAGGAGACTGGTGAGGTGCGCGCGCAGCCACTCGCCCGCCTGCCGGCTCAGCCTCGGGCTCACTCCCCTCCCTTCACATGGGGTTCAGGACAGTCTTGTGTTTTTTGTTAGGGAAAATAAAGTTATTTTAATCTTTTTTTTAAAAGAGCACAGATTTAGACTTTTCTCACCCTCCCCCCCACTACAAATAAGCCCAGCGGCTTTCAAGGATTTCCTCCCCTCGCCTATTCTGCGAGGCGCTGTGCAATGTCTTCGCCTCCGAGGACCCAGCCCCTCTTACTCACGCCCACCCTCTCCCCGGTTCAGCAGACTGTGCTCTGACATGCGTCACAGTCTGTCCCGGCAGGAATGGGACTCAGGACACAAGCCGCGGGATGGTTTTCAACTCGAATTTAGAGGGTTGCCGTTTCGTCGGACACTTCCACATTCAATTCTATTGTCCAACTCTCGCAGGAGGCCGGTTTCTCCATGCTTTCCCCAGCTCCTCCCCTGCCCTGTCTGCTAGTTCCAGTTCCCAGTGCACCTCTCCAGGAGCGTCTCCTCTGCCCCTCTAAGTACCCTCCCACACCCCAGCCTTACTTGGAGTCACAAGCTGCCCCCAGCCCCTCATCCCTCTGAAGCCCTCCCCTGCCAAGGCCTCCCCACACCAGCTTCAAGCCTTTCCAGCATTCTTCCTCCCTCGCTTCCTCTGGTCCGTATTCTCCTTCTTCCTTGCCTGGAGAGAATCTTCCCCAAAAGCTACTCACAAAGGCCAAATGCCAACACTCTGAATTTTCCAAGTTTGCCACTGACTAAAATCATTGTAAGAGTGCTCAAAGTTGATAGCAATTTGGACGGAACAGATTGGCAAGAACTCACGCCACTAGGAGCCACCGGGAACTGGGCTTTTGGTGACTTCACTCTGCCTCCCCTTCACCTATTAGCGTCCAGCTCAGGAGCTGGGGCACGAACAGCAGGAAAATAAAGACAAAGATGCCAGCCAGCCGCAGAGTACACAGAAAATCTTCCAAAGCTGGCAAAGTCCAAAGATCTCCCGAAACATGTTGCTGTAAATCTTTAAAATCACTAAGAAGAAATACATTTTGGTAAATAAGATCCATCTGGCAACCAGTCAGTGGCAAACCGATCTTTCTGCTCATTTTGTTTTTTCAAATTGCCTGTGAGAATGAGCCATGTTGGGTGCCATCCGGGGCCCAAGGCACACACTCTGGGAACCAGATGTCCAGTCTTTCCACCGCCCCCTCCCTTGCTGGGATGTTGAGGCCAGTAGAAGGGGCATGAGAGGGCAGCAGGCAGCTGAATCCGTCCAGGCACCCTGCGGTGGGGCCCTTACCTGTGAGAGACCCAGATAAATGGAGACAGTTTCTGAGATGTAGAGGAATTTCCCTTCCTGGTTCAAGGCAAACACGAAGCCATCCAGGGACTACAGCGGGGAGAGACGGAAACCGAGAGGGAGAGGGGCTTGGTACTGGTCTGTCCAGCTGGCGTGCAGTAAGAGGTTCTGAAACCAGAACTTAGGGATTAGTGCACGGTCAGGGGCTCTGGGGGCCCTTAGAAGGGGCAGGTAGGAAGGGGAGTCAGCTGTGGCCTCCTGCAGGATGTTCCCAGGGGATGGGTGCTGGAGCTTAACCAGTCTGCTGTTCTCTCATTGGCCACCAGGTGGTAGCAAGGAGCAGCCGGCGGGGAAAGGGCCTCACCTGCAAGATGTGTCCTCCCAGGTGCTGTTCGAAGACTTCCGAGACCAGCGCCACTGCACCCCTGTGGCTGGGGGCTGGGAGCAGAGGGAGGGAGGGATGAGGCCAGGGCCTGCTGGTCTGGCTGGTTCCGGCCCTATGGGCGGCCCCCAGAGAGGCAGCTGTTTTGGGGTATTGTAGGCCCTGCACCCTATGGGGTGTGGAGAAGGGTGGAGAGGACAGCTGGGTGGGACAGACAGAAGGACTGAGGCACATAGAGACACCAGGAGATGCAGAAGAGGGAGTCGCTCATTCACTCATTGAACAAAAGCAACCTGAGCATCAACTGTGCTGAGAGGTGCTGAGGACACAGGTGGCCCAACAGTCCGGTCCCACCCCCATGAGGCATTCAGCTCAGGGACAGAAGCAGCATGCAAGAAGCACATGGAGAACTGACATGTGTGGCCTTTATGTGTGGCTGTGAGGACTTCAACAAGCGGGGCGAAATGCAGTAAGGGGTGGCTCACTCAGATGGGATGAGAAGGAGGTAGGAAGGAGAGGAGAGACAGGCAGATGGACAGAGCCAGCCAGCCAGATGATGGTAGACAGACAGGCGCAGAGAGACACACAGGCCGACAGACATCCAGAGAAACAGGCAGGAAGGAGGACGCAGCAGCTCCCCACCAAAGGACAAACCACCGATCCCACAGGGGCAAAGGACCTGAGGAGACTTGTCTGCAAGAGCCACAATGGGCCATGAGCTCATGAAGAGATGTGCAACATCACTAGTCATTAGCACAATGAGAGACTGTTTTGCACCCACTAGGATTCAAAAAAGAGGAAGGAAGGGTTGGTGAAGATGTGGAGAAACTGGCATCTTCACATACGTTGCCTGCGGGGGCGGGAAATGGCGCAGCTCCTGGCAACGAGGCCTGGCCATTCTGATCCCGCCATGAGTCAAGCATGGGATGATCCTACAATCCAGTAACTGCACTGCTGGTCACACACCCCAAGACACAGACACCCTATCAAGTGACTGTATGTGAACATTCACAACAGCGGTACTCATGATAAGCAAACAGCGCAGACGGCAAATGCTGCTCAGCTGACCAGCAGGAGAGAGAATGTGTCCCACCGCTGCCCCCAGCAGACAGCACATCCAAGCACCCATGCCGGCGACCGCGTGGAGGTTCTTGCAGATACTGAGCTAAGCAAGAGACACACGAGGCCTCGGACAGCTCGAGTCCTTTATAGGCAACGTCCAGAACAAGCAAAGCCACAGAAGGCAGGTTGGTAGCTGTCAGGGCCTGGGGCCGGGGGCCATCGGGGGTGACTGCTCCTTGTAATGGGCTTTTCATTTGGGGTATGAAAATGGTCTGGAGCTAGACAGAGGTGATGATTGTACAACACAGGGCGTGGAACAATGTCACCCAGTTGCACCCTTTAAAATAAATTAAAATGTGTAATTTTTACCTCACATTTAAAAAAAGATTTATTTTTTTATGCATTCAAGAATTGGGGTGTAGGCCAGAGGTGTGTGTGGGGGTGGAGTGAGAGAATTCACTAGAAACAGAATGGGGAGCAGAACAGGCAGATCGACGAAGTACACTGCTGAGGGGAGCAGCGGGGAGACAGGACAGGTCTGCTGCGCCCTGGGGGGTCCCTCCCTGGCTGGGATGGAACTCGTGCTGCAGTGGCTGCACTTTAACTCTTTGCACCACCAGGGAGGGACCTCAAAAACTTTTTTTCAAGAGAGATATTCCTACAGAGAGAAACTGAGATGGGGTGGAGGCAGAGGCAGAGGCAGACTAAGGAGGTGGAGACGTGAGGATTGCCGAAAGGCAGGGGCGGAGACCTAGCGCCCGCCGCCCCCCCGCACCCCCCCCTCAGGCAGAGCAGAGGGCTCTACAGTGAAGCTGGCGGTGGAGAAGACCCGTGTCCTCAGCCCTTTGCCACTGGGGCTCCCCGCATCCTGCAGAAAAGGACTTTGGGGCATGTGTCCCGGAGCACCTGGCTCCTGCAGGGCTTCGGGCTCGAGCCCGCGTCCAGCCCCAGCGCTCTCCCTCCCAGCCTGTGGCCGCGGGCCAGCCCCTTCGCCTCTCCGCGGGACTTGCTCTAGCGCGCTGACCTCTGCTGATCGGGCTTCCAGTCGGCTGAGCAGAAAGGCCCGGCGCGCCTCGGGCCCTGGGAGACGCACAGCCCACCGCTCGGGCAGCGATACCGTTATTCCCCGCCCCTCCGACGCGGCTGCGAAGCCCGCCCCTCCTCGCCGGGTCGGGACGCGATCCCGGAGCCCCGCCCCCGAGTCTAGGCCCCGCCCCTCCCGTGAGCACCCCCCACCCCTTCCTCCCTGCTGCTCACACACTTTCCCACCCCCGCCTGAGCTCAAGGAACAATAACGAGGGGGGGGTTCGATGGGGGACCCCCTCCCCCGAGACGCAGCCGGGTGACAGGCGGGAACAATGCGGCCTGCTAATTGTCGCAATTTTCCCCTGTCATTTTTGCTAATTCCTTCATTTTCCCTCTCATAGGATCAGCCCAGGTCAGACTGAACCGCTGCAATTAACAGTGTTAATGGGCCCGTCGGGATAGGGGTGTGTGTAGGGGGAGGGCTCAGCCACGTGCTGCCCCCCATCCCAGGGGACAAGATGCACTGGGGTCTGTCCCCAGCCTTGCCTGTCTCATCTTACAGCCCCCAGTTTTTCCCTCCCTGAACGTGCCACTCCCTTTCTCCTTCCCTCATGTCCCGCTGCCCCCCACTTCTCTCCCCTCCCCCATTCAGCAAGTGGTTCTTGAAGACTCCCAGGTCTGTCCCCTCTTTTCGTCCAAAGCCTGACCATCATACACACACTCAACAAACATTCGCTGGGTTTCTTACACCCTGACTACAGGGGCAGAAACACGGCTCCGGTCGAGAAAAACGGCTCCAGTCCTAATCATGGGGCTGGAGGGCCAGGACCAGACATGAGGGAGTGAAGGCAGCAGAGAGAAACCCAGAGCAATCCCAGGTTCTAGGGGTCCCAGGTCCCCTTCACCTCCAGTCTCCTCCCATTCTCAAGTGTCCTGAGGGACTTGCTGGCAGAGAAATGAGGATGAGAGAACCCATTAACTGCACCCCTCATCAAAGTGCCTTGCTCCCTGGGAGCAGACCTGAGGGTTGGGGTGCAGCACCTCTGCCGGAACTTTGAACGTCTCCATCTGTAAAATGGGTCCAGCCATGGAGCAGAAGGACTTCAAGCATGTGAAATGGAGAAAGCACGTAGCTCAGTCAGGCATTGGGGGGATGGGGAGACTCACTCTCCAGACTGGCCCTGCAGTGTTAACAGACAGGGACGCACCCTAAGACACCCGTGGTCGGGCCACCTCCTTGCTGTGCAGACGTGACAGTGAGGCCACCCAAACCCAGGTGGAAGTCCCCCCCCCCACCGGGGCTGGATGGTGCTGCCTGTGGGACCACGTCACCACTGCGCACGTGGTAAAGTGACATGAGATATATTTACACGGACAGGAGATATGTTTACACAGAACCCTGGCGCTCCTCACCCTCCGGTGTCACTGGCCTTTGGCTTTGACCGCTCCCTCTCTCTCACGCCCACGTGCATTTCCCACGCACCCCTCACCTTGTCCCCCCACTCCAACCTCCTCTTATGGGCCTAGCTGTCCCACCTCCTGTCCAGAGTCCTCCTCACACCCCCTGGGTTCCTGGCTTCATTCCCGCCCCCTTGAGGCTGCTGACTGGCTCAGGGAAACACCCATAGTCCTCACGCTGGCCCTTACGGCCTGCCAGCCTCCTGCTGACTGCTCCCTGCCTTACCTACTCCTCTCCTAGAGGGCCAGCAGCCCAGCCGGGAAGCCATTTCCCACCTGCCCACGGCCCTTTGCACTTGCTGTCCCAGTGACTGCACTGTTGCAGCTTCCTCATCGCTCGCTCCCTCTCTTCCACAGTCACCCAAGAAATAGTCAGTGGTTCTCTCCCTTGTCCAGGCACCATTCTGTGCTCAGGGAACAAGGTGCCATGGAGAAGACAGACAATAAATGCAAGAAAAGAGACATTGATCTTGGAATACAATCAGCAGAAAGAGAAGGCTGGTAAGGCAGGCAGGAGAGCTGGGGTGGGTGTGTGCTGTCATTTTTAATAAGAATGGTCAAGGAAGGTCTTAGGGAAGAACTGACATTCTGAAGGAAGAGAGTTCCTGGTGAGGCGACAGCACATGCAAAGGCCCTGAGGTGGGAATGATTTTTGTGTCCCTGAGGAACCGCAACATGGGGTGTGTGTGGGACATGTACAGGGGATGAGACCAGGAAGGTGGGAAGCGGGCGCTGACCATGCAGGCTTTATGGGGCAGGGACTGTGTGACCCCAGTACCTAGACCCAGGGTCAGTTCAGGGACGGCGCTCGGCACTCACTTGCTAAGTGAATGGCAGATGCCGAGCTAAAATCAAGGCGACTCTTCTCTGACTCAGAGGCCCAGGCCTGACCTGGACAACTGTGGCCCCATCTTATGGGTGGGAGACTGAGGCCCAGAAGGGGCAGAGACCTGCTGGGCAGCCCCACCCCTGAAGACCTACAAACGCACCCAGTATGGCCTTTGGAAGGTGGACACAGAGCCAGGCGCTGGGCCTGAAGTTCAGCGGAGCCCGTCTGGCTGTGTGGCCCTGGCGGACAGTCGGCTCTCTGGATGTTCGTTTTCCATTTCTCTAAAATGGGAATGCTAACATTGCCTTGGCCCAAGGTTGGAGATGACGGAGCTGGCACAGCGACAGATATGCGTCATAGGTGACCGCTGTCATCCGGGGACCTGGCCCTGCCCTTCAGTCTGGAAGGCCATGCTTTGCTGCAGCAAAGACCTACCTCAGTTTCCCTGTCTGAGCTGTGAGATGACCCCACCTCCTTGGAGACCCTGAACAGCTGGACATGCCTCCCATTTCCCATTTGTGGGGGTGCAAGAGGAACCCACAGAGCTTCTTTTGCCCCAATGCTCTGCCCCTCCTCATAGTTCCTCCCACAGGCACAGAATAGGACTCTCCCCGGCCCCGCCCCCCACAATAGCCCTGTAGGCAGAGCAGGGGGTGGGGGATTGGACGCTGGCGGGTCTCTCTCAGCAGCCCCCCCCATTTTCTCCCCTGGGTTCGGGGACAATAGACAAGATGTTTATCCCCCGCCGGCGCACATGTTGTTCGAGGTAATGACAGTAATCAGCGGCGCTAATGCCGCATTCTCTCGGCGCCAGTCAATTCGCCTAATTACCGCCTGGGAAGCAGGATTATTTAAATTTAAATGGTGATTTATTGCGAGTTTAATCAATGCTATTTTCTCTCCCCCCCCCCTCCCTTGGGACCAGGGCAGGAGGGGAATCGGAGCCTCTCCAACCCCACCCTGAGGACTTCCCTTCTGTGGGGTGGGTGGCCTAGGGTGCCCCGTCTAAGCCCCGGTGACCTCAGATTAACACGTTCCCTGTTTCCTAGTACAGTAATACTTAAAGCAGGAGTGATAACAGTTTCGTACCTCTTGCACGGATCCATCGGTAATAAAGCCTGCATGAGCATCAAAGTAGCTACCTGGGTGTCTATGTTTTGCATTTTCTATATTTGAGCATATTCTACATTGTGTTTCTCCACGCTGCATTGGCCACAAGATATCAGCCTGTCCAGAGCATGGGCTCCAACTTGTTTCCGGGGACTCCCCAGGGATCAGAAATGGTGGGCAGTAGCAACTCAGTGAACAGCCCCGGGCAGTGGGGGCGGGGTTCGGGGACAACCTGCCAGATTCTCCCAACCTGCCAGACTCAGCGCGCTCATGCCGCGCAGGACCCCGGGATCCTCTCCTCAGCCCTGGAGGTTGCGGGATTTCATCATGAGCCCCATTTCGCAAATGAGGCCGAGAGGGGAGGTGACCAGGGTCACAACGTGGATGCCCCACGAGCCCTGAAAGTCAGCGCTCACAGCAACGCCACTTGGGCGAGAAGGAAACTGAGGCACAGAGAGGTGAAAGGGCTGGTCTGGAAGCACACAGCCGGGGAGGGACAGCCCGGGCTTGACAGGGGTCCTGAGCCCTTAGGGGCCCTCCAGCATGACTTTGGGAATCCACACCCCAAAGTCATGCTCTGCAGGGTTGGGGAAGTCCACCAGTCCACCCCCACCTTGAAGTCTACAGCCCTCTGCTCCTGATTGTGGGGGCTGGATCAAGAGTCCAGCCTCGCTGTGTCCTGGCCCCTCTCTGCCTCTTTCTGTGATTCTCTGTCCCTTCGTGGGTGGGAGGCCCAGGCGGGCCGGTCATGGGACTGCTGGGCTCGTTTGTGATAACAACACTCATTCCTTCTCATAAAAGTTACAGCATTTCTCAGCATTCTGACCTCCCCAAGTTGCCAAGGTTCTTGACTAGGCCAGAATTCACGAGGTAGTGATGTGCCACCTCGTTTGCCCATTTTACAGATAAATAGACCGAGGCTCGAAGAGTAGCAGCTACTTGACAGGGACACAAAGCGTCTGGCGCACTCTGAACCCTGTGCCCCCTCTCGGTCAAGGAAGTGGGCGCGGAATGGCTCTGCCACCAGTTGCCAGGGCACCCCTGGACCACCTCCGCGCATGCGCACTCACCGAGTCCGGCTGGTGGCCCCGAAGTCCGCAGCCCCCAGGGAGGCGCCCCGAGCGCCGCGAAACGGCGTAGGCGGAGGTAGGTGACGCTGAGGCGCACGATGGACGCCTTGTCCAGCTGGCTCGAGATGGCTCCGGGCAGGGGGAGCAGCTTCGCCAGCTCGAAGAACTCCAGGTTCTCCTTTCCGCGCCGCGAGCGCGCCGCGTTCCGGGATTTCTCCTTGCGCTGCGCCTGCAGGCTGGGCGGGCGGCGCGGAGGGGGCGTCAGCGGGGCCCCTAGAGCCCCGGAGCCAGGGTCCTGGGGACGAACCCCACCTTCTAGGGCTTTGGGAACGGGGCGGGACCTTGGAAATGGATTCAACTCGCAGGTTGTGTGGGCAGGACCCGAGTGTGAATTCTACATCTCGGCTGTGGGACAGAACCCTGGGTGTAAATTCTGGGCGGAAGGAGGAGCAAGAGAGGAGAGATTATGAATGGCGGGAATGAATTCTAAGGGGCCAGGGACAGAACTCAGGAGTGGGGTGACCGAACAGGCGGCCAACCCAGGGTAAGACATTCTAGCCCCAGGGGGCGGTGCAAGCAGTCAGTAAATTCTCCAAGACCCCTCCTCTGGGCGGGGCCACAACCAAGGGGCGGGCCCACAGCCAGGGGCGGGGCCACAGCCTGGGGGCGGGCCTTGCTCACCAGGGTCCCGGCGGGGCCTTGACCGCGAGCCCCGGCAGAAAGTCCCACGCGACGCTGCCGCCACGACCTCCCCCGCATTTGACCTCGCCTCCGCCGCCGCAGCCGGGGTAGGGGGCCGCCATGTCCGCGAGGGCTCGCTCAGGCGGGCTCAGAGCAGCAGGCGGTTCTCGAGACTCGCGTCTCCTGCAGCCAGAAGGAGCCGGAGGCAGCGCTCGGAGCCCGGGGACTCCCCCCCGCGACCTTCTAGGGAAACTGAGGTCGGTGCGGAGCTCTGGGTCCCAGCCAGGCGCTGGGGTTGGATGGTGCCTTCCGTTTCCCCTCCGTGGAGGCGGGGGTACGGAGCCCGTACCTCTCACCATGCTGGGCCTCTGGCGAAGCTCTAGGGGAGGACGTGCCCCGCCGCCTCCTCCCCCGCGCCGCCCGCCAGCGCGCCCGTCTCACGCCCGCGCCGGGCCGGCTCCCGCATACCAATAGGCGCACGCGGCGCGCATACGGATCCGACCGGCCCGCGCGCTGCGTGCCAAGCATGCCCAAGTCGGGCGGGGGGCAGGCGCCTAGCTGGGGCCCTGGATCCCCTGGCTCCAGCCCCCAGAGCCCTCTGCCCTCGCCCCCCTCGAGTCCATCCCAACAGTCCGGGTTTCCGCTCTGTGGTGCGCTTATTTTCGAGGCGGAAGGGGGGCAGAGGGCAGGGGTCGCTGCCGTGATCACCGTGTGATCTGCCCAGGGACCACCTCTCACCCCCTTGGGCGGGGGTGCCACATGTCCAGACCGCGAAATCACCGCAGCCACAACTTACTCCTTGAAGACCCAATTGTGGCCCAGCCCCCGCACCAGCACCCAGAGCCTCAGCCCGAGGACGCACCCAGGATGGCCCCGACATTCGGGGCCCAGGTGTCCTGGTTTCTAGACCCCCCAGAACCAGGAACATGTTCAGTTAGGCGGCTTTCCTTCCTCCAGGCCTAGACGTTCACGTTCTCCCTTCCTCTCCTACCCCACCCCCATATTCAGGCCACCCCCAAGCTTCCCAACCAGGTGTCCACATGCCCTAGACCTTGGTGTGCAGGCCCTCCGGCCCCCTATTTCGTAAGGGCCCCAGCGTTTGTGTGTCTGTCTTCGGTATACAGGCGTTCTGACAGCCTAGCCCCCGGACACTGGAGTTCCGACCTCCGATTCCTGAAAGACCCCGGAGTTACCAGTGTCCTCGTGACAGCCTCCTACCCCTACCCTCAGGACCCCCAGCCTCGTTACCTGGCTACGAGGCAGACTCCGGGCGCGGCGGGGGGCCGGCCGGGCGGCGCGGGAGGGCGTCCCCATAGACCCCGGGGCGGCCCGGCTCGGCTGGGCGCACGGGCTGTGGCGCTCTGCTCTTGGCGCCCACCTCGGCCTCGCAGACTTGGAGAGGCGCGGACGGCGCTGCCGGGCGGGGGCGGGGTCTCCCGAGGCCCCGCCCACCATGTCTCCGCCCCTCGGTCCCTTCCAGCTCCCCCGCCTCCCGCCGTCTCAGCGCTGGGGGTTTCCCCGCGAGCGAGTCAGGAGCTCGAGGCCTCTCACCCTACGGCAGTGTCAGGGGTCCATCCCCGTCTGGCCAGAAAGAGAAGCTCGGAGTCGGAGCGTCCTCCGTCCCCAAGAGGAGCACCGCACCGTAGTCCTGGCACTATCTCCATGCCCTTTCAGGAGCAACCAGCGCCCCTGCTCCCCCAAGAGAGCCCGAAGCCTCAGCAGCCCCTCCAGCCAAAGTGGGCAACCTGCATCCGAGGCCCCGTTTGGGTGGAGACCCAGAGGTCTGTTTCCCCTTCAGGAACATCCACTTGTTGGGGCCCCTCCTCTTTCAGGAGACAACTCTAGGGTGTCGGTACCACTCTCTGCCCAGGCACCCAAAGCTTCCGTTCTCTCCCTCCACCCCCACCCCCCAGACTTCTAAGCCTCATACAGATTTGGCTCCAGGGCCCTCCCTGCTGGCCAGCGGGTTAAAGCGCAGCACCATAAAGCTATCGCAGCCTCTGCAGCACGAGTTCGATCCCCAGCCAGGGGGGTGATCCACATATTGTGGCAGACCTCTCCTGTCTCCTCACTGCTCCCTCTCTCACCCTCCACACCTCTGGCCTGTACCTCAGTTGCTGTATGCATAAATAAATACATCTTTAAAAAATCATAAATGGAACTCAGGAATTGCAGTCTCCCGTGAGGAACAGGGACCCAAGAGCCCTATTTGACAGAGACCCTCCTCTTCCACTCAGGCTCCTCCCCCTCTCCCACTCAGGCTCCTCCCCTCGGCCCATGTCCAGGGCCCCAGGATGTTTGCGGGCAACCTGGTATTGGGGTGCCATCTTCAGGTGCTTAAGCACTCCTGGCTAACTGCAAGGAACAAATGAAATTGGGAAAGAGTCTTCGAAGAGGCAGGCAGGGGTTGGCAGACCAGGGGCGGCCTTGGGGTGCACAGACGGAGGATCAGACTCTGTGCCCAGGCGGATGCAGCACAACCTGCTCCTGACGTTCATTTAACACCCTGCGGCCTGTTAATCCCTTCATCCCTGCAAACTTCTCAGCTGGACTCTGGAGTAAACCCTTTACAGAGGAGCAGTTACAGAGCGAGGAGAGAGCCCAGTCGTCATGGGCTCTCAGCCAGTAATATCTCCGTATTTATATTAAAAGAGACTTGTTAGGAAGTCCGAGGTTTCAGAATTGCCTCTGGCTCCCATCTCCTATGAAGCCGGCAGGACCTTGAGAGGGATCCTGTACCATGCAATACATCCTGAGTACCCATGCCCAGGAACAAGGGTCTTTGGAGGTGAACCCCACCGTTGAGGTTCAAACCCCAGCACTGCCACCTACTGCTGTGTGATTCTGGGCCAGTAACTTCACCTCTCTGAACCTCAGATTTTTCCCTTGCAAAAGGAGGCTCATTTCATTCTACCATGCTCACAGCATGGGATGAGCATTAGCTGTTCTAGCTGTTTTCAAAGTGGACATGAGAGGGGTTCGTGAGAGACCCTTGTGTGGGGAGGAGCTGCCAGGTCAGATTCTCTGATTTTTTCACTTCTGGCCCCCACCACTGCCTGGTGGAGTCTTCCAGTGGCTGCCTGGTGTAACATAGCAACAGACTGAGTGGGACATGACCGGGAGAATCCAGCTGTTTTCTACTGTGCCAGACTTGACAAAGATTGGTGTATGAAATAGTTTGATAAAATTATTACTTAAAGGTAGATAATGAGGGTTCTCCCTGGTGGCGCAACAGATTGGGACACAGCACTGCAAGCTAGCTGCAGCCACTTCAGTGAGAGTTTGATCTCCGGTCCTGGAGGTGACCTACACGGCATTGCTCCCCTCAGCAGTGCACTTCGTCCATCTGCCTGTTCTGCTCCCCACTCTGCCTCTGGTGAATCCTCTCACCATCCTTGTACCTCTGGCCTGTACCCCAATTCTTGTATGCATAAATAAATACATTTTTAAAAAAGATAAATAATGGGAAAATACAACAGGACATTCCACCTCAGATTGCTGTCCACGGTCAATGAATTAATTCAACAAATATTTATTGAGAAGCTATTATGTGCCAGAGAGACCTCTTAGGCTGACCTGCAAATGTGTGACATGCTCAGTCCCATGTGACATGACCTTTGAGCATTTATGAAGGAGTGGGGGTGACCCACTTTCCCCTTCTGCGGTGGCAGCAAAGGGTTCCTGTATATTTTGGTGTTCCCAAGTCTCATTTCTCTCAAAGCATTCACTCATTCATTCAACAAATATATTTAGGAAAAAACAAACAACAAACTTGGTCTATCAAAGATGCTATCACCCAATAATGGTAGAGAAAGTCCCTCCACAAAATTGTTGTAGTGTGTATGGGAGAAAAAGATACAGTAAATATGTTTTAAAAATTCATACAGGCATAGGAAAAATATACAAACTATGTAAATAACTTTGGGTTGATATGCATCATAAAGAATCCCCCAATCAATAAGATAGAGGCAGACAACCCAAGAATGACTTCATGGGTAAAATGATTAGCACACACAGCAAATCACTAACACAAAAGGCAGATAAACATGAGAAGGTATGAACGGAAATGAAAGGACCACACGGCCCGGGGTGATGCAGGGGTTAAAGTCTCAGCCCTACCAAGCTATCATGAGCCACTGTGGCTTCAGTTCCATCCCTGACCAGGGAGTCACCCCCAAGGCACAGCAGACCTCTCTCCTGTCTCCCGCTGCTCTTCTCAGCAGTGGGTTTCAGTCCATCTGCCTGATCTGCTTCCCATTCCATTTTGGGTGAGTCTTCTTACCTACCACATCTCTGGTTTACACCCCAGCTGTTGTATGCATAAATAAAAAAAATAATTAAGAAAAAGAAAAGGCTGCAGGCCATCCTTCTTTGCCTGTAGATGGGCTTAAAAAAACGTGGATACGGCCCTCCCTGGTGGTGCAGTGGGTTAAAGCACAGCACTGAGAAGCTAAAGCCACTTCCGCATGAGTTCAATCCCCACCTGCCCCGGAGGTGACCACATGGCACGGCAGACCTCTCCTGACCTGCCCACTGCTCGCCTCAGCAGTGTACTTTGTAGATCTGCCTGTTCTGCTCCCCACTCTGTGTCTGGAGAAGCCTCTCGCCACCCCTGAGCCTCTGGCCTGTACCAGTTCTGAATGTACAAATAAAATCTTAAAAAAACAAAACAAAACGTGGATACTCTCCAGATCCAGATGTGAAGAAGTGGATTAGTTTTTAAGTTAATTTGGTATTGCAAGGGGAGATTTATTTTGCATCTTAAAAAAAATTTATTGATTTATTTATTTACACATACAAGAACTGGGGTACAGACCAGAGGTGTGGGGGGTGAGAGTACTCACCAGAGACAGAGCAGAACAGGTGGATCTACTGAAATCCACTGCTGAGCGGAGCAGTGGGGAGACGGGAGAGGTCTGCTACGCCCTGTGTATCACTCCCTGGTCGGGGATGGAACTCATGCAGGTGGCTGCGGAGGGCTTTATTTTGCACTTTGTAGCCATCACAGTTCCTTTACATCTATATATGCGTATAACTAGACTATAAATATAGAGCAGTTCCTCAGCCCTGAAAGTGTATGACTTCCTACTATGTGCCCGGGGCTGGGACCCTCCGTGAACAAGACAGACGGGGTCTTATGTATATGTGTTAGGGTGGGGGTGGGGTAGAACACAGGTAAACAGAAAAGACGATGGGAAGGAAATAATGTTGAAAAGAAATAAAATGGTGACAGGACAAGATGCCTGGAGGGTAGTGATATGGCACTGATGCCCTTTCCGAGGAGCAGACATTTGCTGGACAACTGAAGTATGCGAAGAATCTAGGCTCCAGGCTGGGGGTTGGGGGGTGGGCCGGGGAAGAGCAGGTGCGCGCGTCGGGGTGGGCCGGGGGGAACTGGATCCTGGACGGGTGTCTGACGTCCAGGGCTCTCCGCCGAGGGTCGGAGAGGCGGGGCCACGTGGGGAGGGGCTTGGGTTTGGCCCCGCCCAAGGTAAGCCACGATTGGAGAACGTCAGGTCGGGGAGGGGCCTGATGTGGTTCCTATTTCTAAGACAACTTCTCCTGGGCGAAGAAAAGACCGTAAGTGGGACCCACCCCGCTGCGGAGCGCGGCACTGCGAAGCTAAGCCGAGCAGAGGCGGCTTCAGTGCGAGTTCGATCCCCGCCCCAGAGGTCCACAGGGCGCAGCAGACCTCTCCTGTCTCCCCGCTGCTCCCCTCAGCAGTATACTTCGTCGATCTGCCTGTCCTGCGCCCCACTCTATCACCGCCCCTGCACCTCTGGCTGTACCCCATTTCTGTAAAAGCGGCGAGATAGCAGAAGCAGTGCAGACAGGGCGAGCCGGCGGCGGACCTGTCAAGACACAGACCTTTCAAGACACAGCGGAGGAGGCTGTCTGGCGACCGGATGTGGGGTGGGAAGAGAGGAGGAGCCTCGGGGTGCGGTGGGTTGGGCTGGAGAGCTTGACCATTGGAGATGCCCTTGAAGGGGAGGCGGCAGCAGTGGGTTGGGGGTTAGGTGTTGGACTGAACTCTCAAGAGTGGACAAAATCCCTCAGATCTGCTTGAGATTTCTTGGAATAGACCTGCGGTTTTCCACGTTCGCAACAACACACCCCCCTGCTGTCATTTCCCAGAAAGTCCTACGTTGAGTCTGACCGGCATCCCTTCTCCCCACCCTACCCCCCCCCACCGTGGCACCCCAGCAATACATCATGTGAGGGGGGCAAGCTCTTGTTGGCCTGTGAGAGATGACATACTGTAGTGTAAAGCTTGGCAAGGGGTGATGAGAAGGCACCTGAGATGTAGGCTGCCCAATTCAGACAGTTTTGTTTTATATTCTCCTATCTGGCAAATACTTATTGAGCATCTATTGTGTGCTGGATGCTTCAGGGATCAAGCAGGGCACAGGGAGGCAGAGAGGGAGGCCGTCACTTTGATCTGACATGTAAGTGGGGGTGTCAGAAAAGGGTCCAAACAAGAAAAGGCCTGTCAAGGCCTCCCTGGGGGCGCAGAGAGTTAAGTCTCAGCACTGTGAAGGTATCTGCAGCCACTGCAGCGGGAGTTCGATGCCCCAGGAGGTGACCCACAGGGCGCAGCAGACCTCTCCTGTCTCTCTGCTGCTCCCCTCAACAGTGGATTTCAGTTGATTTGCCTATTCTGCTCCCCGCTCTGTCTCTGGTAAATCCTCTCATCACCCACACCTCTGGCCCGTACCCCAGTTCTTGTATGCATAAATAAAAAAATCATTAAAAAAAAGACTTGTCAGATGGGGCAAACTGGGGGGTGGGTGGTGGTGGGAAGCAGGAATGTATGTGTGCAAGTGCAATAATAATGGTGCAGGGTGAGAGTTGTGGGGGGTTGAATGGTGACTCCTCAGAATATAAGTCCACATCTTATAACCCCGAAACGTGCAGATGTGACCTGAATGGCAAAAAGTCTCTGGAGGTGAAGTTCAACAAAAGGTCCAGAGGTGCAGTCATCCTTGATGTTGGGGTGTGCCCCAACTAAGTGACAGAGGGGGTGCATGGGAGTCCGTCACCTGGAGGGGCTTTACCATTACTGGGAGGGCTGCAGCCGCCAGCAGGGAGGCCTCAGTGCATTCAAAGAGGCAGGGCCTGGTTTCTACCCCTGAGGAGGAAGCTGGCCCTGCCCACACATTGACATGAGACTTCAGGCCTGCAGGGTGGGGAGACAGGGTGCTACAAGCCAGCCAGCTGGGGGTCGCTCATTTGTTAGGGTGCTGCAGCAGGAGTTGTGGGCTTGGGGGTCAGAAAGCCGGGGCTCCCATCCTGCTTCCCACTGATTGCAGGCCACAGTGGTCAGTTCATTTGTGCCTCAGTTTCTTCACCTAGAAAATGGGGTAATGACCATACTCATGTCATAGAGTTTGAAAACTGAGCTGGTACATACAATAATGAAGTCATTGGAGTCCTTTAATCATGTTAAGATGGAATCTAGGGCCCTCCCTGGTGGCACAGTGGCTTGGAGTGCAGCACTGTGAAGCTGGCTACAGCCGCCTCAGTGAGAGTTCAACCCCTGGCCCCGGAGGTGACCCACATGGCTTAGCAGACCTGTCCGGTCTCCCTGCTGCTCCCCTCAGCAGTGTACTCTGCCTGTTCTGCTCCCCACTCTGTCTCTGGGGAATCCTCTCACCGCCCCTGCACCTCTGGCCTCTACCCCAGTTCTGTATGAATAAATAATCTTACAAAAAAAAGGAATCTAATAACTTGTGTGTCAAAATTGCACCCGGACATGTCTTGCTGACCTTTACGTCACCTGCGTGCTCTTCAATGCCGGTAGGTGGGAAGAGCCTGCAAACTGCATCTCCTGGATCCCGGCTTCCTGCTGCCAGCTTTCCCTTCCTGCTGCCAGCTCTCCGCTCCTGCGGACCCCACTGTCTCTCCGCTGATCAGTCACAACCTTGGCTTCCCAGTGCCCTCAGGACAAACTTCAACTTTATTGTCTTGCCCTGCAAGCACCCTGTCTTTCCACGACTGACGACATAAATGGCTGGCTGGCTGGCGGGCGGGCTGCAGAGACACGTCCAACTCCATTTCTCACAACCCGCTGCTCTATAGGCCGCACCCCCTCCTTTGGATTTCGCTTTCCCCAGCCCCCTCCCTCAATACCCGCTTCGACCCTGCGGGACCTACCCGCGCTGGGCCGGGCGGCGCTCTGCTGACCCCTGGTGGCCGCGTGGAGCAACGCCACACTCCCAGGCCCGGGCTCAGGCGCTCCGCCCGTTCCACCCACTGGGTGAGGCTGCAGGGGGAGGCAGACCCTCCCCTGGTGGGTGTCACAGGGGAAGCCATTGTGATGTCTCCTTGGAGTCAACCCCACCTCCTCCCTTGAGCAAATTCTGCTTTCCTGACCCCCGAGGCTCCGGGAATCCCACTCTCCCCACCCACTGTCCCTGCTCTGGTCAGCCCCAGGCGACGACCCCCCCCCCCCATCTTAGCTTGTGTCTCCCGGGCCTTGGGTTCCGACAAAGCTGGGCATGACTACAGGATTGTCTTCATCATTCTGCTCATGGCAATTTTTTTTTGCATTAACAAAAAACAACACATTAAACTGCAATATTTTCATCTTAACCTCTGAGTTCTCACCATCCCCTGGAAGCTTGGTACTGGAGGTGAGGCACGCCACCATCTCCTCCTCACCTCCTCGGGGAAGCCTTCCGGATTACCTGAGGTAACAGCCATGATCCCGTCAACCCACTTAGCTCTTACCTGCACCTGCCATGAAGGCACACATGAAGGACGAGCAAAGGCCAGCTGTCCTGCTGACTGTCAGCTCCTGGCCATGCCCCTGCGGGCCAGGAGTGGCTGTGCAGCAAACAGGGTGACACGGTGAATGCGATCATCTGAATGAGGAGCGAGCTGAGCCAAGGCTCTTAAAGAAACTTTTCTTGAAAGCAAAGGAACCTATTTTGGTGGGAGTCAGGGGGCCTCTTGAGGGGGAGGGCGGTGTTTCAGGAGGGAACACATCTGAGGTGTGAGGGGTGCTGGGGGAGACAGGGTGGCTGGAAGCAGGGAGCAAGATGGGCCCCTGGGGTTGGCAGTCACAGGGACGGCTGGAGTTCAGGCTTCACCCTGTAAGGTCTAGGGCTTGTAAGGGCAGAGGTGAGACAAGATGGCCAAGGAGGCTGGATATGGGGCAAAGTGGAGGGGTGTGAGTCAGGTGGCGGGTGGGAGGGAAAGCTGGAGGTGGGCTGGGCCGCTGGGCAGGGCCAGACACCCCGAGACAGCCTCCAGGGCCCTGGCTTGTGGGGGAGCATGGGGCCGGGCGCAGAGAGCATAGGTGCCCCACGGAGGGCTGTGGAGTGTCGCCAGCCTGTCACGTGTGCAGGGGCCGGAGGTCTGGCTGGCGCGTCCCAGGTGCCCTGACACCCGAGGGGCACAGACTCCACACCCCCGGAATTCTGGACAGTGGTGGGTGGGGCCGGGAGGTAAAGTATCCATGACTTGAACGTCGACTACATCTTGTTGGCACAATATTGAACGCCTACTGCACACTGTCAATACTTTCTTAAAGGACGATGTGAGGCGTTTATGTGGGCCCATACACCCCAGAGCAGGGAAGGAGCACATGCTGGTGAGTCAGTGTGCAAAAGGGTGCGGGAGAGCTTCCAGAGGAAGACGGGCTCTGAGGCAGCCCTGCGCCTGGGCCCATAAGCTGCCTCAGGCAGGCGCCCAGCACCCGCGCAGATCTGGTCGCAGGAAGGCGCCGTGTTCAGGAACCAGGCGACTCGGAGGCTGCAGTGTGACTGCGGAGTGGCAGGAGGGCGGGCTGGGCCCAGAGGGGAGGCCAGAGGGGCGGCAGGCAGGGAGCCAGGTAGGCGGGATGGCTGCAGCAGGGCACACGCGGCCACAGGTTGAGGCAGCGGCGGGCCTCTCTCCTGGACGCCTGGGCCGCGAAGGGGGTCACAGGCGAGGGCCCGGGTGGCCACCTGGTGACAGGGCCAGCATGGGGGGCAGGACTCTGGGCTGCGGTGGCATGGGGAGGGGCCTCCATAGCAGATGCAGCCTTCGCGGGGAGACTCCTCGGGGGCCCGACCAACCTCCACCCGAGGTGCTGTCCTGAACGGGGGTGGGACAGGTGAGCTCTGTCCAGTCTGGAGAGGCGCCAGGTTCTGGCCTTCGGCTTGTCACTGCCTGACCCCACCATGGGGGAAGGCCACAGGGTTGTCCTGTGGCCAATTGCCGTGGCCAGGCTGAGCTCTGCTCCCACACACTTGCCGGAGGGGAGGGTCAGGGTGGCAGGACAGCGTGGCCTCCCTGCGGGGTGCAAGGGCCTACTCTTGTGGCAAGGGGCCTCGCCTCCTGCCGGTCCTCCGGTCCTCCACCAGGCCGGGCCCAGGCCCCGGGGACGCTGGGCGTGTGTGGGAGGCAGTGGCCGGGGAGGGCCACCTTCATCTCTCAGCTTTGGTTTTTTACAAGATTGATTTATTAACTATGATACATATCACATAAGGCCTTTTCAGTTTTTTACACCATTCCCATTGAGACAAGTACAATACTTTGTAGCAAATACATGATTTTAAAAAACAAAACCAAACAAAAACACGTCAGTCAGACACCTCAGCCTCGGCTGAGAGCTGGCCATGCACTAATCAGGCCGGGGCCTCAAACCCAGGACTGTTTACAAAGAAAGTCTGGAAATGAAGCAAACATTCCTAACACCAGCTAGAGGATGTCCTGGTTAAAGCCCCGAAGATACAAAGAAATAATTGTTATACTTTCTTTACATACAGTTCTCCACTTTGCTGCGAAACAGAATTTTGGGCACATGGCCAGACTACTAACACATTTCAATACCATTAATATGCTTTTGTTTTTCTCAGGAAACTCAAAATATTTGTTAATTCAACATATATAAAGATCATTTAACATGTGAAAATACAAGTACCAGAAAAATAAGCTGGCAGCAGCACTATTCCGAATTTTCAAACAATTTTATTCCCATACAATTCAGACATTTCCTTTTTTAAATGTACACAGGGAACATGATTCTTTTTATGCAAACAATAACTTACGCCCTGTCTCGACTACATGGAAGTTGACATCGCTGCTCTGTGCGCAGGGCGGTGGCTGGGGGCTGCCGCCCCCGCAGACCAGGCAGGCCCCAGGGGTCCTGCCGGGGAGGTGACGGCGGGGAAGGGCCCTCCCGGGGCTTCCAGGCAGCCCGCGGGCCATTACAGGGACGGGGTGACTGTCCATCCGCGCCCCAAGCACATCGGGTGGCCCGAACCTGCGGCAACGGCTGAAGGCGACTCCGCTGCCCACTACCTGCGGAGCCAGCAAGGCGTGGGGCGCCCGGCACGCGCCCCTTCACTTAGGGTGACGGAGGGGACTCCCAGCCACTGCACCAGGTCCCTGGGGCCTCCTTCAGCAGGCAGGGCAGCTGCCGAGCCCACCTCCCGCTGCCCGGGCCTCCTCCGGGCACCCAGTGGTGCGGCGCGCTTTCCAGCCAGCAGGGAGGGCAGAGGGCTGAGATCAAAATGCCAAGCGCTGGTTTTCAAGTTTCAGGGTTGAGGTTAGAATGCCACGGCCGGGGGTGCCGCCCCAGCCTCCTGCCCTGATGGGGGGGCCGCGCAGGGGAAGCCGCGGCAGGGGGCTCTGGCGGGCGCTGCTCTCCGGGTGGTCCACAAGCTCGCGCACCCCAGCGCATCCCTGCTCAGCGGAAGGCAGGAGCTGGGACCTGAGCTGGCGCTCTCCACGTGGCTCCGCGGGTGTCAAGAGGTGGGGGGGCTTGACAGCACGTGAGGGTGAATGTGGGTGACACCCGATGTGCGGCTAAGACAAGGTCACAGGACGATCCAGCACTGCGCGGCTCAGCCCACGGCACCCTCGGTGGGGGCACTGAATGCAGACCCCCGCCGGCCCCTCCAGCTACCCTGAGCTGGGGTGCACTTCCCGGGGCTGAGCGAACCAGATGAACCCGAGGGGTCTGTGCCTTGAAGGTCAGCACGTCCCCCCACGCGCCCATGGGGTGTGAGGCGCGAAGCAACAAGCGCCGCTGCCTCCAGTCTGTCAGCTGGGAGGAGGCTGGAGGCGGCCAGGAGAGGAAACCTCGGAGAAGCCAACCCGCTGCTTCAGGGCCCGGCACCAGCCTTGCTGCACCCTGGGGAGCCGGGGCAGCTCGCTGGGGTGCAGGGGTCCCGTGGGCCCACCTAGTCCAGCTTCCTGCTACCTGCCCAGGAGTGAGGGTGCCAAGCACAGACGCCAGGTCCCTGCACCCCGCCCAGGGCAACACAACCAGAGAAGTCACCCAACTGGCAGGTCTCTGGGGGCAGAGCAGCGGGAGAGGGAGGCGGGGCGCTACCAGGAAACGGGGGAGACAGGGCTACTTCTGCTTTAGTTCACAAAGGGACAGTGGCCCCAGGCCACCCCCTGGGGTTTTCCACCCCACCCAAAGCCTTGAAAGGCTCCCCAGGAGGGGTGAGCACAGCCAGAAAAAGGTCAAGATTCATTCAGTGGAGCAACTGCCTCACCCGCCTGGGGCTTGAGCAATGATCGGGGGCGGCACCAGGGCCCAGGGTCTGCCCACCTCAGCCACAGCTCAGGCCGGGCCTCGCCGAGCCAGCCGGGCTCCAGGCCCGGGCCAGCAGCAGAGAAAAACCCATCAGTGAACACCACAGAGAACATTCATGTACCTTGGGTTTGTTTTTTGACTTGTGTTTTTTAAGAGGCGGTAAAACCAGCAAGGATAATTTAGTTTTTCCAAGCACCTTATTCTGCCACATGAGAACTAGAAGCAGGAGGACGTCCAGCTTACCCAGAGGAGAAGTCAGTGGGCAGAAGCCTACCCGGCCTCCCACAGCCACAGGGCTGGGGGCTGCGGGGCGTTCGGACGTGACCGCGCTCAGGCACGCTGAAGTTGCCCTCAGCCCGGGGCGGCCAGGGCCAGCCACAGGTGCCGCTTCTTAAAGTGCAAAGAGACCCAGAGGCCGGGTGGCTGTGGGCCCCTGCCCCCACCCGGGCCCCTCGCGGAGGCCTCGCCCAGCCACCAGAGTGGGGGCAGGCAGCGCGGGCAGCGGCCCCTGCGGGTGCCGTGTCGGGGCAGAGCTGGGCACCGGGAGGGCTCTGCAGGGCCCAGGAGGCCAGTCCTGGGAGGGGCCGGGAGGAGCAGAGGCTGGGCCGAAGGCACTGGGCCCGCGCCCAGGGGCTTTGGGGCTCGCTGTTAGTGTTAGCGCCTCTGGGCCTGCATGGGCACAGCGGACCACCCACCTCAGGGCTCCCCGCCCACCACGCTCCCTGGCTGGCGGCATCCTCGGGCCGGGGTGCACCGGCTGCACGTCACACCAGACACTCGGCACCCGGCACAGGGCAGTGCTCCCGCCGCCCGCAGTACCCCGAGGCAGACCAGGGCCCGGGCGGGCCCCACGGTCTCCCTGGCTCTTCCCCCCGAAAGTTCAGACCGTCTTCTTGGGGAGGGACCTGGTGACAGGACGAAGGTGGGAGCCCTCACCCCCGGCACCCTTGTTTTCCCGTCACAGGATAAGGTGGGTTCCCGCCAGTCTGCCTCTCAGAGACGGGAAGAGAGCTGAATCTTGAGGTTTGTAGTTTTCTTCTTGTAGTTTCTTCCTTTTCTTTTTTAAATTATTGGAGGGGTTTCCATTTTTCTTCCAGTGTTCCTTTGTTGAAGGGGAATGTGTCCAGAGGCCCGAGGGGTGGGGCGGTGCGCCCCTTGGTCCTGGCCGCCACCCCCGCTGCCCTCACCGCGAGGTGGTGGCTCAGCGCTGCGCCGTGGGGCGCAGAGTGTGGCCTGTAAGTGTTCCCAAGAAGCTGCTAGACTGGCTGGACGCCCCACGTGGGGTGGGGGTACAGATACGGAAGGCGGAAAGAGACAGGGACGGGAAGTGGTTTCTTCAGGGGCCGCCAGGCTGCCCGGGAAGTCTGAATCGTGCCCCTCCTCCTCCTCCTCCCAGGCCAGGGCTCTGTCCAGGTTGCGGGCAAGCGCCGGAGGCTGCTGGTGTGAGCATGCCGGGGGCAGGCTGAAGCAGTGGGCGCGCGGAGGCCCTGCCCAGCCAGTCCCTTCTCCGGGGCGAGTCAAAGGGCAGGGCCTGTGGCGCCTGGGCTGCCTGCCCCAGGCTGCAGTGCGGGGTGCAGGCGCCCGCCCCAGCCAATGGTCTGCTGTTGGCTGGTGCTACAGCTGAGGCCGCGAGGAGGTCACAGGGGCGCGGACACGCCTGCCTCAGGAACTGGTTTGTTCAAGGCCAAATGCCGCCCCATCGAAGAGTCTCCTTCGCCCAGGCCACAGCGGCTCACAGCGTGTGTTCAGCTTGAAGCTGGGAGGGGAGCAGTGGCTGCATTGGGGACTGGGGGGTAGGTGGAGGGGTCTGGGGTGGTGACGGCTGACTGGTGATAGGAGTGGAGGTGAGGAAGGGGACGGCGGAGGCCACGGTGGAGGGGGAGCTGGGCGTGGCCCCGGGGGGCTCACTGATGGGCCGATTGTAGAAGAAGAAGGGGCACTGCTGGATGAAGAGTTCAATGATTGTCTGGTAGGTGCGAGTGGCCGTGAGGGCGTCCATGGTGCTGAAGTCAGGGCGCATCAAGGTGGGCCAGAAGCAGATGGAGAGGTTCTCACTGGTCATGAGGTTCACCTTGTTGTTGTGGCTGACTCTGCAGGCGACACCAGACTCAGGTCAGCGCTTCGAAGGCGGGGGCCCTGCCTCGCCCCAAGTGCACTCAGCCACCGTCACCCCGCAACTCTGTCACCCTCCCTCAGCCTTGCGGCCCCGTGCCCCGACCTCTCTCCAGAAGCCCCTGAGGGTGGTCGTGAGGCCCAGGCTCACAGGAGTCCCCAGCCCTGCTCCTGCCAGTGAACGGACAGCCGGGGGCCTCTCACCCACATCACCCAGGGCCCAGGTGTGCAGGGCGGGAGCCAGTCCCCAGCCGCAGCGCCACAGGCACCCTTAGCCAAGAGCGGAGTAGGCCTGCCGGAAGACACATCTCCACGCACCGCTGTGTCTGGAAAGGACACTGGCGTGCTGGGGACCACGTGGGCCTCTTCCGGACACATCAGGACAGAAGGCTGAGGCGCCATGTCAAGGACACACGTGTGAGCCAGATGTGCCCCCAGGGAGGAGGGGACCGCTGGGCGTCTGTGAGAGGGAAGCCCAGACGCAGTCCCGGGACCTACTTGTTCAGATGGGAGATGACGTATTTGAAGACTTCATGGTTCTCCTTTGGAAACTTCTTGAGTACCTCCTTAAGGGCATGTAACTTCTGTTCCCGGTCGTTGATTTCTGAGAAACGAGAAAACCAAATTTTTATGACCAAGCAGGTGGGTAGGTATTGTAGGGCTCAGAGCAAGTAGGGGTGCTGCACTGTTAGAAGCAGGCAGCCACCTGTGGGCCTCCCGAGACAGCCCCTGCTCTCCCGCAGCCTGTGCCCAGCCCCGCACACCTGGCAGCGGCACAGGCAGGGCCAGGCCCACCTCTGGGCCCTGGGCACTGCTGAAGGGGAGCACTGTGTGCCGGGGGCTTCCTGGCTCCCACCCTGAAGACTCCACGACCCGGAGGCTCCACCATAAAGAACGCCATTCTTCGCTCATCTGGTTGCCCCTGGAGACAGCCTGCCAAGGCAGAAAGCCTGCTGGCTTCCTGAGCAGACGGGCGAGCACGCCACCCGCCCACGCCACCAGACGGCCTGGGGAGGGGCCTGTCACAGGCCTGGGCTCTGTCCTTTTCCTGGAGTCACAGGGACCCTCACACATCTACTTGCTGGAGGAGCCGAGGAAACAGTGGGGGAATTCTTAGGCAGCCCGTCAAAGAGACCACGCACCCCCCCCCCCCATCGTGGAGTCCGCGGTAGCGGAGCATGAAGCCAGGCTAACCAGACGGTGTGCTGGGCCCGGCCTGGTTCGGTGCCTACCCCACGGCAGGGTTAGCAGCCCGAGGCCACGCTCAGATAACCATGGGGAGTCCCAAGTGGGGGCACATTAGGGCATACGATGGTCCCTGACTGGCTGGGGTCATCTTTGGGATGGATCAGTATTCTAGACCTTCTCCCCACGTCAGTCAGGTCCAAATCTGCTCGCCATTCCTGGAGGCGTGTGGGTGCCCCAACCCCCGGAAGCCCGGAGCCTCCAGCCTGTAGAAGCACCATGAGGAGGGTGGTCTGAGTGGAACGTGGATGGGCAGGGAATGTGAACAGCCAGCTGCGGTGTCAGAGCCCAAGCCCCCACCTGCCCCCAAAGTGGCCCAAGTTGGTTTCCGATACAGCCAGCTCCAGAGCCCGGGGCGTGACGTGTGAGCCCGGCTCCTGCTTCATCTAAGGGCCGGTGGTGGGCTCCCTTGCTCGGGGACACACTGTAAAGTGGGGCGCTCACAGCCAGACACAATACAAGAGCCTCACGGGGGTCAGACTGGAGGGAACTGGCGTGAGGGAGCTGTTCCAACACGCAGTGTGAGCCATCGAGGCCCAGGCAGGCTGGCAGACATGAACTTAGATCGATTTTTTTACCTTGAACATTTGACTTGATAGAAACACCATCTTGGTGACATTGTGTCTATTAGCAAACAACCGAATGGTCACAAGAACTGATTCTCTAGAGCCGCTGTCAGCTTTGTACTTGTGACACAGACTTGCTAATGTTCAAGTTCTATGGCAAACTTTCTCTGTGGTCTTGAGTTTCAAAACCCCTTACTGTTGAACTTCAATAAAAACTTCACATTGGGTCTCCCCTGGTGTCTTAGCACTATGAAGCTGTCTGTAGCCACTGCGGCATGAGTTCGATCGCCGGCTAGGAGTGACCCCCAGGGCACAGCAGACCTCTCCTGTCTCCCCGCTGCTCCCCTCGGCAGTGTGTTTCAGTCCATCTGCCTGTTCTGCTCCCCACTCTGTCTCTGGCGAATCCTTTCAACCCCTGCGCCTCTGGCCTGTACCCCATTTCTTGTGTGCACAAATAAATGCATCTTAAGAAACCCTACTGGAAATTAAAAAAAAAAAAAAAAAGATTATTTATTCATACAGAACTGGGGTACAGGCCAGAGATGTGGAGGGTGACAGGAGTCACCAGAGACAGAGCGGGGAGCAGAACAGGCAGATCAACGAAGTACACTGCTGAGGGGAGCAGCGGGCGGGTCAGGAGAGGTCTGCCACGCATGTGGTCACCTCCTGGGCAGGCGGGGATTGAACTCATGCGGAAGTGGCTTTGGCTTCTCAGTGCCGTGTTTTAACCCGCTGCACCACCAGGGAGGGCTCCTACTGGAAATTTTTATATTAAAAAACAACAACAACATGCATATACTTTGGGGAGTCAAGTGGCTATACTGGAAACCACAAGAAGCTCACGTGTGGCCCTGAGCAGCTCGTGCAGGTACATGCCTGGCACCATGCCGTGTGTGTGGGCTCTGGTCAGGTGCTCCCAGCAGCACCTTAGCACAGAAGCCTGTCTCACTTCCCTGGCTAAAGGCAGGAAACAGGGCTGCAGGGCCTCCATGCGCTGGGGACGCCCTGGCTCCTTCCCTGCTGCCGAGCAGCCAGTCAGCAAAGCCAGAGGCTTCCTTCCTGCCTTCCTTGGGGGAGGGGACCATCTCTACAGGCGGAACATCAGCATGGAGCCCCTAAGGTGCAGGCGGCCCAGTCCCTTACACCCTCTCCCACCACTGCATGGCCCAGCTCGGACCCAGAATCCAGGGAGACGCCATCACAGGGTGCCCAGGGAAGCCTCTGGTGCACAGGCAGCCTCCGCCCACAGCACGCAGCCCGTCAGCCCCTGAGGGTGGAGGACCCGCTGAGCTCAGGCTGGCAGCCTCGGCTTGGTCAGGCTCCGGCAGGGCTGGCACTGGGCTGGGTCCCCTGGTGCTGGTGAGAGGCGCTCCGCACCCCGGCTCTGGGCACCGTTGCCACTCGGCACATAGCGCTCGCTCCAAATTCACTACCTCCGACCCCAGAGCCCGTTGTCTGGGAGGCCTGCTAAGGCTCGGGTCTCGCTATCTAATGCTCTGCACCCTGGAAGTGAGAACTCAGTCACCTGAGAAGGCAACACAGGTTCAGGAGAGGCATGTTCAGGCAGGGAACAAGATGAAATCTGGACGAACACACTGGCCTGGTGAGAACAAGACCCAACGAGCCTGGGGTCCTCCCTGGGAGGAGGGGCAGCACAGGTCATGGGGACCTCAGAGGTGAGCTCGCTGCTGGCTGGTCACAAAAAGCAGACCAGCTAAAGCTCAAAGAAGCAAGGACCCTGGACCCAAACGCCGTTTCTGCCTGGCCAGGCCTCTGCTGCCATTCCCGGTGCCAGGCAGTTACCCGGGCACTAGGTGTGGCTGCAGCCACTGACACAAACCTGCGAGAGTCGCTCACTGCCTCTGAACATCACCCTCCCAGAAAAGGAAGCCCCGGGATCAGGTGATGCCCCCGGACAGGGCAGGTGGGCGTGCAATGCCACCTCCTGCTCAGTCGCTGGAGGACTCCACGGCCCAGAATGGGAGATGCTGGAGGCCTTCTCCTGGAGGGAGGCACGGCCTGCAGACTGAGAGGGGCTGAGGCTGCACACGAGCTGGCTCAGCATGCAGGGCCTGAGGGGGAGCCGGTGTCCTTACAAGGACCCGAATCAGCAGCGCCTCGGCAGCACGTGACTCAGAGCAGACCAGCCTGCCTGGTGGCCTTGGCATGTCGGACTTCTATCATTTTGTTTTACAGATTTATTTATTTATGCACAGAAGAACTAGGGTGTAGGCTATAGGTGCGGGGTGGGGGCGGGGGGGGCGGTTTCAGCAGATTCACCAGAGACAGAGTGGGGAGCAGAACAGGCCAACTGACGAAGTACGCTGCTGAGGAGAGCAGCCAGCGGGTGAGGAGAGGTCTGCTGTATGCTGTGGGTCACTCCCTGGCCGGGGATCAAGCTCTGGCCATAGCAGTGATAGCCCTTAGGACACCAGGGAGGCCTCTTCTATCATATTTAGTCCTGAGCTGTCTCATCCACTTAAAGGAAAGGGTAAGATGATGACCCATGGGCTTGAGCCATTCAGGTCACACATGCCTTTGACAAGCTGGTGAAAGCTGCTGGTCTTTACTGCAGACGACAATGTGCACAGGGACCTTTATAAGCAGTGACAGGCCTGGAGTCAAAGGTCCAGCTCAGAACCTGTGGGCTGACACAGGGCCCTCGGGCGGACTGGAGGGTGCCAGATAGGGACGTTGTGGATGAAGAGGACAGCATGTGGCACAAACACCTGCTGCACTGCTCAAAGGCAAGCAGCAGTGTGAGCTGCGGCGGCCCAGGGCGGCGCAGGCCTTTCCCACTCCCTCCCGAAATCCTGGTTCTACCTGGGCTGTAGCTCGGAGGCTGCCTCTCCCGTGAAGCCCTTACCTTGTCTTGCTCCTCCCTGCACTTCCAGATTGGTGGCTTCACTCTGCCTGGCAGGTGACAGTGTACCCGGGGAGGTCAGGAATGGGGCATGAGCCAGGACATCTGGGCCTGGGGTGCTCTCCCGGAGGGTCCTTCCTGCCTGAATCTCCCACACATCACCTTGAACACGGCACGGACAATGGTGGAACAATCACAAAGACCTATTTTGTGACAGTTTCAGCAATGTTCAATATTATGAAATTCTGGAGCCGGCAAAACAATCTGAGAGTGACCTTGGTATTTGTTGTAATGGGATCTGAAACCATTTCTAAGCCCTGAACACACACAGACATGACGGCTCTTAGGTATTAGTGCAAAGAGCCAGAAAAGGTGATGTTGCCATGGAAACCCAGACCGGCTGGGAATAGCTACTTTGGAGCTCGAGAATCTTCGTTCTGTAAGGTCCCTTAATACTGACCTGGGCACTACCTGGGCAGTGCTCTGACCTGTGACAGGCAGAGTCCTCTTCATGCAGGCGCTCTGTCACGAGAGGCGCCCTGTCAGGGAGACACATTCCCTCCGCCACGTTCAAGACAGAGCCCCAGCTGAGCTTGGGGCACAGGAAACACACAATGGGAAGAGAAAGCGGAAAATCTCCACCCTTTTCCAGGCTGCAGTAGCAGCAAGAAGCTCACTCTTCAGCAGAAGCTAGCGGAAGCTGCTGTAGGAAAGGCAGTGATTGCCTATCAATACAGCCTCCAGCTCAGCCTTCCCCAAACAAAAAGATGCCATGTCAGCAGTTCCCGCAGAAACAATGGGCCACCACAGGGTGCCAGGACCCGACCGGCCTCTAGATGGCGCCAAGTCCAGACAAATGCCGAAATGCTGCCAGCACCCCCAGCTCCCGTTCACACCTTCTTTTCCCTAACTTCCGCCCAGAGACAAGCTGGGGGAGAAACAGTGGCTCCAGGTAGATTTCCTGGCACACCGCACCTGGGCCGCCAGGAGTCAGCAGGAAAGCGACTATGTGTATGTGGGCGCCTCTCTCTCTCTGGCTGGCAGAGGGGAACACAGGCCACTGCTGTCTTCATGCCCTGAAGCTCGTGTCCCGGACTCCTGTCTCCTCAGGCACATGCAGAGGCCAGGCAGCGCACAACAGCCCCAGGGCCCCAGGCTCGGCTAGCAGGAGCCGCAGTGATTTCAGTGTCTTCGCCCCAGATGGCAGGGCTAGGCAGCCCGAGGAAAAGGAGATCACGGGAGTGACTCGGGCCCTGCAGCCTCGGGGCTACGCTCGGGCGCTGACAGGGCACCTCACAGTTCAGAGGTGGGCGCTGCCACTACTAAGTCTGTGCCCCAGGACTGCAGCTATGCCCCCCTCCCCCCTTGACCCTCCCCATTAGCCTGTGAGTGGACAGTGCCTGCTTGACAGCTCTTGAGCCGGGTGCTGGCGAGACCAATGTGCGCGGGCCCCAGGCCCACCCCTCTCCATCCCGCTGCTGCAGACACGCCCTTCTCGGGCAGCCCTGCAACAGCTGCTTTTGGTACTGGCCTGGCAAGCCCAAGGGCTGCAGCACTGCATGGGGTCAGCACAGCTGCCCAGCGACAGGATCCCGGCGGTGGACGAATGAGGTAGACTGTGCGCACAGCGTGAGGCGGAGCGACCGCGTGTGAAAGTCACCACTAGTCCCTGAGTGCCAACCCACGGCAGCCCCGAGCGAGCAGCTACAGAGGCCCCGGGTGCTGCCCCGCCCCCTCCCAGAGCGGGCTGCCCGGGGGCTGGCTAACCCAGCACAGCGTTCACTTCCTTAGACGAGAGGAGAGGGAGGAAGGACAGGAAGCCTCAGCCCTTCCCGATGCCTCCATATCCTAACGGGAGCAAAGAGCCAGGAAGGCTGCACTGGCCACGCGACTGTGAGCAAGGGGCAGAGCCGGGCCCTCCCCAGCCTGCTACGAGGCTCCTCTCCTGCAGCGGTCTTGAGAGGACCTGCAGCTCTGAAGGCCGGGCTCTGATCTCCAAGTCCCCTTTCTCAAGGCCTTCAAATGTGAGCTCCAAAACCCCGAGTGCCCACTTCCTGAGGGGAGCTGTATGCCACTGTCTCAGCCTGGCCAACACAGTCAGTCTAGGGTGCTGCCGGGCCCTAGAGCCACGCAGGGGCCGAGACTCACTGTGCGCCTCCACCAGGTCGATCTGCATGTTGTATGGGACCAAGGGGTCCGGCAGTTCTGAGAAAAAGCTCTTCATGGCGCCGGCCACAGTGTTCACCGTGAAGTCTTTCTCTGCCAAGTCCAGGTTGTGGTCTGAAAAGAAGTCGGAAGAGTGAGCACAGTGACCCAAGCTGAGCGGAAGCAGAAGGCAAACTTGGCACCTGAGGGGTAGGAGGGCCCCGGGGACCCCTGCGGCTGGCCTGGAACTGGGCAGGGACCAGCACTGTCAGGAGTTGAGGCGCGAGATCTGTGTGGGGGCCTGCTAAAGATGTCTGGGGGCCACGGAGAGGCTGACACCCCTGGCTCCCACCACGGTCGCCCCGAGTACAGGAGCTGCATCCTTCCTCCCTGTTTCTGGAGGCCTCTGGCCCCTGGTCTGGTCTGGACAGGCTGCCACCCTCGTGTACACCACTCCCCCGGCCCTGCGCAGGGAGAGCAGAGGCTACTTTCACCAGGGTCACGGAAGCGCCAGTGCGAGCTGCCGCCTCTGTCACTGCTCGCCCTCAGCCAGCAGGACCTGCGGACTCGTTCTTCTCCTTTGGCGCCCCCAAACTACGACACCACCCCAACCCTGCCTCTAGTCTGAATCATGGGCTTGAGCTAGTCTGTGGGGGTCGGCCACGGACAGGAACCGCAGCGTCCACTCTTGGCGTGCCTGGCGCGAGGCCCCAGCGCCTTGGCCTCAGCCTCCAGCCTGCAGACGAGCGGGCGCCGGAACCAGGCACCTGGCACGGAGGCGGGGTCTGCTCCTGCTCTCTGAGCCTGGCCACGCAGGCCTGGCCTGGGCAGAGCGGGACATATTAATCCCGGCTCAGCTTCCTCCCTGGCCGGGCACCGGAGAACTTTTACCGTGTTGGCTGGCGTGCTGCTGGTGCTGGCGGGGACTTCTCAGTGCTCAGCGGATGCTCAGTTCTAAGAGTGAGCTTGGCTGCGGGTTAGGGTGAAACAGATTTGGCTGTCTGGCTCTAGGCCTCTCAAAGCTGACCTAGCCCAGGAAGACAGGAGTCTCTGCCAAGAGCCCATGTAACGCTTGAGAGTGCAGCTGGGAGAGTCTGGGTCCATCCAGCTGTCACACAGTGTCCCCTCACTATGCTTCACTGCTGCAGGGACTCTGGGAGGAGGGTCACTGTGGGCGAGGGGGCTCCTGATACCCAGGGCCCTGGGAAACCAGGATCTTTGTCTCCACACAAGCTTCATGGTACATGCCCACCACTGCTCTGCCTGGCCTGACCAGTGCGGCCTGACCAAACTGCTGGAGGTGTGGGGAGCAGGAACGCTGCCTTCCCGCCGCCTCTGTGGCAGCGTGACGCGGGAGGCCAGGCTGTGTGGGGCTCAGTGTGTTCGCCTTTCTCAGTCACCAAGCCGGCACTTCCTGGCTTCGGGATGAGTGTGGGCAGGGCCCGCACAGGCAGTCTGGCAGGGGCGTGGGCCCGGCCTAGCGAGGCTCCAGCTTGCTTCAGGGCCAGGCGGCGGCCTTACCTTGATCAAACTGTCTCTGCAGACTCTCCATCTCTGACTTGTTCCCGCTGACCCGGTAGATGCCTTCAGTGCTCAGTCCTGCAGGCAAATGAATAGGTATCTCAGGAGAAGAACAGAAAGAGAATAAGAAGGATGGGACCCGAGGACAGAAGGGGAGCGCCAGGGAACTCCATAAGGCACCCACCAGAAGAGAAACAGGGCGAGGCAGTCTGGATTTTTCTAGATGCCTCAATGCAGTTGCCCTCCATTTCTTATTCATTTAAATAAAAAGAAATTTATTTATTTATGCATACAATACTGGGGTACAGCCAGAGGTGCAGAGGCAGCGAGAGAATTCAGCAGACACAGAGTGGGAGCAGTGGGTGAGACAGGAGAGGTCTGCTGTGCCACGTGGGTCACCTTCCAGGGCGGGGATTGAGCTTGTGCTGAAGCGGTTGTGGCGAGCTTTGCAAAGATGCGCTTTAATCTCTTACACCACCAGGGGAGGGCCCATATTCATTTAAGTTTTTGAAAAACTTCAACAACAGCAGTTTGTCTACATTTTGATGTATATTCTTGAATTTTAATTGAGAATGCAATAACATTTTAAAAAGTCCTATTGCTCATTACTCAGCTTTCCCTAAGCCTTCACTGTTAGAAAGAAAGCAGAACTATCTTCCAGAGATCCTTGGCGGTACGGGCCTCTCACTATGTGAATCCTACTCACACTTCCCTCCACTTTTCCCCAGGCGCGGGTCTTCTTATTCTGGACTTGACGGGGGGCTCTGAGTATGTCATGTGTTATGTCAGTGTTCTATACATTTTTATCTTCTAATTTTACCTACTGAAATGTTTAAAATACATCATTTAAAAATGTTAGGTTTTGAAAACCACTTTCCTAATTCCAGATCAGATATTTTCTATTTCTTCTTTCTTGTTCGTTTGTGAGGTTTTTACCTCAAACTGTATGAGCTTTCAGGAACTTATCTAGGTAAAGAAAGGAGCCAGGTGCTAACATGCAATAAAGCACCCCGCAGACGGTGAGATGCCACATGAGGGAACATCACCCGGGCCCAGTTCTCATCACGGCCCACCCTGGCCTCTGGGAAGGGAAACCTGAAGTCCATGCCCTCAGGGCCATGAAATCACTGTACAGTCAAGCGGGGACTGACTTCGAGGGCCAACCACCACCAGGTTCTTTCAGAAGACTGCTTTTGAGGGCACCGAGGAAGCCCGTGGGCCCCACTGCAGCCCACAAGACACCAGGCAGTGAGAGAGCACTAGGCCCTCAAGTCAGTTAGCAGACCCCCGAGAGGCCAGATACAAGCTGCTGCTGCCTTCCTGCCTGCTTCTGGGGTCCCAGATTGGTGTGGCAGGTGAACTGAAGCCCGAGCCATCCACTGCCTGACTTAAAGCTGTGGTTAACTGCACAGACCTTCCATCCCAGAGAGCAGGGAGTTGATGGCGCCGACCACGGGCCTCCGACACGGAGTGCCGAACCGAGACAACGGAGCTCGTCGCTGCACTGGTGTGAGACCTGCCCCATACTACAGACTCGAGGTCCCAGAAGCACCTGCCAGGCGGCGGCCTCCCCCTATCCCTGTTTGGAGTCACCGCTGCTGCACTGAGCCAGGCAAAGTGCTTCCATCCGCCCCCCACTCCCTTGAGAAACAGACAGCGATACAGCTAATCCTTGTGGCCACAGCTGCTGGACAGACTGCAGGCCGGAGAGTGAGGTGAGACGGTCAAGACCTTGGCCCGAGTCACAGCCTGGAGGCAGTGCGGTCTGAGTCCAGAGCCGCCTCAACTTCTGGAGGATGCTTGACTTTTGTGGGCCAGGCAGGGGCCCAGGTCACAGTCTCCCCTCCCTGCAAGAAAAAATGCCCCGGGGCCCTCAGCTTTCTGCTAAGAGCTGGTACACACCACTGCTGTCAACCCAAAGTCAAGGTCAGGAACGGCCACTTTGCCAAACCCGGCAGGTCATTTACAGCGGACGGTCTTCTCAGTGACTTTTCTAAACTGTTCTCAGACATGTTTAAACCTCCTACCCGTTTCACATCTCAGGTGACACATACTGCAAGCTTGCGGATGAATCACCCACACTCTAGCAGGCCGGGGTATGTGTCAGTTGGCTCAGGAACTATGTTCTACCTATTTTTGCCTTCCCCTGAAGAGCAGCCCTCTCTGATACAAAGAAAACGACGGTACAAACGTCAGGATCTTAAACAGTTCCAGAAAGCGAGGCAAAGCCCACAGTCCAGGAGCCTGAGTAGCGAGGCCCTTTCTGGGCGGTGGCAGGTCCTGGCAGCGCAGCCCATCACCAGCTTCAAGCAGCCCTGACCTTCGGCTCCGGCAGAAGCATCCTCTTCCTGGCTTCCTGATGACCATCTGCCCCCACAGCGCGGAGACCAAGCTTCCAATTAGCTATCCGGGAGCCATCAGAGGTGCGGAGCCTGCCGAAACCTCCCGACGTGGCTGATCACAAAGATGAAGCATTTGAAAGTGCAAGGCCAGCTCCCCGGCATCTATTAATCATCCACTCGGCACTTCCTGTGATCTGCACGCATGTTTGTTTTACGAAATCCCATTTTAAAATAGCAAGGCAACTGCCCCACACAGCACCATGGCATCACTTAGGAAAGGCAGCATTTGCTTGCCCACTACAATTTATCACAACTATTAATTAGACGTCAATTAAAAAAAAACAAACACCACAAACTCAGGGAGGATCACCAGCACCACAAAGGCAGCCAGGGAACAAGGGCCGGCGACTCAGGTGAGGACAGGACACCTGACAGCAGGGGCAGCCGGCCAAGGAGGTCCCGGGCCCACACCGAACATGCCAGCTGACTCGGCCACGCCTGCCAGCAGACAGCAGGGCCCTCCAGGAGCCAGCCCCAGGGCTAGTCCGTGCCCGCAAGTCCGCCTGAGAAACGCCACCCTTCAGCTTGAGGCACGTCCACCCGCAGAAGTCTCCAGAGGCCCACACAAAGCGGCCTCACACGCCTTTTGGCTTTCTTTAAAAAAAAAATCCTATTAGTTTCAGGTATCTTCTGTTTTAGTTAATCTCTCGGATCAGAACAGGAGAGAGCTCAGAAGGGCCAAGGTCGTTGGAGCTCAAACTTCAGGACAAATGCCACATGCAATAGCCATGTTCTGAGGCCCCGAGTCCAGAGCCCCACTGAGAGTAAGCGGTCATCACAGGAAGGCGCTTCCTCCACACAGTGACTCTTCATGCGACAGTCACTCCCTGGGGTTGTCCAGAGCTTGTGAACTCTGCCATCACCTGACAGCCACCTGCCTGCGTTGCTGTTTAAAAAAATACCTGACCTAAAAAGATACCACCTACTGGGTACTCACACGTGTGTGCATGTCCTGGTAAGGACCTGTCATGCGCCTTTATGCTAGTTCTCACAGAGCCCTTCTGAGGCTACGACCATGCCCACTTTACAGACAGACCTGAGAGCTGATGGTGGCAACCTGGATCCTGGATCTGCATGCTTTTGCCACTGAGCTTTAAATCCCGAGTTCTCAGTGCTGCGAGCCCAGCACCACGGGGGGTGGTCTGTCTGGCTCCGGGCTCCATCAGGAGGGCTCCCGGTTCTGATGGCTTGGAGCAGGGCCCAAGAATCTGCATTTCTTTCCTCCCTTTCTTTTTAAAAAAGATTTATTTATTTATGCATACAAGAACTGGTGCACAGGCCAGAGGCATGGGCGGGGGTGAGGATTCACCAGAGACAGAACAGGGAACAGAACAGGTGAGTGACTGAAATCCACTACTGAGTGGAGCAGCGGGAAGACAGGAGAGGCCTGCTGTGCCCTGTGGGTCACTCCCTGGCTGGGGATCGAACTCACGCTGCAGGGGCTGTAGACAGCTTCAGAGTGCTGCGCTTTAACCCACTGTGCCACCAGGAAGTGCCCCCAAGAACCTGCATTTCTAACACTGCCAGGTGAAGCTGCTGCTGGGCACTGTGCCTCGAGAACTGCCATCCTAGAGGATGACCCAGACCCCTTAGGTCCCTCTGACTCCAAACTGTACGATCCAGAAACACTGGGGGGGACCTCGGGAGAAACAGAGACGGACACTTCAGAACAAAGCAGTCCCCAGGGCACCGGAAGCGCTGTCTGTTCTGGCAACAACGCTCTGTGTGGTCTTCAAACTCTGACCTGGGTCACAGATGGCTTGTCAGTGGGTGACCAAACGGCAGAGAGCCAAGAGGCCCCTTCTCCCCTTCAGCATTTACTGAGCACCCCGCACCCCAAGGCAGGTAACTGCCTTAGACTTCCAGGAGGGTTTTCCCAAAAACCATTTCGGCAGCACCAGGCGGCCGGAGGACCCAGCGTCCCCCATGCTCCAAGCTGCGCCTTCCCCAGTCTTCCCTGTTGCAGCTGCAGCCCAGCCCGCTCCAGGGCCCTTGGAATGTGGACAGTGACCCAAGGGAGCTTGGAGCCCAGCAGAGGACACCTCCTGCCCTGGTATGTGTCTGATTTCCTGAAACGTCCACAGAAGTTTTTATTCCTGGAGCCCAAGCTCTCGCCTCTCAGCACCAGGGTTCTCAGTCAGAAGCATTCCTGCAGGGGAGGCCCCACCTCCATTCCTGCACACGGGACCTAGTTCCTCCTGTTTCCTTTCCAGCAACAAATCAATCCTTCCCCCCAGCCTAACTCTGACTTGTTCTTACTTCCTGTATTTAGATATCAAAACTCAGCACTTTTCTCCTTCAAAAAAACCGTAATGGGTGCTGCTCTAAAACGCCCCACACCAGACAGATCTTCAAAACCAGCTTTGATCAACTTTTCTGGAGGCTGAAAGTGCAGCTACCAGGCCAGTCTCCTTGTCTCTCAGGCACCCAAGAGGTGAGGGTCGGGTAGAGTTTCAAGGCCAGGGGTACTGAGAGCTCCAGAGAAGCCAACTCCTTGGGGCATAATATTCAAATTGTCTTGAAAATGACTGACTTGCTGGGAGGCGGAAGAAGCCCCCCAGTTAGATCAAATGCCAAAGTACACCTAAGGGGTCTCTCCTGGTAACGATCACAGGCAGCACCCCCAGCCCAGAGGGAGCCGGGGTGCGGGGGGTGCACACAGCATCCCAGGAAGGCAGCATCCATCTGCCCCGGCGCCGGCAGTCTACCTGGAATCTCCTCCTCCTCAGCACGCTGGTCATGTGCCTTTATTTTTTTCCAAAGACTGATTTATTTATGTGTACAAGAGCTAGGGTGTAAACATGTCTATGCGGGGGGTGAGAGGACCCACCAGAGACAGAGTGGGGAGCAGAGCAGGCAGATTCACTGAGACACACTGCTGAGGGGAGCAAAGGGGAGGAGGAGAGGTCTGCTGTGCCCTGTGGGTCACTCCCTGGCTGGAGATCGAACTCCTGCAGTGGCTGCGGACAGCTTCCTATCTGCATCTTAACCCCTTGCACCACCAGGGAGGGCCCTGGTCACGTGTCTTTAACAGGCTCTCAGCACAGGGCTGGGAGCTTAGCTGCTGCTGCTGACCTATGAGGAAAGCAAGCAGGAGGACGAGTAGCTGAGACCTGCTGCCAGGGAGACAGGAGCACGAGGTCAGAGCTCCGAGCACAAGCCGGCCGACACCTGCCTGAAAGGTTCGGCGCGGTAAGGAAGACGCAAAGAGATAGCGAGGCCAGTAAAACCAAAAGTAGGTTTATTTCTGCGCTCCTGGAGATGTTCACTGACCCAGAGTGAGCAGAGGTCAGGGAAGTCTCACTGAGAAGGACAAGAAGGGTCTTTATACGCCTAGGTAGGGGGAGAAACAGCCAGGTGGAAAACCCTGACAAGGAACTGAACTTAGTCTTCTGCCCGGGCTTGCGTTACCCGGTGGTAACGCAACAAGTCATGAGGTTCTCGCTCCCGGAGAGCTGCTTCTGCTTGGGCAACCGCCCCTTCCGTGTGCCTGTGTCTGGATGGTGCTGGCCCTGACACTGCTCACCCTCTGGACTCTGAAAGGTGCGAGCTACTGCGCAAGGCTGCAGCAGAATGGCGGCCTCACTTCTCTTGCCCACACTCTAAACAGCCTTCGTGGAGGCTCCCCCTCTAGGCCTGGCCTCTTCTGAGATCAGTCAAAACAAGCCAGACGCAGAAAAAATTTAAAAACATGCAAGGGCTGTGACACCAAAGGGACCTCAGTTCTGATCTGGCTCTGCCTGGTGCTGGCTGGGTGACAGGGACAAAGCTCTCTACCACTCAGAGTCGGGTTCTCCTCATCAAAAGGGGGCTATTATCAATGACCGTAGAGAGGCCTTCAATATCCAGATGACACAGAAAAGCAGGAAAAACAAAGGGTCTTTGCCTCCCATGGCAAAAACCCAAACCTGACTTCAGCTGAGGCTTCACCTCAAGCACTGTGTAAGCTCTTCGCTGGAATCATCACAGTGAATCCACCCAATGATCCCTTGAGGGGAACGTCATAGTTTTTCACCATTTTAGGGACAAGCAGAGGCTCAGCGAGGCTGAGCGACCTGCCCCAGGCCACAGACTCAGGCCACAGAGCCCACGAAGGAGGCCACGTTGGTGCGCTCATAGCCACGCTGCCACTTCGCGGCCGCTCCCATCCGCCCCCTCTGCCTGGAGCGCTGTCTGTGGGCCCCCGCCACCACGCCAGCCTCCCCGCGGGGGTGCGACGTCCGGCCCCACCTCCAGCCAGGCATGTGTGCTCACCCCGTCAATGTTCTCCTCTGTGTGCGGGACGGGGAGGTAGCGCCAGAGGAAAAGCGCCGCTCTCCACAGAGGGGTGGCGGGAGGCACCCTCGCTTTATTCTCGCTTTATTCAGGAAGAAGTTCCGCCATTGATGACACTGAAGAGTCCCCACCAAACCCCTGCCGCCTTCCTGTTTTGGATGTGCTCGGAATGATTTTCTGGCTCCTCTATTACTTGAACACTGGGGTCGCTCTGGCCCCTCCAGGGCCCTTTGTTAGCTGTCTCCCCTTGGTAATTCCCTCGTCAATCAAGATCTGTTTCTGGCACTGCCAGACCTCCTCTCTCCCCCCGACAGAATGCCACTAACACTCTATTATGACTGCTTGACCGGGTGTTCGCCTCACAACCCGGCTCTGTGGCTTTGTCATTCCCAACACCATTGTATGCACACGCAGCCATGCCAGAAAGCTCAGGCTGTGAGGAAGAAGGGGGTGGGGTGAAAGAATCACACCAGGTCTGGGCCATCAGATGGCTCTCGCCTGGCTGATCCGGCAGGAGCGCCCATGTGTTTACTGTCATTAACTGCGAAAGGTTTCTGGGCCTTGTTCTGAGCCAGACGAGGGCTCCGTTTACTCCTGAGTTTCCAGAAGAGGCACACGACAGATGTGCTGAGACCACACTGGCGAGTGAGCTTGAGGTCAGCCTGGAGTTGACACTGCTGTTTGGGGCAGTCTGCGACGGCGAGGAGAGAAGAGTGTGACCCACGTCTGGGGTGAGCAGACTGCACCCTGCAAAGTAGCAACCGGTGTTTGAAGCTAGGAGCAGCTGGGAGGCCCTCCTGCCAAGAAGGCGCACGTCCTTCGGGCTCTGAGGTGTGACCTCGCCCGCACACCCTTGCCAGCCCGGTGGCATGGGGTGATCGCAGTTTGGCTGAGGCGAGCTGATTCCACTGTGGTGAGGGTCTCACTGGCTGAACAAAGAGTTGCCAACAGACAAGCAGATCCAGCTGGTGCGTAGGTAGATGGGACCACCACTTCCACCCAGGCCCAGAGGTCACAGGCAGATCTCCTCCAAGCACTAATGAGGCAGCGTCTAGCTCCCTTCAGGCCCAATGCCCAGGCCCAATGCCCAGCGGACCGTGTACGGCACAAAGATGTCAGTCATTACAGCTCAGTGTCCTGCCTCTCCTGGCTTCTCCTCAGAACACTTTCCTAGGTTAAATGTCGAGAAACAGATTACCTGCCAGCTGCTCGGGTCGCTGCCCACCCCCACCAGGTACTCTGAGTCCAGGGTAAAATGCAGTCTCCACGTGTGGCTGGGCAGTCCAGGTCGGCCCTGCAAGGCACTCCTGGCTGTTCTTTCTTTAACCTCCACTGTCTCTGGCTGAGCACAGAACCCTCTGGTTTCCCATGCTCTCCAGAGAGATGCAGCTTTGTGAAGATCACACCACGTGCCTGCACAGCATGGAGCACGCTCTCGGCAAACCCCAACCACCCAGTCGCCATCCCCACTGCGAGTGTGCTCACCTGAACTCCAGAAACCAAGTCACGTGACAGCTACACGGTGGGGCAGCTCTCAGAACCCAGGCCATTTGAGCCTGGAGCCCACAGGATGGCTGCAACCCCCCCACCTCTCCCCAGGGTGGAGGAGGGTGCTTCTCGAGCAAGTATACCCAACGCCTGCCTTCCAGTGAACCTGCTGCTCTCCCTGCTCCCCACTCCCAGTGAAGACACAGCGCTTAGCAAATTCATTCTCTCACCATGGTCAGGCATCTGCTGCAGGCCGTGTTTCCCAATGCCAGGAGTTCACTTTTACAGGCCAAGGCTGGGACCCCCCACAAGAGGGCTGAGCCCCTTTCCAGAACTTATACAAGTCCTTGTGAATGGGCTGAGTGGCCCCATCTCAGTCGGCCCAGCTTCTTGGCCTGGCCTCTGCAGATTTCAGCCATGGCACGGCCGGGCTGCCCACAGAAACAGAGAGGGCCTCGCCTGGGATCCTCTGGCTCCCGGGAAACGAATTGCAAAGAGCGAGTCTGAGGCCACAGTGCCTGGGCAGGGCCTCCTGGGGCAGCTCACTGCAGCTGGTGGGACCTCTGTAGCCAAAGCTGGTGAATGCCAGCTCGCTACTGGTTGCCCACGTGTGGGAAACACTTTCACTTCGGCGTCCTCATCTGAAAAATGGGACCTTTGCCCACAGCGCCTGGCCAGAAAGCACTTGGGGACACAACACAGCGGAGCAGAAGCAGCCCGTGCAGCTCCCCCTTCTCACGTGTGACAACCAGAGTGAGGATGCGGCGGCGCGGACCCCTGCAGACCCCACCAGGCAAGGCAGGAAGCACAGCCCTGTACAGCCCGCACAGCCCTGTACGCTGCTCAGTGGCCACTCAGGCCCCGCCAGCCAGGTCTGCGAGGAGGAGGGACGGAGTTGACTGGGTGCTGGTGCGCAGAGGGAAGCGGACTGCAGCAGCAGGCCAGGCGGGCCTGTCGGAACTGTCTCAGGGTCTGGGCTTCCACCCAGACTATTTTGGTCTTGGATGTGAGGGCAGGATTACTTTGTGAAACATGTCCGGCCTCTCTCTGGCTGCGGGGTGCTCCAGGCACCCTGCCAGGGCTTGCTGCCCCGCCAGGGCTCTAGGTCCTGAGGAAATCCGCTAGCCAAGCAGGGCACAGCTCCGTGAGCACTGCTGATCTGGACGAAGCAAAGTGGAGCCTGCTGTTATGGCCGGGGGAGCTGGGAAGGGCAGGAGACTGTGCTAAAGGTAACAGGTAAGGAGGGTGGCGAGAAATGCGCTCATGGGAGGTAATCCAAAACAAGCAGAGGGCTTTGCTTTAAAACTACTTGGATTATGGAAAAGCGAGTCACTAACAAACCTAGAATCAAGGGGAAGGGGAGATTAAGTAACACAGAACCCCCATAAAAATCACAGCATATGAAACCACACACCTCATATTTTAGCACTTTATCATCAATTCAAAGCAGTATAAATACGGCAATTACTCACATAAGGCTGTTGGTGGATTCAAGCTGTAACAGCGCCTATTAAACTGTTAGAGTGATAGATGGGAGTATCTATGCTGAGATTAGCCGCCTTCTCTGAAAGACAGAATTACAGAGGTCTAGGCTGACTGCAGGGAAATAACTGCCTGATTTGATAGCGCTGGAGGTGCCAAATCCCTCCACGACTGCTCTGGAAAGTGGCTTTGATGAACGTGGATGGAAAGAGGCTCTGCCAGGGTAGCGCTCCCTGAGCAGGAAGAGCGTGGGCGTGTCGGCCCGGTCACCAAGCTCACAGCCCCGACAGGCCGGAGGGCTGCAAGGGGTCTTTGCCCAAGGGGCTCTGGGTTGGTTCCTTGCTTATGAAGAGAGGTTAGTGCTACTGTGAGATCAATACCATCTGTCAAATGGTGGGACCAGCTGAGAAACTTGACCCTGTGAAGAAACTGGGATCCCCCCCAGCTGCAAGAAGCACATGGTCCAGAGCTGGGGCTTCTCCTTGGCCCAACGTACCCTCTGAGGGCCAGCAGGGATGTTCCTGCAAGCTGAGCACCACTGCGGAGAGGGCCGGTGGGCTGTGGCGGGGAATACGCGCTAGTGGCATCGAGCTCCGCGGCCCTGAGGCGTCTGGTAACAGGTCCTTCCCAGCCAGACCTGAGTTTGTGATAATACCTCGAGAGCTTCGGGGTGAGGTGGTCACGAGAAAGCCTGTGCTTCGATAAAAAGGCTGGGCGGGGAGAGGGCTACAGACTGGACCATGCAGCTTCTGCAAGCCCGGGACAACTGGGCGCAGGAGCCTGAGGCCAAAGACACTCTTGAGGTGTGGGGTCCGTGCCCCAGGGGCACCTGGAGGCGGTGCTGTGTGCCCCATGCCTCCTTCCCAGAGGCTGCTCTGGAGCTGTGGTCTTTACAAGAAGCTGAAATAATAGGTACAGAATCTGCCCGAGTTCTGAGTCAGTGTAGCAAGTTATTGCACCTGAGGAGAGGTTGTGAGCACACCCCAACTTTGTGGCCAGCAGTATGACAGAAGTGTGGGTAACATGGGGACCTGACCCTTGTGAAGGTGCCTGAAGTGGGGCCAGTCTGAGGAGGAGGCTAACACTAAGTCTGGGTACTTGGTGTCAGAGTCGGAATAGACGCCACACTCTGGTGCCAGTCTTGGAGAGTCGTGAGCAGTGACGGTACGTGGAATGGGGAGCAGAGATCACCATGAGCTGCCTACATCACTTCTCCATGAGTGCCAAGAGCCTCACTTAGTCTGTTAGTCTGTCTTCCTCAGGCCCCGTGAGGCCGGCAATGGGGCCAGCAGGGTATGCCTTTGGCTCAGAAGCCCTGTTCCCAGCGCCACCTTGCGAATCCCATCTTCCCTTATCAGAAAAGTGGAAATCCTGCCTCGGAGGACGGCTATGAGAATGAAGGAGGCTGCGGACCTCAGCACGCGGCCTGGCGAGGCGCCCGCTACACACAGTCTCACTTAGCAGGCGCAGCACCCCACCAGGAACCCGCTTCACCTCCCTCTTCCCGTCGAGGACCCGAGACCTGAGTTAAGGAGCCTGCTCGGCAGCATGCCTGCGGCAGCCCAGACACTGCCCTGGCACCTCATGAGGGCAGGGTTCCGTGGCAGCAGCCGAAGGCTAAATAAGGAGCATTTCCCAGCCTGATTAAGCAAGCTCGGAGTTCACCAACAGCTGGAGAGAATCAGCTGCAGCGGTAGCTGGCCTTTGTCCCACTGCCTCCATCAGGGCAACGCTGTAATTTGCTCTCAGTTATGAAGCTGAAAATAAGTGCAGATTACTTATTCCAAACATTCAGCAGCCACTTTCCATTCACTGATTGGTGGGGCATTCCAGGAAAGACTGAGTTGGTATCTTCTCAAGAACTGTGCCCCAGCCATGGAAGCGTACCCCAATACTAGACACCTGTTTCTCCCCATCATGTGAAGCGGAGGGAGACAGTGTGTGCTGGGCCATCTCTCTATATAGGGAGAGGTATAGCCCGGAGGGGTCACGGATGGTTGTTTATTTGCGACCTGTAATGTGGAGGGAGACACCGGAAAGGAAGCCAGGAGCTAACGTCCCACAGGAAAGCAGGATTACGAGTGGCCATTAGTGTGGTCTGTCACAAGCCTGTGTGACCAGAGTGTCTCCATTCTAGAAAGCACCCCAAGGGGAGGCTGGCACAGCTGGAGGCAAAGCGACCAGCGGGGGTCACAGGGACCCCGCTTGCCATTCATGATCATATCAGGAGAGTTTCATCAGCCAAAAGGAAACCCCATCTCCATTAGCAGTCACCTCAAAATCCTCCCTCCTAACTACTAGCCACACAGCTTTATTTTTCAAGGGCCTCACAGACAGGCCCAGTAAGGACAGCTCCTGCTCTCTGTGCTCTCCTGGCTTCTTTCGCTTGCCGCAGTGATGTTTTCAAAGGCGTTCTTGCATGCCGTAGTGCTACAGCACTTTGTTCTTTCTCGTGGCCGAAGGCGACTCCCAGCAGCACGGTTCACACCGAGCGGGTGCACTCTTCAGCGGCACAGCGGGAGGGGTTCCTCTCCATCTTCTATGACTGCTGCTGCCCCCTCTCCACAAACCTGAGCGCGACTTACAGGTCTTGCCCCCAATGCGACAGATGCACTTGAGCCTTCATGGCCTGCACCAGCGCAGGCCTGGCAGCTGAACCACCCGCTCGCTCTCCTCCCTGGCCCGACTCTCACTCTTTGCCTTCTAAGATTGTCTGTTTAAACACTCGACCTCAAAACTTCACACATCTCCCCAACTGCTGGCGACACCCCCTCCACCCCCACAACCAAGAACACAGGGAACTGTCACCACCCAGACACTGCAACCTTGCCCGAAATAGATGTATCGTCTTCCTTCTCCTTTCTATATACTTACAATTCGTTTCCACTGAATAGGACTTTTGAGGGAAGGGGCCGTCTACAGACTGGCTCTGTCTATACCACTCAGAGCCATGACATGAGCCCTGTGTGCTTGCTTCAGGGGACACACAGCTGAAGACCTGGTCTCTTCCCTCAGTGAACTTAGGCTCCATTGAGGGGCCACAACTAGAATTCAGTGAGTGCACAGAGGACGGCAGAGCATGGCGGGGAGGGGAGACCCTGGCTCCAAGCGGGGGTCAGGGAAGAGCTCTCATGATGGAACAGCAAGGAACGGTGCTGTGGGCACAGCGTGACACCTAAGGAACTGCACGTGGTCCAATCTGTGCACCAGGAGTTCAGCGTGGGCACCAAGTGCCCGCAGTGGCGAGGCTAGAAGGCGGCGGGCGGGAACAGTGTGCTCTGCCCTGGGGGGAATCTGTTTTAGGGAGAAGTGCAGCAGTGTGGCTACAGGGCTGGACTGCAGGGGCGCTCAAAGCCAGACCCAGAGACCAGGCTGAAGAACACGGGAAGGGTACCCCAGATTTCATGCCAGCACAGGTGAGCAAGATCTCCTAGATGAAAACCAATTTCTACGTGCCCACTGATGCGATGAGATAGCGGGGTTTGACGAATCTTCTCAAATTCTTTTGTTCAAATGAAGGCTAAATGAACCTTACGCATCCAGAGCCCTGGTGGCCTGCCTCACGCAGAAGGACTTCCCTAGAATCCCGGGGAGGAGGGCGGGGGAGAGGGAGGGAAAACCAAAAAAGCCTCCAGCCCAGCCGGCCACCAGAGCCCGGCAGACATGAGGGCCGTACAGTTACCTGACTGTGGTGCCGCCCAGCCCCACACCTGACTCACCCACTCTGCTTCCAGACAGGTACCAAGTCAGCTTTAGGGGTTTCCTTCCAGTCCGATGCTCACCCAATGCCTCAGCCTTACAGGCACTGGGCAAGCTCACGTCATTAACCATAATCTTTTCTTTTCCATGTAACTATCGTTCCAGAAGGAACTGCTCTGTGACTTCCTTAAGGATATGGCCCTCACACAGGAAATATCGTGTATTCGACAAACCCAGAAACATTTATAAACCAAATAAAATTCTCAATGGAACAGTGAAAATGCCCAAAACAAAATATCCAAAAAAATCACGTAGCATTTTGGTAAAAAGGAGCAAAACTATCTTTTTCAAAGGTTGGAAGGTTGCCTGGGCTGTAACAAGAGATGGTTTCCAAGCAATCACCCCCTTTACTGACTTGCCCTGGACTGTGCTCTTCTGGGGACAGAGCCCCGAGCACCCAAGGGAATTGCTCGTAACCGTCCTCAGTTACTCTTTTAGGAGAATAAAAACTGAACAGCAGGACTGTAGGATATTTTGGTAGAGAGCAGCAAGGGGAATGGGAAACAAGAGTTCAAAGATTGATTCAACTGGCTATTTGAAAACATTTTGTAAAAATAAGAACTTAGAGCCTGATTTTGGTATAAGTCCAAGAAAGTGAAGTCTGAACAGCACAACCTCAGGAAAGCCCCAACTCTTAGAACAGCTGGTGGAGTAAGCAACGGGCCCCACCCGGCCATCCGGCAGCCAGAGGCTGCTCACAGCGGGCGCCAGCGCGGACTCTGCGCGCCTCCCAATCTCCAGCCAAAGGCAGCAATTTTTGACCACAGGAAATGCTCCAACATCCAGCTATGCTTTGACTCAACAGTAAACTTCAAGATAAAACCTCCACAGCAAAGCACGGAAAACCTGCCCTCTGAGTCAAATGCCATGAAAACAACCCCTGGGAACCCTCCCTCTGCCACTCTAACACAGGCGGGGAAGACAGAGTCTGTTTCCTCTGGATGCTGAGCACCTCCCCTCCCTGAAAAGACAGGTGAGAGAGGGCTGGCCAGCAAAGCAGCAGCAGGGGAGCGGGTGCAGTGAGAAAGCGAGTGCGAACGGAGTCACGGGCCAGCAGCCTTCACGCCTCAGCACCAGCCTTCCTGCGGCCTGGGGTTTTCACAGTGGCCTGGGCTATGAACCCAGAGCCCCCAGCTGGCACATCAGCTGGCTCTCAGCCTCCCTCTCATTCTTCACGGGCCTCGAGGTGAGAGACACCCGCACACTGCCTGCCATTTCAGCGCCAAAAGCATCGCTTGGCCAATCCTTGCAGACGGTCCCGGGCTCTGGCTCCCAGCACAAAGCTCAGGAAACCTTGGCATCCATGGTGAGAGAGAGCGGGCCCTTCAGCTCCTGGGGGTCTTACTGATAAAATGAAAGAGTTGGACTAGGTGCTTTAAAACACGGCTTTACGGAAGCACAGCACACATTTCTAAGTTCACAGAGAAAGGTTCAGTGATTACTTTGAACACACCCATGTAACCAGCACCTGTACGAAGGTACAGAACACCACAGCAGCCTGGAAACCCCCCTCCAGTAAGGGTGCCGTCACTGTCCAGGTCTAGAACACCTAGGCAAGTTCTTTCCGTTTTCCTGCTTTAGACCATCAGATGCAGGCAGTGAACTGTGGCTTCTTGCTTCTCTTGCTCAATGTGCTCCTGAGAATCAGCCACAGGGCAGAGGTAAACCAGATGACTCTGAAGGCATATTCCGATTCCGACATATCACCTCTGAATGCCCCTGTCCCGTGCGGGCAGTGTGGGGTGCTGGGTGGCGTGCTGGCCACCTCCACCAGGACACGGCACGCACAGGCCCTCCGGGTCACTGTGAGGTCTCCCTTCCACAGACGCGCTGTGCCTCTGAGCGCTTCGGGCAGATCTTCGCTGCAGGGCTGCTTGTACAGGGACAGACCAGAACTACTGTCCTTTACTGGGAAACTGACTCCTGAAGTTGTGACATAGCCAGGCCAAGGAACAACACACTCAGTGAAGAGGGGAGGCGGGTAGGCAGGGGAGGGGCAGTCGTTTCTCTGTACCTAACTCACTAACGTGGCAAAGCGTCCACAATTTATTTTTAGGCAGGACACAAGCCATACACAGAGCGCGCCTGGAATCGTTCCACTCGGGTGGGAGCAAGCAGCACGTGCTCGTCCGTGCGTGCACCGGCAGGGCAGAGTGTGCTGGACAGTGAAAGCCCTAGCCACAGGGGGCGCTGAGAAGTGGACACGCCAATTTTACTTTTTTCTAGTTCAAGCGACAACAGCTTATTTTTTAAAGCTCTATACACTTAATGATAAGTTTCTTTCCACACGCTGCAGCAAGCACATATAAGCAGTAAAAGCTCTATCTCGTGCCACTAGCCCTCACCAACAACCGCCCTCCCAGAGCCAGCTGTGAGACACCCCCGAAATCTCCACTGTTTCTGGGCATTTCCCTGCTCGAGTCGTAAAACCACAGGCTTCCTCGACCTGACGAGCGTGAGCATGTCAGGCATGCCCGCTTTTAGTACGGGCAGTGCCCACGTCAGTACATCAAGAGAAGCCCGACCGCCCAATGCCTTCCGGGCACCCCTACTCTATCCGCGCTGCAAACCTGTCCACAGGGCAAACTCCCAGGCGGTCAGTGACTAGAACCAAGGACATAAAGGTTTCAAAACTTTAACAGATACTGCCCAATTATTGCGTTTAATGGCCGTATCACTCGATGTCCACCATCAGTCCATGAACACACCAATTCCCAAAGAGCCTGCCTTCGATTATTTTTAACGAGAGGACTCACTTCACCTCAAGGGGACGGAAACTGAAGACCTACGAAAGCCAGTCCTGAGTTCGAACTCCTCTAGGAGGTCTCCCCGTGGCTACCTTTATCTAGCAGGGCCAAGGCACCTGGCGCTGACACAGGCCCGGCCAGAGGAGGGCTGGTCCGGACACGCAGTCACAATAATCCCATCTCTACAGCTGTGCTCCTCGCTGTGAGAGTGGTGGGCCTTTGCAAGCTGTCAGCCCTTAAGATAGAAACAAGAAAGATCAAGCCCTGGAGTTCTGACTCAGCACATTTAAGCTGAACTTGCTGCTACTTACCAGTGAAGCCACTTTGGGGCAAATGACTTACTTTTCCTCAATACCAGCTCATTATTAAGAAAAGGGAAAAGGGAGTTGGCACGGCATAGGACTTTGTGGAGATGAAGCGTGATCATGCAGCAAAGAGAATGGAGATCGCTCATGACACTTGCCCTCTGCATGGTCACCCTGGAGGTCTACCAGAGGCCTCGCCAGCCCAGGGACTGCCACAAGTGGAATGCACCAATCTGAGCACCGGGGACCAACAGAACACTTGGCAATTTTGCTGAAACTCCTGACAGGTGGCAGTGGCTGCGGTCACTGGTAGTGCCTAACCCTCCTCTCCTGTCCTGGCAACAAGGAAGAATGAACTCCCCTACCTCCCCTCCCCCGGGGCTGGATGAGGCCAGGTGACCATTTCTGACGGGTGACTGTGAGAACTGAAGTGAGGTCAAAGCATTTAACAAGTGGAATGAGACCCTCTAGAAGCCTCTTTCCCGCTGCACCGTTGAAGAGAGTGGTTGTTCCACTAGCTGCAGCTCTGAGAGGACAATGAAGAACAGATAAATATCACTGGTAAGAAATTTGCTCTTTTAAGTCACTGAAATTTTTACCTGGACTAGCTTGACTGATATGAAGGGGCTAATGGAGAAGAAAAATGTAGCTACAGAAGTGATGGTGAGAATTAAGGCGCACACCTAGCCTCTAAAATGGACTTGTTTCTCCTCATAAAGACAACAAAAACCCGTGAAGCCCCCTCCAACGTGCCCTGAGGAAGCCCCAGGAGTGGGGGGCAGGTTGCCCAGCAGGTCGTGGGGCTTCTTGTTTTGGGGGTTAGGCTGTTCTGCACTTGATCCTGAGGCAAATACTCCATGGCTGGTGCCAGAGCATCTTCCTAATGATTCTCAGCACAGTCCCCTCACCCCCCACATGCCTCCTGAGGAGAGAAAGCTGAGCTGACTGAAATGCTAACAAAATCACAGGAAGACAGAAATAGCCAGGCTAGTGGAGAGAAGGCAAGAAAGCATCTAAGAACCTGTCCCTCTCAGTCAAGCCTGAAGCCACTCCCTCAGTGAGCTTAGGCTTCCCTTCCTTCAAGGGCACAAAAGCAGCACTTCCTAACCAAGGGCAGTGAGGGTTCTCAGAGCAGGCAAATGTAACAGCCATGAAAAATGAATTTTTCAGAATGCTAAATTTATTTAAATTAGAAGACTGATGGAGTAGTAATAAGGCAGACTACAGAATTTGTCCCTTCTTGAGGAAATCACACAAAAGCAATGAGGAGAATGAGAAAGAGAAACATCAAGTCTTTGACAAAACTGGAGACATCTGTGACCCCAAACCCAATACATGAGTAAGAACCGCTGAACACTGTAAAGGTCACCGGGGGTGTGGGAACGCGATGAGAGAAAAGCCTGCTGTCACAGAAGTCGGGCAGAGTGTGCAAGTGCGCCCCCAACAGAGACCCTTAGCTCCAGAGGCACTGCCAGCAATTCTCCATCTCTGCAGCGGGCGCTGGCCGGGAGCCACTAGCTGGACCCCCAGAAAGTGACTGTCCGGGAGGCAGGGCGACAGGAACCTGTGGGGACACAATGGCCAGTTCCAGGAGGTGGACCAAGAAAGGTCAGGCACACTGCTCACTTCCAGGCCTTGTAAGGAGTGTTTTGCTAAGCTAGAAGGCCCCCCACCAAAGAATTTTCTAGAAACTGCAGGAGTAGGAAGGAATCCCTTCATTCACAGATGAATGACAACTTTAAAGGATTCATCTATTGAACTAAATTGTTTATTAATAAAGATGGTAAATTGTATTGTTCCTATTTGCAATAAAAAAGGGGGGGAGTCACATGATACCTCTAGGAAGACTAGCAACAAGGAAGGTGCAAGAGAAACCAACTGCAGAAATATTCATGAAAAAAAAAAACAAACGCTGCCATACAGTGAATAAAAATATATTCCCAGGAATTCACAAAACAACGACCCAAGCAATATCCCCTCTAGAAACCACTTGTGTAAAAACTGAGTTACAAGCATTTAGAAAAAAATATGAGGCCTTAAAAGATAAAACACGTAGGGGTCGCTCAGGTAGTAGAAGAAAAAAATAAGCATTTTTCCATTACAGAAACTTCACGGGATAATTCACGGGAGCAGCCCACAGAAATCAGGAACACACTGAATTCACTCGACTGGCTGAGGACAAGTCAGGTGGCCACGCACTTGAGATGCACAGGGCAAGGAGTGGACAGGGACGTAGACCATCAGGCCTCCCAGGAGCCCCTTGCCCGGCCTTGGCCAGGAGCCTCTTGAAAGCCCAGCTTTTGGGCATCATGTGGGGGTCTCATTACCCAGGCCTGGCCGATTCCATCTAGACCTGGTGACTGGGCTCAGCCTCCTACCGTGCACCCCGAAGAGCATGCAAGTGGGGAGGGTCGGGAGCTGCAAGTTCCAACTCTCCAGTTTGCCTCAGTCTTTCTGGTGGCCAGGCCCACCCCGAAGTTACGGAGAACCTCAACACCTGTTATTTCATTAGCTCATAGAAGACATCACTTCAGAAACCCCATCCATGGATTTTAGGAGCAGAATACCAGAATCTGGGAAAAGAGACCAAGATCTACTATAGTTCACCAAGTACAATTTATTCTAAGGGCTATGGGTTGGGTCAGTAGCAGGTAGTTATTCATTTAATGTATTCATTATCAAGTGCATTAAAATGGAAAAAAATGAAAGGACTGCATATTTTTAAAAGTTCAAAGGGTAACTTGATTCTACTTGTGATAAAGCAAAAGCCCTCAGTAAAAATGGATGAGTAAATAAAATCCAAAATAAAAATGGAAAAAAAAATTTCTCATTCTAAAAGCCAACCTGGAGCAAAATAAAAATATCCACTATTATTAGCATTATTTAATTTACCCTGGATGTCCTATAAGTCAAAACAAGTCCAGAGTGAAGAAAGTCAGAGGAATAAATCTGGGAAAAGAGGTAAGACTTAAGTATCTAAAGCTGCTATAAATCATTTACCTAAAAACCCAAGAAGTTCTGTATCTTGAGTGTGGTGGCAGTTACATAATCCTATACTATACATTTGTTAAAACTGAATACACACTTAAAATTGGTAAGTTTTATTAAATGTAAATTATATTTTCATAAAGCTAACTGAATTCCTTGTAAAATAACAAGCAATAAAAAATTCAGTAAGGAGTCTGGACACAAAGTTAACACGCAGATGTCAAAAGCCTTCAATCTATTTAAGCACCACTTATAAAATGATGAGAAGTCGCTTTTAAACCCACCTCCAAAAAAATGTGCAGCACCACAGGAGGAAAACTAAAACGCTACTGAGGGACACAAAAGAGGAAATAATATCATAAAGACATCAACAGTTATTATGATTTAATATGACCCCAGCAGGACTACGAAAGGTTTCTTTTTAAAATTAAATAGATTCTGAAGCTCATATGGAAAAACAAGCAAGCAAGAAAATTCCAAGCGGTCAGCTATGAAGCCGCAGGGACTGAGGCGGGCTGGGCAGGGCGCCGCACGCCTGGGCACCGCGGGGCACCGGGTGCAGGCTGCCCGGACAGGCAGCTTGTGCAAGGCTGCGCTGTACAGCTGAAGTGACGGCTGTGCCTTCCACAAAATAACTTTCAGAGAAAAACAGAAACAAAATGGGAGAGGGAAAATCTGTGATGGAGTTTCAAAAAAACGATCTTGAAGTGGGGTAAACCCTTTCTAAATATATCAAAATCTCGGAAGCCAGAAAAAACAATGGAAAATTCAGCTATAAAAACAACAAATGACACATTCTATAAAGAAGACGATACACAAGGTGCCTGCCAACTTATGAGTGGACGGAGGGAGGTGGGTTCGTTGTGGGGAGAGGGCAGAAGCTGAGAGGGGACTTACTTTCTCCTGCGTTATCATCCAGCATTTTGTGCCAAACACAGGATAAAGAAAATAACAGAGGACCACTCTGGATTCTCAAGTCACCTTCCTGACTACTTTGGGATTAGTAAAGTAACCTCTCTCTCTCTTTTTTTTTTAAAAGATTTATTTGTGCATACAGAACTGGGGTACAGGCCAGAGGCTCAGGGGTGGCGAGAGGCTTCACCAGAGACAGAGTGGGGAGCAGAACAGGCCGACAGACCAAGTACACGGTTGAGGGGAGCAGCGGGCGGGCCAGGAGAGGTCTGCCGCGCCATGTGGTCACCTCCGGGGCAGGCGGGGATCGAACTCATGTGGAAGCGGCTTTAGATTCTCAGTGCTGTGCTGTAACCCGCTGCGCCACCAGGGAGGGCCCAAAGTAAACTCTCTTTTATGAAATAAGTCATAGAAGAGTTGTGGAAAGATTAAACATCCTTGGTTGGCAAAGCAAAATGTTGGGAACTCTATCACTTCCAAAATGCCAAAGGGTGCTGTCACAGCCTATGGCATTAGGCTGGGAAGCAGCCTAAATGATTAAACTGAGATAGAAGATTCAAGAAACACGACCCAAGTTGTGGCCTCCCCCCCCCCCCCCCGGCTGTGTGGGCTGGTGGCGCTGTGTGGCCGCGCACACCTGTTGGAAAGCGCCTAGAAGCAGAGGCCTCACCTGCAAGACAGACTAACCCCAGATGGGACAGCTGCGAAGTTGTGACTTGCAAGCACTGCCACTAACAAGCATTTGCGTTTTGATTTTCCACTCAAATGTCGTGCAGGTGGGCAGCGCCATCTCTGTGTGCGCAGCAGAGAGCGCTTCTGCCTCTCAAGCAGCAGGCCCTCCTGCTCCTGCCCTGAGCCCTCGTCCTAGTCACTGTCCTCTGGGCACTGGAGATGCTCATTCAACACCTGCATAGCCCGGATGAGTGGACAGTGCTGGAGCTAAAAGTCAGAGGCTCTGACCTGCCTCAGTCACCCCGCCACACGCCAGCATTACGACGCCCAACTCCACAAATCTGAATGAACTGAGAAAGCTGACTTGGATTAATAAATCATCGCAAGTCTTATTTCTTTAAATCAGGCTTTGACCAAAAAAGAGAAAGAAAAGAAGAAGGCTGCACCACGTGAATAGCAGTGGTAAAGGCCTGCCTCAAGAACAGCTGGCTCACTTGGAGTTAGCACGTTGAGAGCTACACACAGGATCTATCAAATATTTAGTTGCCTAAATCTAGGAGGAGATATGGCTACCTCAAACTGCGTCTAATCTTCATCCTCACTGAACAGATGAGGGAGCTGCGCCCCGCGCAGACGAGGATCCACTGAGGCGCCAGGGCCAGCTCGGCAGCCAAGTGGGGGCTCCTCAAGGGCCCTCTGGGCCGCTGTGTGCAGCGCTCTCAGCCGGCGGCATCACAGCTCGCTCTTTATGTCTTTCAAGAAGGGTGACACACCTAAGGGGACTGTACAGCAATTTCCATTTTGTAGAAAGAAAGAAAAACATCTTTCCCTTCCATGTCCTAAGGGGTGCCCTCTGGAACCTTGTTTGGAAACTGTGAATGCCACCCCAGTGCTCCCTGCACAGATGACCGTGACGGGGATGCTCCTGCCCCGGCATGGAGGCAGGGAGGTCTGCCACCTTGATGGATTCTGCCAAGAAGCTGGCGGCTGTGGGCAGGATGCCCCTCACCAAGGGGACGAAGTGAAACACTTACACAGAGCTCAGGACTGGAACGGCCACTGTCACGCTCCGCGCCCCAGATGAACACCCACACCTGGGCCCAGCCGGTGTGCCCCCAACTGCCGTCCCTGACAGCGGAGCCATCCTGGCTGCGTGCCACAACCCTCGCCCGGCAGCTGCCTCACACAGACCGGCTCCAGAACTGCGGGAGTTCAGTTCAGGCTAGCAAAATTTTCACCCATTCTTCCTCATCTAGTCTTAGTGATATTAAAATACAACAATGAACACAAAACTGATACTTCCCAAGGCCCAAAAGAATTGGGCTAACCCCAATTCAAGATCCTTCACGCCCGTCATGGGTAACAGGAGTATGTATGCTCCAGTCAGAGTCCAGCCCAGGTCAAGTTTCTACGCAACACTCTTGCTCCCACAGCCCAAGACTGGCTCCTGACTGCCACAACAGAAGACTCTTTTGTTGTGGCTTCTGAGGTACAAAAAGTAGATCACTGATTGTAGTTCCAGCTATCAGGAGTGCTGGACTACATACTAGAAAGGTTTGCTTTCAACTGAACCACAGTGACGTGACAAGATAAATTATGCCAGCTTGTTTTTTTAAAAAAGTTGGTAGGCCACCAAATTCAAACAGTCAAAGGATTCCAGCCAAGAGTGAAAGACGACAAACTGCCCCCCCACCCCGTTTGAAAAAGTGGTACTCCATTGTGTGACTCCAACTCAGCTCACATTTCACACGAGCCAAACCCCCAAGAGGCAGTGAGCCACAAGGGCGTGAGTTTATCTCTTCAGACGGGGTCCTCAGGGGTCGTCTTCTGCGTAGCCCTGCACCGTCTCAGTCCTTCTGATGTCCTGTTGCTGCAATCCCCATTCCTACTGACCCAGTTGCTCTGTTCTGGCCACCTGAACACAAAGGTCCCTGATACGTCCCTGGAGAGCCAGGTGCAGGGGACGCATACGTGAAGAAAGGCCCGCCTCACCCGGGGAGCTCAGAGTTCCGAGGATGCTATGGCCACCTTGCTACCTGTATTCACCTTTTCAGGCCACCATGATGAAGCACCAAGCTGTTGGGTGGCGGTGCAATAGCAGCAGCTAATTTTCTCAGAAGTTCAAGGTGAAAGTACGGACTGACCTCAGAGCCCTCTTGGGTCTCTTCCTGGAAGGACACTAGTCCTGTCAGGCCAGGACACCACCCTTATGTCTTTATTTACTCTCCATGCAAGGGAGATCAGAAGAGGAATGAATGTGTGGAGAGTTGCAGGCTTTAGAGTGAGTCAGCGCTGGTAGGATGGAAGGAAATGACATGCCAGGCACGGAGGACAGCAGTGGGCAAAGACACGGGGGCACGAAATGGAAAAGTGTGAAGAAAGATGAGGCCTGGGAGACAAGGCAGGATCAGGAGCTGACCCACTGCTTTCGTCTCTGGTATTCTCTGTCTTGACCACACCCAGCTCTTCCTCCTTCTCTCCCCCACAGTTACACCCCTTCATCCTCTTATAAGGGTCTTAAGTGGACCAGGTCAGTGATATGTGGACCTGGGCACATGTTCGGAGCAAGGAAGTCTGCTAACTCGGTGCACTCAAGTCCCCAGGGGTCAGGCCTCCTTTCCAGTGACCAGAGTTGTTCTATAAACAAAAGCCAATATCGCCACTCTACTAGAAACCTGGCTTCTAACCTCACTCCCAGTAAAAGCCGGGATCCTTACCTGGAAGGTTCCACTCAGGAATTCTCTCTTTCTGGAAGGTCCGTCCCCAGATCGTGGCCTGACTCCCTCCCTCATTTCCTTCCAGGTGCTCACGAAAGGTTTCTCCATATTTAAAAGTCCAACACTCACCCCAGACATTCCAAATCCCACTTTTCATTTTTTCCCTCCTGAGCATGAGGAGAGGAGCCGCCGGATCCTGGCATCTGCCTTGCACTGGCTGGGCCTGCGGCTGCAGAACAGGCAGCACTAGGCTGCCCACAACTGTCCTGGCAGGGCCTTGCATGGCACCTGGCATGCGGTGTGCGGGGTGCGGACATCTAGGCGCTGATGGACAGCGAGGGCAGCACCTTCACGCTCCAGGCACCCCAGTCCTCGCACACTCCGGAGCCCAGCAGAGAAGTCAAAGCACAGAGGACTCCTTCTCTAAAGAGGGAGGTAAAATGGAAAAAAGTAACCACGGAGGAGAGCGAGAAGAACAGACAACAGAGCTCCATGACCACAAGGGGAACAGAAGCAACTCAAAATTAACACAAGAAATAGATGAGTTGCAATCAACTGACAATGAAAACTTCACGGCAAAGTAACAACGGCCCCTGCTTCTGACTGCTATGTGCGAGGCCAAGATCTTCTGTGATGACGCGTTCGGTCCTCGCGGCCTTGTCAGGGCGCTACCACCAGTAGCCTTTTAGAGGAAATCCGCCTCGCAGACACACAAGCTGCACTGAGATTTTAAACCAAGTTGTACCTGGCTCCAAGTCCTGGCTGGACCTGCCTGCCTGCCCTCCTGGCTCCCTTAGGAACCCCAAAGAAGAGGAATGAATCGCTGGATTCTTCTTCCTGGAGGGAGAAGCTGGAACTGGACCGTAGATGGGACACCTCTGCACAGGGTGGGCAACAGAGTCCCGTGGACAGCAGGGCCTGGGGAGCGGTGGTGCCCCGACCAGGGCCCCAGAGAAGTAGAAGCGCATCCAGACCAGGTTACAGAGACAGCAGAGCCCAACAGCGAATGCTAATTGCCAGGTACAGCTAAGCTCTTTAATGGACCGAATCACACCAGAGACTCAGAGCTCCTTTATTCCTTTGAAGTTAAGCAAAGCGAGTCACAGAGAGGTTAGACATTTATCTGTAAGCATCGGGTGGGGACCTGAATCTAGGCAGTTGGGTTCCCGGTCCATCCTGCACAGCCTATTCAGTAACAAGAGAAAGGGGGGAAGGCCACAATGTACACACCCCACACATGTGCACACGTTCGGGGCAATTGGCAGAAGCCCTCGTGTGGCTCCTTCACAGCTGGCCCACGGGGACTGTTCTGCTGGCCCTGGGCCTGCCGTCATCTGCCTCCCGGGTTGGTTGCTGGGCTGTCTCCCCAAGGCCGCTGATCTAATGGCGAGCGCTGCTCCCTGGAGGTGCTCTCCTCAATTAGCAGTGAAATGTAAGTCTGCCACACAGAACACATTCTGTTCACTTACCCCGGCAAATGAGCGAAGTCAGGAGAAGGCCACAGCTTTCAGCATTCTGCCAGAGGGCAATTTATAGAGAGGGCTTCCATTTGTGGAGAGTTGCTGAGGGTCACCTCTGACCCAACGCTATAGACACCAATTTTTAGGCCTCAAGCCAAGGCTGCGGGCCTGGTATTCACTTAGAGACATGCAAGGGCCTCGCTTCTGAATATTGTCTCATCCGTACCACACATGGTGTCCACAGGGCTTACTAAACCTTTCGCTCTGCAGTCTCACTGGTAGGTGTAAGTAAGAACACCTACTCATCTTTACAAGGGGCCAAAGCTTAGTCAGAGGGCAATGTCCTGTGGTGACCTAGCAAATAACAACCACAGGGTTATCAAGGTTGGTGCTAACTACAGACCACTAGAGTGTGGCCGTGTAGTTCCAGTCAAGCACAGGATTGATATGCAAACAGGAATGATCTGGCTGCTATAAGAATGCAAGAAGCTTATGTACAGACACACCCTGCCAGGACCCCTCAAGGTACAGAACACAAAGCCGTCAGGTGGTGGGAGATTCCTACTGCGTTAACACTCAGCTTCCTGGGCTCTTACTCTTGCAGGGACTGGTATGCGCTCTGGGCGCTCTTTCAGCCCATCATATTCAGCTTGCTAAAGGAATCACAGCAGTCTCCTCCCCAGCGCATACTGAAAGGCACTAGTGCACAATGCATCAGGATCTGGGTGTAAGCTATGCCAGCAGCGCTGCTTATAAAAGCCCCAAACCAGACAGTACCACATGCTCACCAGGGTAGAATGAAGGCCCAATCAGGGCCAATTCACAGCATGGAACAGTATATAGTAGTAACAACGGACACAACTGTAGATTAGTCACACACAACTGCAAGTGAATTTATGGATTCAACCTCAGAGAAAGCTCACAGACATAATATTGAGTGAAGAAAGCCAGACACAAAACTGTGTTTGGTGGGCCCTCCCTGGTGGCACAATGGGTTAAAGCGCAGCACTAAGAGGCCATCTACAGCCAGGGCAGCTCGAATTTGATTCCCCCTCAGGGAGCTGACCCATAGGGCGCAGCAGACCTCTCCTGTCTCCGCTGCTCCCCTCAGCAGTGTGTTTCAGTCGAGTTCTGCTCTCCACTCTATCTCTGGTGAGTCTTCTCACCTCCACACCTCTGACCTGTACCTGTTTCTTGGATGCATAGATAGAAGACTGTATTCGGTATGAGGCCATTTTTACAGTACTAAAGCAAGTACAACTCTTCTACCCTAAGAAGCCAAGAGAGTGGCTTCGTCATGGCTGGTGAGAAGTCTGTTAGGCGGGGGCAGGGGGGTGGGTCATCGTCTGCTTCTTGGTCTTGGTATAGAGGTGTGATTGCTTCCTGGCTACTGGGTTGTAATTATGATGGGTGCACGACGGACAGGATTCATTTTATTCTCAAACACCCCCTTTGAAGGAGCAAACATTTTTAGACTCAGTTTAGGATCAGACAAAATGAGGCTTAAGACAGCTGAAGGTCTGCGAGGGAAGCCAACACCAGGGATGACTCTAAGCACCATGGGATTTAACGCCTGGTTATTCAAATGGGGTGCATGCCATAAACACAGAAATAGCATGAGACCCCCCCCCCCCACCGCTGTTCTTTTTTATGACACTGACCTGTTTATGAGTCCACACCAGTTGTTTTGGAAAATGGATCCCATTCTGGTTTTTTCTGATTACTTCCTGATCATAAGATTCAGATGAAATATTCTGGGCAAAGAGGCACATAAAGCCGGGTTGAATCACCAGTCGGGTACCAGGTGTCACCCCTGGATAAGGTGGTAAACCTCAAATCTCTCGATTATTTCCTCTTTGTTATCAGTAATTAATGTGCTGAGTAACATTCTGAGGTCGTGTAAATTTTGAGTTCCCTTCATATCTTTTTCTGGTGATGTTTTTTAGTTAGACAGGGGATACTTCCACCACCTCAAAAAGTTTTCCCATGCTCCTCTGCAATCAATTCTTGCCACGCTCAGCTCCCAGGCAACCAATGATCTGCTTCCTGTCCCTACAGATCAGCTTGCATATACCAGGGCTGTGTATAAATGGAATCGTAATTTGCAGGCTGTGGAGTCTGGCTTCAGTCATCTCAGCTTATGATGATTTTGCGACCTGATGTGGGCGTGTGCAGTGGCAACTCCCTCCTTTTGGCCCCTGACTGGTGAGCCAGGCACAGCCGGGTCTGCTTGTGTTCTCACCTGGGGACAGACACTGGGGGGTTCCAGCCGGCACTCTCACTAACAGAGCTGCTAAAAAACAGCTGAGCACAAGCCTTTGTGAGCGTGTTTTCATTTTTCTTGGGTGAACACTGAAGACTGCGATGGGATGAGTGTGTTCTGACATCCTAATAAACTGCCAGAGAACTCCCCCCAACCTGGAGCCTGGGACTTTTAATGTACCCCAAAGTTGCTAAAGCCCAAATCACAAAGCATTCTCCTTCACTTTATGCCCACTGCCTCATGCAAAACAAACAAGAAGCCCCACCAGAGGGAGGAAAGAATGGTTTGTTCGTGGGAAGAAGCACCTCAAAATCCAACCCACAGCGAAGGGAGGCGTAGCGCTACTAGAAAGTCACGTCACCTTCCCGCCAATGCGAGAAAGGTTTTCTGGCCTGAAATGTTAGCTGCAGGGATTTCCAAGTAGCCCAAACACCAACTGAAGGTCTGCAAGGCGAGCTGCCTCGTACAGGCCCCACAGCAGCACATCGGCTTCCCACGGCGCCACAGCCCCGCGGCTCCTGTGCCGTCAGCTTTGTTACCAGCGGCTGTGAAGCCAGCGATGCCCCACCTAAGTGAGTTATGCATTTGTGTGATTCCTTCTATCCCTGGACATCACCAGAGCAGCTTAAGTGAAACATGAAGTTTAGCAGAGGGACCATATTTAAAAAAAAAAAAAAAAGATAAGCTAATGTTTTTAGATCAACTAGTGACCTTTCTCAGGAAGGTTGCGCCTTTCTATACCTTCTCCCTGCTGTATCCTGGATTCCCTACTAAACAGAGCTGAGGTCGCGGTTGACTAGATCCTGTAGCTGGCGAGTGAACTGTGCCCTGGAAGGCAAGTTAAACAAGGCCAGTCCTCCTGGACACAGGCTGTCGTAGGCACTGAACCCCCAGCGGGCTGGAGGCTCACAGCCAGGCCTGGGTATCCGACACGACAAGGCGACGTGTGAATGTCAGTGGGCGTAGAGCCTGGGCGGGTGCTGCGCTGGCAGGCAGATGCGGGGCCAGCCACCAGTTTTGCACCGACTCCCCAGAGATGTTGGGGGAGCATCAACGCTGCCACCTTCTCCCTAGGCAGGCCAACCTGCACTTTACTGACATCGCGTCCTCCTGACAGTGACAAAAGACGTCGATGTCGCCTGACCCTGTCCCCAGGGCCAGCTTCCCACATCTGGGTTCTCAGAGCAACAAAACACTCTCCTGTGAAATGAGCCCACAAGTGCCAAGTGCTGAGTCAAAGCCTGGATCACAGCAAACACTCAGTAAATGTGTCAGGAATCGAAAATGGGGAGGGGTAACCCGATGGCAAAATATCTCTGGCATTATTATTTTAAACAGCCGCCAAGGCTTCCTGGACTGCAGGATTTTTTCATTCCGCGGGTACTAGCTGAAGTGAAGCCGCACTAGCAACACTGTGCCTACCAGTTATTCACAGGGTATGGTCTGAGTGCCCACACCAAGGTGTAAAACAGGGGTTTCTGCCCGAGCAACGAAAAATGACTCCTTTGCCAGGCCGTCCACTGCTGCCCTGCCCCCCACTGCACTCCTGGGGGTGCTGGGGCTCCCTTGTGAGCAGAGCAGTCAGGAAATAATTTTGCCACAAACCGCAACATCCCCATCCCCCTTGGCGAAAAGAAAAAGGTTAGGAATCCCAGAGTGAGGAAGTGAGGAGGTTCAGCCCCACATATTACCCAAAGCGACCGTTCCTAGAGGATGCTGAGCACTGACCAGCGAGGCCGGAATGGCAGGCGCAGAGGATCACTGGAGACCTCAGTTTCAAGAGCACAGTGAGGTGCAGACAGTGCGCTTACCCTGGGAAGGAGTCTCGGGAGGGCTGAGAGCAGGGAAGACGAGACTGCACGGAAGTGCATCGCACCGGCTCTTCGCGGCGTGGCAGTGCTGAGCGCAAGCCAGTGCTCTCCTTCCTGTCCCTCAGTCAGGGTGCAGTGGACCCACACCTGGACCTAGTGCCCTTGTGGGTGGAAACCACAAGAAAAAAGCCTTTGGACCAGAAACAGAGAGTCCAGCCCCCAGACAAGCAGCCGCCCGTGGTGACCTGAGCAGCAGCAGCAGCTGCGTGACCCTCCAGCTGCCCTCAACCAGAGCGGAGAGTTTAACTCTAATTTCCTACTAGCACAGCAGCACATGGGCTGGTGCCAGGCCGGGCCGGGCCGGGCTAAAAGCCTCTGCAAATGCGTCTGAAAGCTGGTCTACCTACCAGCCATTCCTTGAACACATCCCAATTTTAGGAAATTGGAAGAAAGGGTTAATGAACAGAAAGCACAGGGACAAAGCAGACAACTCCACCTACCACCATGCTTGCACCCAAAATAGGGGGAGGAAGCTGATGAAGAGTCCGGAGAGAGTGGAGAGGCTTGTTTTGAGACAAGAAGGCAGAGATGCTTTGTGATCTGCATTGAGAGGGGGATGACAATTTACCCACCGTGAGGAGGGGGTCACAGCAGTCTCTGAACCCTGCCACGGGCCACCTCTGCAATGTGGGGTTGGCCACAGCCAAGGCTCTCCGACTTGGACACTGACGCTCCACTTTCCCCTTAAAAATTCAAATGCAAGCCCTCCCTGGTGGTGCAGAGGGTTAAAGCACAGCACTGAGAATCTAAAGCCACTTCCGCATGAGTTCAATTCCCGCCTGCCCCGGAGGTGACCACAGGGCACGGCAGACCTCTCCTGACCAGCCCGCTGCTCCCCTCAGCAGTGTACTTCGTCGATCTGCCTGTTCTGCTCCCCACTCTGTCTCTGGTGAAGCCTCTCTCCGCCCCTGAGCCTCTGGCCTGCACCCCAGTTCTGTATGCACAAATAAATAAATCTTAAAAAAAAAAAATTCAAAGGCAGTAGTAGGCCTGTACCCACCCAGGGTAGAGCATTAAATACAAACAAACAAAAAAACAACTTGTAGAACAGACAAGTTGACTATGCCACACAATCCTGTGTTTTAGCAGAAAGTATGACCCAATCATTGAAGCAGATTATCTGTGGAGACTGGCATTGTAAAGGACTCTCACTTTCTGTTACAGGTCCACATTAACACCCCCGTATATGAGATTAATTTTTTACAACGAACAAGTATGTTACTGTTGTAATTTGAAAGAGTATGTGTAAGCCTGTGGGGTGGCTCTGGGTCCCATCTGCAATGAGTGCACCGCCCCCACTGCCAGGCCCCGGCTGCGATGGGGCAGGCGGGGGGCGACACCAAGGTAGGGGGGAAGGCCAGTATGCGTGCAGTGCCCAGACTTGACGACAGGACCTCCCTGGGGGCGCACACGCACACTTAGGCTCAGTGCCACCACGTCACGGGCCCGGCTCAATCCCTGAACACTCCCGAGTGTCAGTCAGTCAACCTGTTCTGCTCCCTGCTGTCTCTGGCCAATCCTCACCACTCCCTCCACCAGCCCCCTAGCCCTCCCATGCATAAACAGAAAATACATCTTTAAAAAAGTGAAGCGATGACGCCGCATCCCACGTGCGGGCACGAACACAGCAAGAGGACGTGCTGACCACTGAGCCGCCTGGTGGGCCACTCCGACAGGCTGGCAGCGACTGCCCAGACCACAACGAGGAAGCTGGGCCACACGGCAACTTCCACCACGAGCAGGCGAGGGAGATGTGATGGGCGGTCAGGTGGTGCTGGAACTTTCCCTGAGGAAAGTGAAGCTTGGGACAGTGGTCCAAGTGGGGACAGACCTAATCATTCAGCGGTGCCCAATACACCCCCGTGTGCCAGGGAGGGAGGTGGCTGCCCGGCCCCACCCTCTGGCTTGGCCGAGAGCCCGCGATGAGGGGGGGGGGTGCCGTCAGAGGGCTGACGGCGATGGCGCTCGTGCACACATCACACAAGGGGAACTCTGCAAGACACTGGCTACTCTTCAAAAAACTCTGAGCAGCAAAATGCACTGTGAGTACCAACTGGGTCCTAGCACAAAAAAAGTGGTAAGAGATGATTTTAGGGCAAACGAGTACACTGGTGCTGACCACGGGACGGCTGCTCATTCCTCTGGGGAGCGCGCTGCAGCCGTCGGGGAGAAAGTCCTGACACGGGCGAGAGGCTGAGAATGTCAAGGAGCTAAGCGTCGGCCCGGCGGCGTGCTTTCCGATGGTTTAACGGCCATAAAATTAGGGCCAGAAAGGGCCTATGTAGCAGACATTAATCACTGCCTGCTCGTCCAACTTTTCAGTGGGTCTTAACACTTTTCAGCTTGAAAAGCTGGGGAGAAAAGAAGTCATAACTACTTACTTTTAAAGGTCAAGACTGACTCACCAGAGGAAGGCAAATGTCCTGTGGGCAGAGCAATGTGGACGCTGCAAGAGGGTGCCCCGGTGCCAGGAATGGGCAGGTGCCTCCCCCATCCCGCGCAAGGGACCCGGGGTGCGCAGAGGCACCAGAGGACAACCTGCCAGTCACCCTCCTTCAGCAGGTGAGCACGAACAGGCAGAGCCTAATGCTCGCCTGACTGCAGCTCTCAGGTTCTCTATCACTGCTGCAAAATGCCCTTCCCTTACGTACGCCAGGAGAACATGCTGTAACAAGGGGGATGTGAAACAGTCGGTGACAAAAGCACTCATGGGACGTCAGGTGGCAAGTACAGCCAAGCTGTCTGAGCACTTAACGCTAGGAACACGCTCACAAAACAGTCTCATCTGGAAAGAAGCGATTCTCCAAAAATGACCATCTGATCCAAGCCTCAGTCACAGAATCTCGGTCTGCAGGAAGACGGGAGTAAGCAGGGCTCTAAGAAAGACGCTGTGCTCAGAAGCGGCCACACGACACACTCTGAGCTATGGACATAAAGGCCTGTGCACGTCTGTGGAGCAGTGAGACTGTAAGGAGCTTACACATAAAAAAAAAAATCACACCATTAACAGCCATATACCAGAGACATTTTGTGGGGGTGGAGTGGGGAATGGGATCAAAAACGGGGGGGGGGGGGGAACGGCGAAGGAGGGATGGGACGTGCATGGGACTATGGTGATGGCACACGGGTGACTTGGTGATGGGAAACCCACAGGGATTACAACTGAGATTAAAAAAATGTACAAAATGATGTAAAAATAAACTTATATTATTTAAAATAAAATCACACCATTAACTGGTTTCACCAAACGAAGAACAATGAATCTTTAAAATCTTTGCCAGTTTTACCTGTTAATCATGTACTTTTTATAAAGATGAAGGAAAATAATTGGGAAAAAAATTCTATAAAGACAGTCCCCCAAGTACATATCCTTAGTGCACAGGTCACAAGTTACCTTTTTCCGAAAGTTCTATTCAAGCATAAACGTCACGGAGGAGTACGTGATGGAGCGTTAAAGGGGGAACAGTTCAAGGTACCCCAGACGGAAAAGCACTCACTCAACAGTAGTCAGCGTCCTGTGCCCTAACTATGGGGAACCAGACCACCATCCCCTCAGGAGGCTGGTGTCTGCGAAGCACCCCAGGGTGGGGCCTTGAGGTAGGCGCTCAAGCCGCAGGAGCAGGCCGGACGCTCTTCCAAGCCAGAGGGCCAAAGCAGGCACAAAATATAAAGAAAATGCTTGCCTACACGCCTCTCCTTGCTGCTTGTACTCCTAAAAAACAATTTTAAAACAAAAATTGCAGCATATAAAGCATAAAGAGAGGAAGAGAAAAGAAAGATTGAAGGGAAGGGGGGAAAGAGGAGCGCGGAGGCCGGCCACCCTGACCGGCAGCACTGTGCGTGGAGAGAGCTGCGGCCTCCAGTCAGTCAGGCACGAGGAAGTTTGGGCAGAGGAGCTGCCCCTGGTCAGAGGGGCCTGAGGAGAAGGCTGGTGGGTGGGAGGGTGGGGGAGGAGTGGAAACGAAGTGGGGACCAGAGCCAAGCAATGACAAAGCAGAAGTGGCCGAGCAGGGAGCCCAGAGCACCAGGCCTCTGGCAACATGGGCGAGGCGGGTGGGCGTGCGCGTCCAGCAGCGCCTCGAGAGGGCAGGGGCTTGGCGGTGGGCTGGGGCCGGGGCGCAAGAAGCTCTACCTCAGAGGGCTCCCAGACAAACACCGGGAAGCTGCCGTTTGTCCCTGGACGTAAAAAGCGTTCCCCACAGTCCCAGGAGAGGAGGCAGGTGGGCGCGGTAGGTGAGGCACTCAGCTAGCGGTGCCACACCAGCCCCGCGCTGCCAGGAGCCCCTGGGGAGGCCGTCCCGACTGGGGAAGGCCACCTCGTCAGTGCAGGACTCCAAGTGAGAAACAATGTGACCCTTTGTAATGCCCACAGCATGGGGGTAGTAAGAGAAGCAGACACATGGTGTCAAAGCACCTTACACAGATGCTTCGTGACCTCAAGACCCCAGAGCAGGCCGCCCAGAGGAAAGACACTGCTTGTGCCGACAGCGTGAACCTGAACCTGGACAGGCAACGTTAAAACAAAAACCCAAGTCAGGGAACCACTTACAAATTAACTGAACTCTAAACTACTCTCTGAAACAGTCAAGATGATGAAAAGCAAAGACTGAACCATTTTGACAACTAAATGTAATGTGTGGTCTGGGATGAGACCCTGATCAAAAAAAAATCTGTCTTTTGTTATAAAGGATGTCAATGAGACAACTGACGAAATGAAAGTCTATCCCTGGGTTCTCACTGGATAATGTTAATCCACTGGAAAATGACAACATCCTCACATTGATAGTTAACATGGACGTTTTGTTTTCAAGAAATCCTGATGTAAGTATTTAAAAATAAAAATACATCTGGACCCTCCCTGGTGTCACAAGGGGTTAAAGCATAGCACTATGAAGCTCTCCTCAGTCACTGCAGTGTGTGTTCAATTCCCCAGCCAGGGAGTGATCCAAAGGCGCAGCAGATCTCTCTTGTCTCCCTGCTGCTCCCCTCAGCAGTGTATTTCAGACAATACTCCTTTCAGACAATAACCCACTGTGTCTCTGGTGAATCCTCTCACTCTCCCCCACCTCCGCACCTCTGGTCTGTACCCCAGTTCTTGTATGCATAAAGAAAAAAAAAAAAAGATATACCCGATCTGCAATTCTACCACATTTCAGCAAAAAAGATACAACATATAGGAAAAAAACAATAAAGGAAATCTGATAAAATGTTAAAATTTAGGGAGCCTGGGAATTTTGTAACTTTCAACATGTTACAATTTATAACTTTTGCAATTTTCCTCAAGATCTGTGATCGTTACAAAGTATAACATTAAGGATCCCCTCCAACCTTCCTAAAAGTAGGACAGGAGCTCTCTGCAGTGTTGGTCAAAAAGGAAAGGCTTCACCACCTAGAATTTGCTTTGTGTAGATTTCCTCCCGTGGAAGGGAGAGATACCAGGAAGAAACTAAGTAAACCAGTCTCAAAGCCAGATGGACACTGGGAAAAAGGCCTTGGGTCCTATATGGACTGAATAAACTACAGGTCTGCCGTGGCCACACCACGCGCTCGGAGTGAGGCCCACCCTGGTGTGCCACGGGGAACCCTGGAAGAACTCAAGGCTCAGCGGGCCGGCAGCCCTAGCTGAGGTCAGTTTCCCTAGCATAACGGTCTCCCGTGTCCAGAGTACGGAGTAGCATCAGCCTGCAGCAGAATGTGGAGCTGTTGATGTTATCAAGGGTCGTGCCTCAAACACTTAGTATTTTACAGGTGATGCCAGAATCAGGAAGAACGCATAGGAAGGCTGTAATCTCTACCTTGGCTTCAAACTGATTTTAAGCCAGTATCCTGAGCTCAGCCACGCTCAAGGCCCTAGACCGAGGTACCTGCTATGCCACTTTCTGCTCAAAGCTCACCAACTTTGAAAGCATCCAGGAGAAAGCCGAAGTTCATGTCAAAAAACAGCTCAGATTAAACCGCAAGTTTCAAGGGTTTCAAAAGACAGACCAAAGAGACACTTAGGAAATGCTACGTGAGTGAAAAAATGTTTCAAACATAAGTCAAATCTCATGACCTGAAGGGCAACTATCTTAAAATTGTCAGGCAGTCTGCGCTTGTAATAGCACCAAATTATCAGTGGGGTTGAAATTCAGCTGTGTGACAGAAGGTATCCAAACACCCTAGTTGTTCTTTATTTCTGGGAGGAAAATGCTGTCAACGTGTGATTCTGAGACCCTGTAATAGCCTAGGGCTGAGACACTCCCGACAACTCACTCCCGTATCACAGCTCGTGTCCAGTAGGGTGCTGAGGACAGTGCTACACATAAAGCCCTCTCCCTGCCCTCAACTTGCTGACAGGCCTAAAGTGGACACAGATGACCAGGCTGCAAGCTACGGCGGGAGCTGTGGCCCCAAGACAGCTCACAGACCCTGCACGGCAGCAGAGGACTGCATGAAGACGGGGAAATCCAGGAGTTTGACAGCTGACAGGGCCACTCAGCTCCTTCTCAGAAGGCATCTCACACCAGACGAGAGCCGATTCCAGAATTTCCAGATGGCTTGGCCCACTAGAAGCATCCTGTAGACAGTGAAAACTGCTGTTGGCTAAGAGGTTAACGCTCTTACCTGTGGCTTCGATGTACTCAATACATCTCTCAATAAAAATAGGGATTGGCTTCTCCGGAGTCACCACGGTCGTTAAGGGCACCCCAAAATAGTTACTCTCCCAGGTTGCCTTTGTAATGGATGGCCGGGGTTTGGGCTTTGGTTTCTGTCCAGGAAAAAGAAGAGAAAGCACAAAGACAACATGAGTGTCAACAGGCACCTGAAGTATGGCAAAGCTTCCAGAGGCGACGACAATGGCGTGAAGCTGCTGGAAAGACTCCAAGCAGGATAGAGAGACCCATTTGTTCACGTCACTAATTCTGTATTTTCCAGCCTCCAAATATCCTGCGAGGAGCCACAGAGTCACACCTTGACAGTGTTATGAGAACAAAGGTGTTTATAAGAAGCAAGTCATGTTTATTCAACAACAATAAGATGACTGGCCACATCCTTTATCAGAGACGCACATGAGTACACAGGAAGTTTTTCAAACATCCCGTAGAGATAATAGATGTTAAACATTCAAAGATGGCGAAAATCTTGAGAGAGATAAAAGATGGAATCAAAAGTGAATAATTTCCTCTTTCCAGAAAAGATAGCCAGCCAGGGCTGAAAGCCCCAAGTGCGAACTGTCTTCAGCGCCCTAGTCTGGGATTAGCGTCCAGCAGTTTCCATGTCAGGAAGGCTAAAGCCGACAATCTAAAACAACGAAGAAGAGAATTCTTTTCTTTCCCAGCCATTACCCTCCTCATGGGGTAGCAGGAAGAGCAGCAGCAGCAAGAACCGCCCAGAGCTTACTATGCACCAAGCAAGCCCCAAATATCACTTCTTTTAAACCTCACCATGTTCTACGTTACTAAAGAAAGCTGTCCCATGAGCCTCAACGACGGGGCTAATCAGCGACAGTGTTGGGGTTCAAGGCCAGGCGGGCCTGTTTGTATTCCAGGCCTACCCTCAGAACAAAAACCTGTTCTGCTCCAAAAGGGTTCAACCCTTAAACTTTGAAGCTCACACAGGGCAAACATACTACACAAAGGTCAGCACCCTTACCCTACAGTCACAGAGATGCACCTGAACTTTGGCCTTTTGTTAAAACTAAAGAAGAAGGTGACTGAGTAGGGTCAAGATAAACAGACTCGGCGATGTGCTGGAGTTAACGGACCAGCACACAGGGCAGATTTACTCAAAAACAGCTCAGCTCATAAAGGTAAAAGTATTCAGAAGCTTTGCATAAAACCCAGTGAAGAGTCAAGTAACCAGCCGCCGGGTCACAGGTCGACCATCATCGCTCCCAACCTGCCAGCCCGTCCTTCTGGTACCCGTGCATGGGGGAACAAATCACATCCTGTTTAGTCTGAGATTCTCTGAGGACTTCCCGTGCAAACACATCACACGCACACAACCCACCCGGCTGGAGCATGGTGTATATGGGGAAGGAGCAGGCCCACTTCGGTGCTGGTGTTTGTGCGGCCCGTAGGCTGGCTCGGGATCCAGGCGTGATGTGGCGCGAGCGACCCGGCTCCAGGAAGCCCTATGCCCGCCACAGTGCCTGTCCCCACCCTGCCACCCTCTCCACCCACTGCCCCTGAAAAGTGCATGATCTACGCTAGGGCCAGCGGGTGCGGGGCTCCTCCCACAGGGACTGCTGGGGCAACAGGCTCTGACGGAGGCTTTTTACCAAGCAGCAAGGACAGGCAGGTTAGCAATACGTGCACAGTCTTTAAGGAAACAGTTTAGCCAGTCTCCGCAGCAGCTTCTACTTACACTAAGCACAACATAAAGAACTTAGGCTCTGAAATCTGACAGGCTTGGGTTGAGTCCCGACTGGAAGTTTAGTGATTAGCCAAGTGGCAGCGGCTGGCGGGCACCCTCACTCACAAGGTGCTGGGGAGGGTGGCGCGTGGAGGGGAAGTGGCAGGAGTGGGGTACGCAGCAATCACCCAGTAATGTTTGTTCTTGCTGAGCGCCTCCACGACCACACTAAGTCCACTGTCTGGATTTAAGAACTCTCTCCCTTTGTAGCAATCTCAGTCCTGTAGAATCTGCCTATCAAAACTAACACAACTGTTAGCACTGTTCTTCAATAAATCTGAGGCTTCCAAATAATCTGCTGTTAAGGAAGAGGACACTTGAAGAGAAGCTGCAAAAAAAGTTCCTTCTAGTCACCATGAAGCCTTCGAACCAGAGTTCTAATACACAGACGACAAATTGTAACCTTGTACTTCTTTCACCCTGCAATACCAGAACAAATGATGAGGTATGTTCTAACAACCTAGGCTAGAAAATTTATAGACTCCAACAACTGGATTACTATGTACCATGTACCCTTGTTTAAATTCTTTACCTGTATTATCTTACTCCAGATTGACAACAGATCCGTGAGTGAGGGTATAAAGATCCCTGTGTTACAGATGGAGAGGCTGGTCCCCGAAAACTTCAGTAATTCACCCAAGTCAGGTCTGCTTATAAGGCCTGTGCTCGTAACCGCCAGGGTTCCCGCCTATCGCAAAGTCCCCAGGCTAGGGAGAGCGACCAGCCGGAGAAAGGGCACTACGGGCGCACTGACTTCTGGACCCCGCAAGGTAGCGGAGGCCTCTCGTGAAACTCCGGAGCACGCGAGCTGGCACTGGGAAGACCGAGCCCTGGGGCAGCTACTTTAAAAGCTTACGGTGCTCTGTCATAGGGGAGAAGGCTCGTCTGTATGGCTGCAAAGAGGCAGATGTGTGAGCCGGGAGAGGTAAGAGGAAGACACAGATGCACGCTTGGGCACTAGGAGGAGAAATTAAAACCAGCAGGAAACCCCAACTGTTTAAAAAGGAGGCTCACCTGCTGGGAGCATACTCAGCGGAGGGCTGGCCACCGCACGGCCTGTCAAGGTCTGCTATGGACGGAGCTCAACTACACGCGCGCCCCTCTCACCTCGGAACCCCACACCTGGTTGGCGCTCTGACTCGGAGATACGGAAGGGCAGGTGAGGCTTCACACCACCAAGGTGGTGGGCGGGCGACATGCGTGTTCTTTCCTTCCCTCCTTCAATCTCTAAGATTTAAAGGCGCTCTAGCCCACAGAACGTCAAAATGCCTCCTTGAAATAACCGAAGACTCTTCAGGGTGCCACAAAACTAGGCAGGGAATTCTTGCACAAGTAATTCTAACGCTTCTCAGTCAAGAGATCAGGTCTGTGGTGCGTGCCGAGACCTGGGGCTGACTGCCGAGACAACCAGCAACATGCCAGGATCTGAGGGCAGCGCGTCTCGGAGGGAAACGCCGCTCTTCCGCGGCCTGCCAGAGGCCTGAGCGCCCGGGCCGCGGCACGTCGCCCCTGGGGAGTCCCTGAGGCACTCGGAGAAAGGAGCCCCAGCCCGACGCGTGCCCTCTTCTGCGGATGCCCGCCCGCCCCCAGGCCGACGTGCACAGCAGCGCCTCCCGGCGCGGAGTGGCCGCGAGCAGAAGGGCGAAGGGCAGAACCGGGCGTGGCTGCGCCAGGTGCTTGGCAGTGCAGAGGCTGCACAGCCACACTGAGAAGTGCTCGGCCCATTTTACGGATGAAAAAGCAAAGGCTCTGAGAGTCACGCCAGCACCGAGCACGCCCGGTCCTGAGGCCAGTGACGTGTGGCGCCTGAGTCCTGGGCGCGCCGAGTGAGGCCGGAGGAAGCAGCGCAGCCGCACCTGGTCCTCCAGACACTTCCCAGTGAAGAATGCGGCCCACTGTCCTTCTGCTTCCTTCAAAATACGCTTCATTCTTAATCTTGACACTAACCACGTGGCAAAGGAAACCAAAACCTGAGCCAACAGTTTACACCAGCGCTGCACTGGGCACCGGGAATCTGCGTCTGGCCCCCGGCACAGTGTTTAGGGGTGAAACAGAAAGGTGCGCCGAGGCTTCGCCTGCCTGCAAAGTGGGAAAGGCACCTGTCACCCCCTCGCAGGCCCCGACAAAGCGCAGCTCTGTGCTCTGTGAGGGCGTGAAGTCCGGCAGAGCTGCGGCAACCCTGGAGCCTGGTCAGACTGAAGGTGGATGGGGGGGGCGCTCTCCCCAGGCTGCTGTTTCCAGGCGCCCTGCCTGGTCCCACGGTCACTGCGCTCGCTTCCCAGAGCGGGGCGGTCAGTCCTTAGCTGCTTGCCTCCACTCGAAAGCTGGATGAAACTTACTGGAAGGCCTTCTTCTATTCACGCAGAGATGATTTCTGACTGGAGCTTAACAACCAGGGTCCCCACAAAGGTACGTCAGTAGCCCTGGGTGGTGGTGAACAAGCAGATGCCATGAAGATCAGAGCGATTCTCTGTTCTTTAATAAACAGATTTGGGTTGTCTCTTGTGAATTTTTTTTTCCTCCAGAAAACAGGTGTGCAGTAAGCTAAGGCAGACAGTTAAAGACGGACTATTTTTTGAACACACTATAGCAGTTCTTTGGGCTTAAAATAAACTGAGAAACGAGTGACACCAATCGAAAACAATTTCTCAAAGTTCCAGCCAGTTGCTGTTTCAGTGTCTCCACACCTTTTCCGTCCTCCCATCATCAGCCACCCGAAGCCAGGGACAGAGAGCCCACTCTGTTCTCGGGGGCACGTAGGGAAAGGGCTAAACGTGATAACCCAAGTGCTGTGTCTGAAATGGACAAGCTGACTGGGCTGGGGGCCCACGTATGGTCATGTTCCTGGCAGAGGGGGCTCTTAAAAACCCACTGCCAGTGGGAGACCGGGGTTCAGAAAGCAGCTCCTCGACTAAGTGAACGACGCAAGCCTGGGCAGGGTGTCTAATCTCTCTGAGAAGAAATAAAGCTGGGAACTGGCTGAGGACCTGCCTGGAGGCCCCGGCACGCACCAGGCCTTCAACAGGTGCAGACTGCACCGGACTCTCCACGCGCGGGGCGCACGGCCGGGGTCTCCCCAGCTCTGTCAACACCGCGAGCTCTTTCAGCTCCGAGTTACGATGCCTCTTGAAAGCCCTCCCTGAGATGCCACCATCCTCACCGACTCGGCCTGCCTCACCCTGTGAGGCTCAGCCTATGCGTCACATTCTTGGGGAGCGTTCCCAGCTAGCCTAGGTCAGATTGAAATTCCATGCCACACAATTCCTTAGTACCTTGTGCCTCCCTTTGGTAACACTCAAAATGCAAGTAAGTACATGCTTAAAATCCACCGCCCGAGCCTGTGAACCAGCTGCATGTGAGGGCCACACCTAAGCCGCTCGGACCAGGCTGGTGTGCAAGAGGCTGCCTGCTGAACTCATTGTCTCATGTGCTCTGGAGCAAAAGTGTTTCTTCTAGGAGATAAAAATTCTTGCAGGAACCAGACATTCCAAGGTCAAGTCAGTGCCCCCACTTTTAGGCCATGGTACTTCTTTGGCCTCACAGCTCACTGAGTAGGCCCGGCGGCCCTGAAGCACACACCAGGCCTCTCGCGAGCAGGTTACAAAGAGCTCGTATTTCACGCCATTCAGCCTGTCTGTCAGAGACGCAGCAACCCTCCTGGGAGCGAGCAGTCCAATTCCCCAGCTGGTTTTCCTTCACACTAGAAACTTTAACTCCGTTCTAGGCCGCACAAAATGAGGACTGTGTCCACACAAAGCCACAACAACCAGCCAATTCAGTGAATCCAATGAAATAAGCCAATTCACTGGGGGACACAAACTGTCAAACTGGTTCCTTGGTGCCCCACAGGCCAAACAATGTGTGATTGAATCGGTTTGCTTTTCAATAGGTTGTCTTGTCATGTGGTAGCTACAGTGAGTGAAAGATTTTCTTTATCGTTCTGTTTTGTTTTGTTTTTACATTAGAACAAGAGTCTATCAGCTAGAAGGGTAAAGAGCCAATAACATCTCTGTAAATCAGTAGTCAGACACTCTAAATTCAGCAATTTGAGTTTGCCCAAAAGGCACATTTTGCGGAGCAAGGCTCCCCAGCTTGTTTTTTTGGCTTTAAAATAAGATTCTGCCGGTCCTGATCTCATCGGCGCGAACACACGGCTCTGGGAGACAGAGACCGTGTGCAGCAACAACTCTTTACAGACAAAGCATCTATTCACGCGCCCGCTGAAGTGCAAGCGTAGGTTTTCGATTTCATTCAGCTAAGTGCGGAAGGCTCCCACTATGAGGGTAGGTTGCTAAACGGTTCAGCTGGGAAAGGACCCAGAGCAAGCGTCGGCTTTACAGTCCGCACTTTCATGAGGAGAAATGAAAGCGACTCGCTCACTCCAGCCCCAGTCGTACAGTAAAGAGCCAACCTGGCAAAGCGCCGAAGGCCCGCGCAGTTTCACTTTCTCCACATCACGCTGGTCCCCAGAGCTGAGCTTTGTCGTTGTCAGGGCTGTGGCCAGGGTAAAGGGAGGAGGAAACAGCCAGGCAACAAACAGGGTTGCAACTTTCACAAAAGGGAGAGACAGCATCAGTCCGGCGCCAGAGCTGACCAGTCTCCTCCTGTCTTTGAATGCAAAGCGAACCTACCTGCAGGCCTCCCTTCCCATCTCCTGGCCACTCATTCCTAGCTGGCAACAAGCCTCCAGGCCACCCGCAGGCAGGCGGTTGGTGAGCATCCACTCACTGCTCCTCATGCCCACTCCCCTTCACAGTGGGGCGGGAGAGGGGTGAACGGGAGGGAGCTGACCCTTGGCCATGGCCCCGATCCCATCTGAGCTCCTCATCACTGCACCCCATCCTACCGTCACCACCCTGGGGGAGACCAGGAGCCATCTGCTCTGCCCTGGCACAGCCCACCGAGGGCCGACCACCGGTATTCATCAGTGGCTTCACATGAGCACTAAGGTCTGGGCAAGGAGAGTCCAGCTACTTCCCTAGAGGTGTCTGCCACTCAGGAAGCCCTGAGTGTATTCACCATTACCAACTGGCTCCCCTCTCCCTTCAAATAAACCTGTATTGCTTTGTCATGCTAACAAAAACCCAAGCCCAGGTGCCCACGTAGGGGCAGGCTTGCACTCTCTGCCCGGGGCAGCTTGCCTTTCCAGTAAGGCAGGTGTCAGTGTGTGTCTTCAAGGGCAGCGGTCTCAAGAGGGGATTGCTGCAGGCAGAAGAGGAAGGCTTCGCTTGCCCTGCAGGATGGCGAAGCCGCTACGCTCATTCCACAGCACCACTTTCCAAGGCAGGAAAAGAGATGCTCCTGTTCACTCTCCCCAAAGGACACTCCTACCCAGATTCTGGCACGCTACTGCTCTTGGGCCAGAGGGGTCGTTTTACCGTGACCTGAAGAGGGCAGCCGCACAATCACTCTTGCGGCGAGCTGGCCAGGGCGCGGGAGGGCCCCAGTAGGAAGTGCCGGGCACCAGCATGGGTGCCCAGGCTCAGGGCTCAGCGGAGCCAGCTGTTTTTGCTGAGCCCACAGTGCATGCTCTCTAAAGCACGCCTTGATCAGGAATGCTTTAAAAGCATTATTTCCAGCTAGAAGTCAGAAAACTAGCTCTAGCTCACGGTGTGCTATTATACCACCTTCCTAATCCCTAGGTGTGCGAACACCCCCACGAATCAGAAGACTGTCAGCATTTCACTAAGCTGTGCTGGCAGCAGCCTGCACTGCGAGTGGAGGAGGAAGAGAAGTCAAAATGTTCAAAATGTTTGGATTCCAATTTCGTTAAACAAGAGATCTTTGGGGAAATGCTGGAAGCAGGGCAGGCTGTTCTCTGGCTTCCATGACCCAACTGTTGTCCAGGGGTCTGCTCCCACCTGCCTCTGGAGGACAAGATGCTGCGGCAGATGAAGAATCCAAGTGGAAAGCAAACCCAGGGGAACTGGAACAGAAGACGGCCCTGCGAAGTGCACTAACACCCTGCACGGGGAGGGGGCACTGAGCGCAGGAAAGTGCCCTGCCCTTGCTGACTGCACAGTAAGAAAAGTCTGGAAGCTCCTGGCCACTGGTCACTGAGGGACGCTCCACACGCCCACAGGAAACAAATGGTCCTGGCACCGCGCTCCTCAGTCTCCAGAGGCCTCCTGGCCAGTAAGAGCTGAAGGACAGCCTCCAGGTGCTACTTTACAACAGAACTGCCAGCTCTCAAAATAGCCTGTATTCTACATCCCTCAAATCACTAAGTCGTGTGTCAACATATGTCCTTTTACAAAGGTACGCTCTTCTTTACAAAGCTCCCGAACTGCTTCCATACAAGTAACTTTGTCTTCCACAGCTCCCAGGAGGGAAAGGATCAAAAGCTTCCAGGCGAGAGATCACCCTGCGTGTCCCGCTGATGTGGAGTCAGCACGCCACACTGATCTGGTACGCAGTTTCACTGAGCGTCTGCCTCTACAAGACAGAGTATTTCCGTATACGCTGAATAGGAAACAAAGAGGTGGGGGGAGATGGCTCCATCTCAAAGTCTGAGCACAAGGGCGGCTGCCCCGCCTGCAGCAGGCTGCTGGCGAGTCAGAGAAGACTGGCTGGCCACCGCGTACGGGCCGTTTCCTCTGCATCAGAGGGGCGTGACGGAGGGTGGGGGGCTTCTACTTTCGCCTCCCTTCCCTGCTCCACTCGTGGCCCTGAAATAAAACCTGGAGCTCTCACTGATAGTCGCGGTGCAGTGAGTCACTTAGAATGAGCTGGATCGCACAACTTCACAAATGGGGACAGTGCTGACGAACTTAAGTTTTCATTTAAGTACTTGAGGCCCCTTCATTGATTTGTGTGTGCAAATAAAAGAATCACCCAATATCTCCCGATTGAAAATGCAACCTTTGCAGATTAGCAAGGGAAGAAGGTGCGTTTAAAGGCATGGGAACAGTCACAGATGGTATGTTTGTTAGCAGAAAGAGACCGAGCTGTGTGACTATTTACTTTTTACATTCTAAAGAGACAGGTTTATTAGGAAAAGGAGAGAGAGAGGTACCTGCACTGGGACGGGCGGGGTGCTGAGTGGCCGCACAGACTCAGACGGCCGTCTTGGAAGGAGAGCTGCCTGATTGTGGTCGCTACGGGAAGAAGGGCATCTCCGTAGTCGCCAGCTTGGCAGCCTGTCAGGATACTGACAAGTTCCACAGGATCCGCTCACTGTGGTAATTAACTATTGTCTTGGACAAAGGCAACTCAGGCTCTCTACCCGACGTCCTTATTACTTGAGAGCCACGAGCAACAGCGATGAGACAGTGCTTGCTTTTCTATGCTCAAACAAAGAGCAAGCTCATAGACAACACACACACACACAGCTATTTTCTAGCAAGACAAGCTGTCCTCGGAAATCAGTTTTCATCAATCAAACCACACCCAGACTGTGAGCCACCCCAGACTCACTCCTAACTGGTCTCACCTTAGTGTTCCTTCTCAAACTCCGAAGAATGTTCCTCCTCCTTGGGTCTTCGTCTGTCTCGTACGGAATGACGGCACTGTCCCCCTTGTAGCCCTGGGATGCCTGATCCTCCTCTTTCTTCCGGATGGGCCCTAGTTCATCATCACTCCCCACGCTGAAGCTGGTTCGGTAACTAGCAAACCGCCCCAGCCGGCTGCATCTCGTCCTGTACAGCACTGGCTTACTCACGATGGACACTTTTCGGCCTCGCTCCAGAGAGCTGGTGTCCATTTCACTGTCAGAACCGTTCCCGCTGCCATTGGACTGGGCTTTGTTGATATTCCGGATGGTGATGATTTTCCCCTGGGTACTGTCGTGGGGCACCGAGTATATGTTTTCTTCTTCGTTCCTGGGCTTGACAACAGCATCAATGGGTTCGGCGTAATCTGAAGGATCGAACCCGTCTGGAGGCAGCCAGGTGCTAGAAGACACAGACTTCCTCTGCCCGTCCCTGTGGCCCTGATCCAAGTAAGGGAGGTCCCCCTTTGTGACGTCAAAGTGAACGGGCGGCTTTGGCTTGACCGGTGGAGGTACTTTGTTGTTCAGTTTACTCTCGAAATTGCTCATGATGTATGACAGCCCGTCGTTTCCCTCCAGCTCCATCGAGAGCTTAGAATGGTCTTTGGAGAGAGAGGGCAGTGATGTGTCTTCTCGAAACAGGCTGTAGGACGGCGGCTCGATATCCTCTTCCGAATCCTGCAGGTTTGAGTTGCAGAGCGGGGAGCCTGCCCGGGGGGAGTTGAACACCTCTTCCGTGGTGCTGCAGGCCTCGGCGACATTGTCGTACATGTGAGTGGCCTCGATGATGTTCTTTTTGTCCACCACATCTTTGAAAAACGGGTGGAAGATCTCGAGTTTGTGCTGGGGTTGGCTACAGGGGATGCTTGTGAACCTTCCGTCAATTTCTTGAGCAATCTCCTCCCCCTCAGTCAGCTGCTCCCGACTTAAGTCGTTGTCCAGGACATCCACAGCGCCGTCTGTGAGTGCCACCAGCTGAACAGGGATAATATCTTGCACTTCACAAAGAAAGGCACGTAACATAGCCAAGGAGGCCTTACGTTTGGCTGAGTAAAAAACAATGTACCCATGGACCAACCGGCTTTTGCGGATGCTGAATGAGGAATGGTACGAAAGGACAGACAGCTCGATGCGCTTCTTGTGCAGCCCGATTGGCAGTTCAAGTAAAACAGAGTTGCTGCCTCCACAGTGGGCAGACTTGCAGGTTTGGGACTGAAGGACAGGAAAGAGCACGTCATCTGCACTGAAAGGGTCTCCGCACATCAGACACATGACGATTCGCAGGTCAACATCGGCCAGGTCTTTGATGCTAGTAGTAGAACTGACCAGGTTCAGGTTGCGCTTTGAGTCCAGGAGTCCTTTCAAAACTTGACTGATTTGCTTTTCGTTTATGTTGCGTCCGTAACCAATGCCAGCCGAGGCAGGGTCAAGAAACACACACTGGAGCTTGCTGGCAATCTGTTGACCCTGCTGAATCAGGCTGTGCAGGGTCTCCCCACTCGTGTCTCCTCTCTTGTTAACCAAAATTAGCGTCAGGGGCAGATGGACTAAATGATGATCTCGCCTGCCGAGTGTGGACTCCCTGCTCTTCTCTACGCTCTCCACCACGTAGCACAGAGACTCCTTGGAGTTGTAAAGGCAGAGACAGCCATGAGGCTGAAACGTTGGCGTCTGGAAAGAGTTCACAGGAAGCCTGACGTTCCCTTCTATTGGCCTGAGGGAGAGCTCATACATCTTACCATCTATCACATACTTGTCATCGTTTGTACACAGGGCTCGAATCTCATTGGCCAGCTCGCGGGCAAGGCCATCTTTGCCCAAGATAACCAAATTGATTCTATCTATATTAGGGTCAGAGAGGGAATTTTTCTGATTCCGCTCAGACGGTCGGCTGAAGCGAGAACCAACCAAATGCTCGATCTTGGCGTCCACACACGCGGGGCAGCTGGGGCAGGTTTCCTTGGTTGGGTGGTACACGAAGTGAATGTGCTTCAGAATGAGGGCATCGCGCTCTGCCTGGAGCTTCTGCAGGGCTTTGAATCGCTGCTCCTCCCCCAGGACGTCCTGAATGACGCCCATCTTCTCCTTGCTGGGCTTAGCATCCAGCTCCAGCTCGTAGAATAACTCTGAATATTCCAAAAGCAGTTCCTGAAACTCTTCCTTTGCCTTGTCTATAATTTGCTTTTGGTGTTTACCGTAAATATCCATGTACACAGCTTCTTCCAGCCACTGGTAGAAATCTTCATTCATAATGAAACTACGGGCCTCTTCCCACGGCTTTCCAGGAGTTATGAAAGGAGAGGTTTCCAGGTTTCCTTTGAACGCCCTTCTCATCTCGGCTCGCTTCCTCTCGCTGCGCAGCTTCTCGAGGTGGCTCTCATACACCTGCTCTGCGGGGAAGGTCTCCAGCAAGTCGAAGGGAATCCGCTCGTTCTCCATGTTGTCGATGTGGCTGGTGGCGTCCCATGGTGTCTCTTCAAGCACAACAAACCACTTCAAGAACTCTGGCTTGGTCTCCAAGAGCTTTTTGGCTTTTATGCAGCTGAGGTGGTCTATTTCATCGAGGTTGGGGATGAGCGCTTCGAAGGCTAAGGGCAGGGCTGCCAGGTAGAACTTCCTTCTGCGGTCAATGTGCTCCTGCTTGAGGCGGTGGATGTGCTGGAGAAACAGCTTCTTGGCTTTCTGCGTCCCCTCCAGGTAGACGTAATCCTGGTACTCGGGAGAGGTCTGCATCTTCCGGTTGACACTCAACCAGTTCTCATTGTGGTTTTTCACGATGCGACTCACCAGCCACTCGTACTTGTCCTTGGCTGTGGCTATCTGCTGACTCTGCTGCTTCAGTGCTTCGAAGTAGGGAATGATTTTTGTCTTTCCCCGACTTTTATCTATGAGCTGCACTAAGGTGCTGAAAGCCAAGTCCACATTTACATTGGATCTCGCTGAGGTCTCCACAACCTGGAGGTTCTTTTTGCTTAAGGCGAAAGTATGTGCATCTCTAATGTACCGCTCAACACCCTCATCACACTTAGTCAAGACCACCACTATGGGCTTTTTTGTTTTTGCAAGCTGATTGTAGAGATTGGAGACAAACTTGAGCTGGTCATCAAAGTTCCTATTCATGCCCCTACTGACATCAATACCAAGCAGAAAACCATCGACTAGCAGCTTTCCATCCGGCATCTGTTTCTGCTCAAAGTCCTGCTCCAGCCCCAGCTGGTCAGTGCAAAAGTACATGAGTTTCTCAGCTGACGCGAGCTTGGTAGCAGCGGCTCTCTTGATGTAGGGCTGCAGGGCTGTACTTCGATGAGGCTGGAACGTCTGATCGTCGATGAATTCAGTCTGCTCCACAATGTGCATCCTACATTCCACACAATCCTCCAAGGATCGGCTAACTTCTCCCCAGTAGAGAAAGTGGTCATTATTGACCACTCGCCCCCCAAAGTCGCTGGTGCTGAGGACGGAGGTGTGGTCCAAGTAAAATTCATCAGCGCTCGGACGCACAAAGCGGTTGCACAGACAAGACTTCCCAATGCCGCACTGGCCTTTCTCCTTCTCTGTCCCGGACAATCCCACCACACTGATGTTGTAGGTGGGAATGCGGACATCTTGCTTTCTTGCCATCATCATCGTCGACACATCCTGCCACGACCAGCCACTTCCAAGATCAGATCAGTGTTTTCCAGCAGACACAAAGGCTTTCTGGCATTATCAGTGGAGGCCGGCAGCCCATGAAGCAGAAGGTCCAGTCCCGTAGTGTCTGTACACCAGAATGAAGTCAATTTTTGACTCTCCTCATCGCCAAATAGCCAACATTTCTTCCTAAAAAGATGGAAGGAAAAGAAAATACATTACATCATAATACTAGAGAATCTGATTTTGAACACTGAACTACATAGCAAAGATCAATTTTCTTACTCAACAAATACTTATAGTAAATTTTGAATGTGCTGGGTGTGAAGACAGAAGAGCGAGTAAGTGTCCTCAGGCAGATATGAATAACTCAGAGGAAGGCAGGTGTGCCAAGAACATGGTATTGAGCAAGAAAGAAGTGCTGGGCAACAGGAAGACGCACCTCACAGGACAGAGGAGTCGCTTCACGGGGCTTCCATGGCCACTCAGTTGGTTTGAAAACCAAAATAATAGGCACTGTAATGAATTATAACCCACTGCAAAATAGGGAGTTGAGTTCGTACTGTTGGATCAGGTTAAGAATCATCCCTTGATGCTAAATCTGTGGGGAAATTTTGATGAGAAGCAGGCTGTATGCATGGAACTAAGGGCTTCCCTGGTAGCCTACTGATTAGTTGCAATGGGAAGAAAGAAAAAAACATTAATTATATATACAGGAGAGAAGCTGGAAACACTGTGACTGGGTAATAAAAATCTTCAAAAGGATCAGACGGATGTTAGGGGCCCCCAACACGCTGCCCCGGAGTTACGCGCTCACCACGCTGTGACGGTCCCGAGCACACTACAGCTCAGCCGGACTGTAAGGAAGCAGCAGACAAACTCAACATGTGAAAGACTATGCAAAAGACGGTGTCTGTGCACTGTTATCTTTCAAAAAAGAAAAATAAAAGCATAACAGATAAAGAATGGCTAGGTAAACACTCCAGATTAAGGTAAGCTACAGGACATCCTAACTAAAAGCAACTATCTGATGGAAGACTGAATTCTGTGTTGGGGTGAAAGGAGAGCTATACAGGACACTACATCAACTACCAACACTAAACTATGAGCAGAGTAGTAGATCCAAGTATTTTATCAATTTAAATTTATGTAGTTGAGGCTGTCATGTGAGAGAACGTTCTGGGCGTCTTAGGGAAATACACACTTCGGGATTTTGGGGAAGAGTCCTAACAAAATGATCTATCTTTACCTACCTGTCTATCTAGAGAATGCAAATGAGGGGAACTGTTAACAATGGGTAAACTCTGCCCAGGGTACATAGAGACAGTCCTTCATGTTATTTAACTTTCTGTGACTTCCTATATTGCCTTTACTCCCAAATTAGTTTGTTTGTTTTTTAAGGACTGTGACTATCGAATGGTTTCCCAGCAGGACAGGAGCTCTGGGACGACATGGCCCACCCCGTCTTGTACACGCCTGTGTCCTCAGCCCACGTCACAGCGCACACCACAGACAGTCACTGAGAAGGGAGGACGCGGAGAAGAGGCCCCAGGGGATAACTGGCCTTTCTGATTTAGTAACAGCCCCCATGGGGGAAGTGCCATTCCTGGGGAGACCTGGGCGACGGGATGGAACAGGCAAGAGTCCTCCCTTGCCAAAAGCAGCGTGGTCCACTGGAAACCAGCTGAAGTACAGTAGGTGTGGGGAGGCAAAGTGAGAAGGAAAAGCTAGCCGCTTTACAAGAGCCTGGATTCCTTCCCAAAGACTGACAGGAACCCTCAGGTGGTGGCTGAAAGGTGACATTTAAAGACCTCAAGAAGTTTGTCTAGTTGAAGCAATGAAATGTCATGATGCCTTACAAATTCTTTCTATACCTTTCAGCAGAAAGTATGTATGTACAGTATGTAGCCTTTAGCCTCTTCTACCTAAATGGTGTGGCCTGGGCCACACCACAGCCAATTACGGCGCAGACAGCAGCACTGCTGAGCCTGCAGCCAAGTCAACAGTCTCCCAGATAGTCACAAAGGGAAAGCTTACAATAAACAACCAGGGCAATTTGCTCCTGCATCTCATTAATGCCCCGGCAGAACCTCCCATGGCCAGTTTCATGTTCTTGTGAGTATGTCTCAGAAGAAATGCAGTGCCAGTCACCACGGGTGAGTCTGTCTGAACCAGGGCAGAGGGAGGGCAGCAGTTGTCCCAAGACATCAGCTCAAAGGTCACTAACCTTCCCGCACACCCGCATCTCCCCTTGATAACCCAGGAAGTTAAACCTAGCAGGGCCAGGTATTTACTTAAAAATTGTTTAACAGTTTCAAAAGAGAAAATTCAGCTGTAGGCAATGCATTCCTGATATATTCAGGGCATTCAGACCCGCTCCAGGCTTTGCAAGCAAGTGAGATCTCTGTGGGAAAGAGGAAGAACAGGACTTCCCCATTCTCCACTTACTTGGATGACTGCTGACCTAATAAGATTGTAAGATGGTCATGAATATGTCAAGCATGTTTACACACAGCCTCCAAAATACGCCCAAAATCAAGTGCTTTGACACAGCAGCGCACGTGGAGAACTGGGTGGTGGCAGTGCCTCAGAGAAGAACACGGGTGAGGCTCAGGGACACTGGTGTGCTCACAAGACAGCCTTTACCTGACAAGCCCTCGTCCCAGGGTCTGACAGGACACAAAGCCATGAGATGTGCCCTGGTGACAAGGGCCCCCCTTCAAGGGACTGCTGCGTGTAGCTGGCAATCACCCCACTCACTCTGCACAGTGGGTCAAGTCCACCTCACCACAGATCTCAGGAAACAAAACACCAACCTGCTTGTCTTTGCCCTCAAGAAACCATGTGACCAGTTGGATTCTGAACTAAATTAAAATGGATCAGCCATTTCAACACCTAGTTTAGTTACGCTTTACTTTTTCATGGCATGACAGTCCACTTAGTCTGCAAGTCAGTCTGACTTATCTGGAGGATGCTGAAGGAAACAGTGCTCTCAACTCTCAAGAATGTAGTAACTGGTGGGCCCTCCCTCGTGGCGCAACGAATGAGGACACATCACCGCCTCAGTGCTGAGTTCGATCCCCAGCCCTGGAGGTGGTCCAATTGGCACAGCAGACCTCTCCTGTGTCCCTTCTGCTCCCCTCAGTAGATCCTCCTGTTCTGCTCCCCACTCTGTGTCTGTGAATCCTTCCACTGCCCCTGCACCTCTGCCCTGTACCCCAATTTTGTATGCATAAAAAATAAATCTTTAAAAAAAAGAATAATGTAGTCATTGGTTATTTTAAATCTACATTGCTGCTAGCTGACTAAACTAAAAAAGCTACAAAATATAAAGATTAGGTGGCATGGGAGTGGTTAAATTTTGGACACCTGGTAACTCCACTTGCTAGAAACCTAATAGTTCCCTGGTGTAAGTACACTCTTCTTACACGCTTGTCTTTGATGTCGGATAATGCAGTTTTACTAGTTCCTCCATTGGACTGAATTACACGGTAAACAAAGACTGTTATAAATCTAAAAACGTCTCAAACACTCAGTTAAAGGAAATAACCTTAAGTGCTTGGTCACAAACACGTTCAGCTTTTCTAAGAGGTGGGTAAAAAAATTGTTGAGTCACAAAATGTAATGATGTGGGGCCACAGAGGAAGATCAAGTAGCAGGTGGGAAAGGCCCAAGACCAGGGAGGTCTGCAGTACTGTCGTCTGATAGAAACGGGTGCCCTCGGCACGACGAACATGCTGGAAGAGCAGCGTCGGAATGTGTACCAACCACCTGCCAACACAGTCCTCAAAGCTGACGCATTCCAGCACGGGAAAAGACAGCCCTTAAAACAGTGACTCCTTTTATCTTTGAGCCACAGACCTACTAGTATCAAAAACAAAACACGGGACCTAATATTTCATTTCACACTTTATACCATAATTCAACCACTTCAGAGAGGAAAATAGAGTATTTTCAATTCTTTGTCACAAATATATAGTGCACTAAAATAATACAAACATCTCAGAGCTTTTTAGAACCTGTCACAGGCTAACAGGGTTTATGTGATTTGATTAACCAAAGAACCAGCTCTTCACAGGGTCCCTTAACTGGAAGCCAGGAGAGGGTATGTTCTTTTCTTGTTTAAAGATTTATTTATTTATGCACACAGTAACTGGGATGTAGGCCAGAGATGCAGGGGGTGAGAGAATTCACCAGAGACAGAGTGGGGAGCAGAAGAGAGACAGGAGAGGTCTGCCGTACCACATGGGTCAGCTCCCTGGCCAGGGATCGAACTCCTGGTGCAGTGGCTGGTGAGAGCTTGATAGCACTGAGAACCCTTCCACAACCAGGGAGGTCCGAGGGTGTTTTCTTTTTTAACACCTCAACAAATCACTGAGGGCAAGAAGTGGCAACATTCTCAAGATAGTACACATTTCATGGGATAATGAAATCACGGAGATTCTGCAACACCAAGTGCAAACAAAAAACATTTTCCAGAACTCCTTCATACCTCACCTTTCTCAAAACCTGCAGCTTCTGAATGTGTTCCCAATCTATGAACCACCCTCAGCAGCTGGCTAAATGTCGGCCCACAAGGTGTGCGGAGAGAACAGGAGCCAAAGCAGGGGATGGGCGTGGGACCTCATCTGGTAAGAGAGATTCTTGAAGGGAAAGTTTTGAGAGGAACTTACATTCCGAATGGCCAAGAAAGAGGGAGCAGGAAAGCTCTGGTGAGAAGAGAACGTGGTTTTCGGCCCATGAATTATTCTGGTCTGTAGAGTGATTGAATTTAAGCAAAAAATACTTTAAGATCCTAATGCTTCTTTTTCCACAATGCTACATGATAAAGTAAGTAAAATTTAAGATTTTTCATGCCAAAAAAGATATTCAGGTAGGAAAAGTTAAGAGGCCAAAATTCTTATTCCCCCATTTCACACACCTGTGCAATCCAGGTGAATCCACACAGCCTGAAGTTGGCGATGTGCCAAGACCATGTCTGAAAAGAGCAACAGGCGCTCTCCACAAATCTGACCCCATACAGAGGAGTCTCCGTCCCTTCGCTGTGGTTTCGGTCAGAGCGAAGCAACGCCTTACTCACCCCTTCTCGCCACGTAAAGGTCACCTTGGGGCAGGGCCGCGTGGGCTCACCAGCACGGCCCAGATGCTGACCTGCAACAGAGGGGCTGTCCCTGCGCAGCCCCAGCTGCTGCCGCTAAGTGCTCTCGGCCTCCTCCAACACGAGGCTCAGGTGCTTTTTTAAAAAACTCTAGCCTCTGACCCTTAGTACTGAGAGTGGAACTCCCCATTAACCAAACCCTGCACATATGTACAGAGTACACCTCATATACTGAGGCAAAATGAAGAGCGGGGCGCCCCTGAGAATCTTACTTAGTTAAGATGCCACCAGGTGGTAAAGGGGCTCCTGCTAGTGGGGCTCAGCTCTGCAGTCGTGGGGCCTGTGACCGCGGCATAAAGCCAGAGTCACTGCCGGGAGACCAGCAAGGTTGGGGAGAGGGCCTGGCTGTTCGGAGCCCTGGTGACCAACATGGAAAAGCACCAGCCACATCCCAGCACAGGCCAACCTGGGTCAGAATTCTCATACGTGCAAGGAAGAAAACAAGATGCACAGGCACACCTCAGTCTGCGAACAGCCGCATTTTTACCTGCGAGAATCCAATATGAAAATCATCTTTTATGCCGCCAGTGTTTTCTATTGTTGGTAACACGTCAGCTCTCAGCCAGCAAAGAAACAGACCAAGAGCTGATCATGTTGCATACAAGGAGCCTCCATGGGGCCATGGCAATTACACTCCGACATTCCTGCCCGAGGCCAATTAAAATAACCACGCAGAAGGGGCCAGAAGACCATGGGGCTACACAGGAAGCAGCAGAGGGTGAGTGGCCAGGACATCCTGGTGGCTGCGCCCAGTGCTGAGCAGGGCTACGTACGCTCCTGGGCAAGCAGGCGTCTCCTCATGGCCTCGGGACGGAGCCACGGCCACAAGGCCCAGGGGAAGGGAAGCTGAACTGGGTCACCTGAGCCTTTGGGAAGGCTGATCTAAGAGCCCCCCCCACTGCCCCCGTTTGGTCTCAAAACGTCTCCAGGTAGTGCCGTCTTCAGCTCTCACTCTACCCTGTGAGCTCGATGGACCACACTCTCCAGAGAAGCCAGAGAGGAAAAGACAAAGGGATCAAAAACAGTTTTCAAGGACCGGTAACTCAAATGTCTGCTTTGAAAATAATCTACTAATTTTAAAAGAGCAGTTAAAGAAGAATCTCTGACATGCCACTTAATTTTTTGTTTAAAAAATGCCCCTTCCAGCAAAGAAGATACAATGGAACAAAGAAAATTTGTTCAGCAAGTGGTGCTGGGAAAACTGGGAAGCTACATGCAAAAAAATGAAACTAGATCACTGCCTCACTCCAGTGACTCGAAGTGGATTAAAGACCTAGACATAAGAACGGAAAGCATAAAATACCTAGAAGCAAAGATGGGTCAAACACTACACGACATACACTTCAGCGACATCTTTAAAGACAGACCACCCAACGCCCCAATAGTGAAGGCAAAGATAAATAGATGGGACTACATCAAGTTAAAGAGCTTCTGTACAGCAAAAGAAACATTACTAAAAGCAAACAGAAAGATCACTAATTGGGAAAACATTTTCTCACACAAAAGTAGCGATAAAGGACTGATCACAAAAATATACGGAGAACTGATGAAATTCAACAAAAATAAACAACCCCATCAAAAAATGGGCAGTAGATAAACATGGAGCTTCCCTACAACCCAGCAATCCCACTCCTAGGTATCTACCCAAAAGACACAAAAACACTGATTGAAAAAGATACTTGTACCCCCATGTTTATTGCTGCTTTATTTACAATTGGAAAAACATGGAAGTAGCCCAAATGCCCAAAAGTAGATGACTGGATAAAAAAGATGTGGTACATATATACAATGGAATATTACTCAGCAACCAAAAAAGAGAAACACATGTCTTTTGCAGCAACTTGGATGGAGCTGGAAAAGATCATGCTTAGTGAGATAAGCCAGAAAGAGAAAGAAAAATACCGGATGGTGTCACTCATAGCAGGAGTATAATGGACCAGGCGAGAAAATAACAAAAATAATGAACAACCATATACCAGAGACATTCTGTGGGGGCGGAGTGGGGAATGGGATCAAAAATGGGGGGGGGGGAGGGAAATGCATGGGACTATGGTGGTGGCACAGGGGTGATTTGGTGATGGGAAACCGCAGGGATTATAATCGAGATGGAAAAAAAAATGTGCAAAATGATGTAAAAATAAACTTTGTAAAAAAAAAAAAATGCCCCTTCCTATTCCTCTCAATTCATCCCTCCAAGCCCACCACTTGTCCAACCCCTAGTAAAGGTACCTCTGAACTCGCGGGGGGTGGGGTGGGGCAGAAAACCAGACCCCGCCTCAGTCTCGCCCTTCTAACTGTCCCACCCGCCCTAAAGCAAGCAGCCCATTCCCAGGCACGCGGGCCCTGGGTCTTCCCAGAACTTGAACTGGAATTTTACAAATCAAATTTACCTGCTGAATGGGGGCGCTGCCTTTCAGCAAAAGCACTTCCTTAATCCTTACCCTCAGCTGCTTCCACGGGGCAAGTGTGGAGTTCTAATCAAGCGCTCTGGTCACAGCAACCACAAAAACAAAGCCAAAGGCTGAGAAGTCTTTCTCATTGAGGCTGCCTAGCCAAGAGAGTTACCTTTATTAGCAAAACCAATACACCACTGAAATAATGCAAAACCAAGGCCAACCTGCAAAGGAAGGCGCTGCAGTAAGAGCAGGGCTGGCTGCAGGCAGCTAAGGCTGACCACACGACTAGCGAGCTGCGGGGCCTGCCACGACCAGACTGAAGAAACGCAGCCAAGGCTTACTGCTGAATGGCCTCGTACTCAGACCAGTGGTGACACAGAAACAGGACAGACCCAACCTCCAGATCCTGACGTTACTAGGGAACAACCTGGATGCACAGTTTAAGAACTGCCTCAGGACTCACCTTGGTGACACCCACGCTCAGCTCCTCTTCCCCACTTCCTACTCTCGCCTCTACTCACCTTCTCAAAGTCAAAAACAGTCTTTGAGAGAGATGCAGGAAAAGGAGTAACTAATTACAACACAAGACAGACGTGGGGCTAGACTCCAAATGAGCATAAATTATTATAGTAATTGTGCCAAGGACACAATTAATCATATTTGAAAATCTGCTAATTTGAGGCGTTTATCCCTAATTTCATCTTGAGCTCATACGTTAAAAACAAAAGGGATTGGGGCTCCCTCCCTGGTGGTACAAGGGGTGGCACAGCCCTATGAAGCTATCACAGCCACTGCAGCATGAGTTCGAACCCCGGCCAGGGAAGTCACTGACCCATAGGGCGCAGCAGACCTCTCCTGACCCGCCTGCTGCTCTCCTCAGCAGTGGATTTCACTAATCCGCCTGCTCTGCTCCCTACTCGGTCTCTGGTGAATCCTCTCACCCCCCCCCCATGCCCCTGGCTTGTACCCCAGTTCTGTACACATATATAAATCTTTAAAAAAAAATTTTTTTTCTGAATGAAATGTTACAAGCAGGCTTTTAAAAAAGATGTTATTTTTACTATTATGTAGAAGAACTAGGGTGTAGGCCAGAGGTAGTGTGTGTGAGGTAAGAGGATTCACCAGAGACAGTGGGGAGCAGAACAGACAAATCTACTGAAATCCACTGCTGAGGTAAGCAACAGGAGACAGGAGTCTGCTGCAGCCCTGTGGGTCACTCCCTGCTGGGGACGGAACTCCTGGGGGCTATAACTCATGCAGTAGCTGCTGACAGCCTCACAGTACTGACATTTAACCCCCTGCGCCACCAGGGAAGCCCCCAAGTCAGCACTATTTACAAATTTATTGTAAAAAATATTCTTATTCAAGTATTTTTATTTTCTGACCGGGGTTGGCCACAAGCATTCACGTCATTTGTTGCCATACACTTTCCCCACTATTTTTCTGAAATGCAACAACTCAGAAGAAACACAAGTTCACAGAGTAAATACCCTCCCTCAATACTAAGAGAAAGCCCCCTGCCACACTAGGCTCTGCCTGGGGTCGCACCAAGCAGATGACGCTAATCCTCAGCAAGTGAGAAGAAATGGTGAGGGGGGCCCCCCACCGAAGGCCCGGATGTACCTGGCAGTTCTTCCGGGCTTTGGAGAAGGCTGAACAGGTGGTGCCTCATTCCTTCCATTCGAAAACAGAGCCACGCAATCTGATCTATTTTATATGTTGGCTTGAAAAATCATCATTTCAAGATCAAGCATTTGGTGGTCTAATTTCCAAGATTTTGCCACAAAACAAGAGCTTCCCAGTTGATCCCTCTCATTCAGGAAATCTGTGATGACTGGCCTGACTCAGACCGAACAGAAACAACTGAGCTAGTGAGAGGCAAAGCCAGGCCCAGAACCCAAGTTTTCTGCCCCCCTTAGCCCTCTACACCCCTCAGGTCCCAACTCCCACCCCACCATGTTGGTCTTTGGCCAGAAAGCAAAAAATGGCAGCCTAAGTAAGGCACAAATGGGGCAGAGGCTGGGGGCGAATCTGTGGGGCCCCTAAACAAACTCTGACCTCCTCCTCTGACCAGGACAGCAGGGCAGTCTGGGCTGAAAGAGGGGATGTTGAAAGCAGCCCCATGCACTCTAACCCTCTGTATCTGTCTGCGTCTACGCTGTCACTCCATGGGGTAAATATTCCTGTACAAAGGCCACTTCAAACCTGGTACATGAAGAACAACGGCTCGCAGTGGAAACAGTGACACAGTGGGGCTGTAAGATTCCCACTGGAAAGCCTTGTCAGGGTCCAGCTTTTGTAATTTAGCGGTGGCTACAGGAAGCGCTGAGAGCCAGATTCTTTCTGACTGTGCTCAAGGCCATAATTTCCTTCCCATACTTAAGCTGATGACCCTATGTCTCACTGTCAAGGGAGTTTGCCAAAGGGAAAGGGCAGATAAATAAGCAGCAAAAGCTGAAAAAAACTGGTCAATTTGAAAAATTCCTAAGATTCTTCTTGAGACTAACAACTAGACTTCTACATTAGCTGATGGGTCTCTGTCTCCAAACAAAAGCCCCATGGCGGCAGAGCTGGGATGAAGTAGAGGCCAAATCCTTCAGGTAACGGAGGCGGAAGCTGAAGAGAAGGGAAATAAGTCATAGAAGCAGCTGTCAGCAGCAAGAGCTAAGCCAGGCCCGGCTCCCACCCTTCTCCCACCCCAGGGCTCTTTCTACCCACCAGGCTCTACCCCGATAGGCATGCATTGCTGACTAAGATTACTCAGGACTGGGGCCTCCCTGGTGGCACAATGGGGTGAAAAAGCACAGAACTAGGAAGCTGTCTGCAGCCATTGCAGCAAGAGTTCAATCCCTGGCCAGGGAGTGACCCACAGGGCACAGCAGACCTCTCCTGACGACTCCTCCGCTGCTCTCCTCAGCAGTGGGTTTCAGTACATCTGTCTATTCTGCTCCCCACTCTGTCTCTTGTAAATCCTTTCACCCCACACCTCTGGCCTGTACCCCAGTTCTATAGGCATAAATGAACCTTTTTTTTTTCTTCAAAATCACCATTAAAAAAAAAAGATTAATCAGGATTGGAGGATCAAAGCAGCCAGAAAGGGGACAAAAAAGATGACCCTGGGCCAGTACTGTGCTGTGTGTGCCATGTGGCCCCATCTCCCACCCTCCTGCAAGACAGCTGCAAACTGTGGAGCTGCTGGGGGGGAGGGGTATAACAGAGAAAATGTCTCTGTGGTCATAAGAACTTCAGAAATGACATTTTCTATAAAAAGCTAGCTTAATGATTCTCCCAGAGATAAGAGACCAGAATAGTAACCGTTGTCCTTATCAACCACCATTCCTCAGAAAGTCCTTGGTCAGTAACTTTCCTGGGGCTCTTCAGCCACCTCTTATCATTGCTTCAGCCTCGGGCCTAAGAGGGAGAGCAGGCCCAGCCCCCTCTCCTCTTCAGTGACAGCTGCCCTACCCACAGCGGAAATCGCCTTGACCTCTTGTGTTTACTTTTCAGAAAACCATGCCCCTGCGCTCTAGCCCCAGGAACACATGGCCCAGGTGCCACTGCACCTTCTCAGCTTCGTGCCAGCGTCGCACTCTCCCAGCACAGACCGGCTGCCGGCCTCCCTCCGGCCACCTCCCACTGAGAGCCTGGAAGCAGCACCGCCAATCTCCTGCAGAGGCCTTAAAGGCCAGGAGAGAACAAGGAGCTGATTTCTAGGTCCAGAAAGAATCCTGCAGAAACGCACACCTCCGCAGCAGGCTGAGTTTGCCGGCCACCGCACAGACTAATGCGAAACGAGACTTCTATGGCCCTGCTGCGGCAACCGCTCCAGTTGCAAAAAGGCTGGCTGGACAATAGTGAAGGCGAAGATAAATAGATGGGACTACATTAAGTTAAAAAGCTTCTGTACAGCAAAAAAGACATTACAAAAACAGACAGCCCACTAATGGCAAAACATTTTCTCATACAAAAGTAGTGATAAAGGACTGATCACAAAAATGTACGGAGAACTGATGAAACTCAACAAAAATAAACAACCCCACCAAAAAATGGGCAGAAGAGCTAAAAAGACACTTCTCCAAAGAGGAAATGCAGATGGCCAACAAGCATATGAAAAAATGTTCAACATCACTCGTAATAAGGGAGATGCAAATTAAAACCACAATGAGATACCACCTCACCCCAGTGAGAATGGCACATCTTCAAACAACTAGCAACAACAAATGTTGGCGAGGATGTGGAGAAAAAGGAACTCTCCTGCACTGCTGGTGGGAATGCAAACTGGTACAACCACTACGGAAAACTGTTTGGAGGTTCCTCAAACTGCTAAACATGGAGCTTCCCTACAACCCAGCAATCCCACTCCTAGGTATCTACCCAAAAGACACAAAAACACTGATTGAAAAAGATACTTGTACCCCCATGTTTATTGCTGCTTTATTTACAATTGGAAAAACATGGAAGCAGCCCAAATGCCCAAAAGTAGATAACTGGATAAAAAAGATGTGGCACATATATACAATGGAATATTACTCAGCAACCAAAAAAGAGAAACACATGTCTTTTACAGCAACTTGGATGCAGCTGGAAAAGATCATGCTTAATGGGATAAGCCAGAAAGAGAAAGAAAAATACCGGATGGTTTCACTCATAGCAGGAGTATAATGGGCCAGGCGAGAAAATAACAGAAATAATGAACAACCATATACCAGAGACATTCTGTGGGGGCGGAGTGGGGAATGGGATCAAAAATGGGGGGGGGGGAAATACACAGGACTATGGTGGTGGCACAGGGGTGATTTGGTGATGGGAAACCCGCGGGGATTACAATCGAGATGGAAAAAAAATGTACAAAATGATGTAAAAATAAACTGTTATAAAAAAAAAGAGAGAGAGAGAGAAGGCTGGCCGGACCGAGGCGACTCGAGGCAGCTCCTCTCTGGCGCCTCAGACCATTTGCCTGCCCAGCACATCAGCCACGATTTTGGCTTTCTGCTCAGGAAACCCACTGATTACACGGCCTGTCAGGAGCTTGACTTTGCTGTCCACAACAGGCCATCTCTCCCGCAGAAGTGCAGGTGGCGGCATGTAAACTCCCAGAGCTGCTCATGCCAAAATGCCCTGTCAAACACCCTGAAACCTCAACCTCCTCCAGCACGGCCAGGCAGCAACACCGCCCTGAGTCCTTTCCCAGGGACAGAACGAGGCTGCTTCTCTCGACTGTGGAGGTTTGGTTGGTTTCTTTCTTTTTTTTAAGATTTATTTACTTATGCACACAAGAACTGGGGTACAGGCCAGAGGTGCAGGGGATGAGAGGATTCCCCAGAGACAAGAGTAAGGAGCAGAACAGGCAGCTGGACTGAAGCACACTGCTGAGGGGAGCAGCGGGGAGCCAGGAGAGGTCTGCTGCATCCTGTGGGTCACTCCCTGGCTGGGGATTGAACTGTGGACAGCTTCATAGTGCTGAGACTTAGCCCCCTGTGCCACCAGGGAGGCTCTTGGTTTGTTTCTTTTTTGTGCTGTTTGGTGACCAGGCCTTGAATTGATATATTCTTCCATGACCTGATTTTAAAACATCATTGTAGGCCATTTCAAAGAGTGATTAAAAGCCACGCACCATGGCTTGTCAAGTCTTATAATTACATCAGTTTAAAAATGTTACACTACTGAACTCCATTTTCCATACTGACATTTGAACAGAACGCTCAACTCAACCAGCTGAATCATGAGTGCTAACGGCCTAGTCAGGCGCAGTAGAGACAACCGCACTGGCAGCTGCACGCTCACATTCCACTGCCAAGGCCGCAGGAGCAGGGGCGCGGCAGGGCGAGGGCTGGGTCCGCGCAGCCCTCCTCCAGCTCCCCAGCCGAAGTCCAGGTTCGGCGGCGGGGGCCTTGCTCTCTAATCTGACACAGTGCGGCCAGTGTTGTCTGGAGGCACACAGCTTTATATGTACTTGCTTCTAATTAAAGGCCTTTCGATTTTAAGAACTTCATAAAAAAAGGCCATAAACCTGTATCACTCCACAAGAATGTCAAGAATGCTAAGTACCCAGCTAATACTCTTCCAAAGTGACCTTTATTCTAAGGACTGCCCTGCAAGCTTGCCAGCTAACATGTCAGCAGGCACCTACATTCCTACCTATCACTACTCAGCTCCGTCTCAGAAAGGCAAACAAAAGGGACTTCTTAAGTAACCAAAGCAACCCAAATTCCTACAGCAAGAAGTACTCGTACAAACAGTCTAGCTAAATGGCAAAACCAAAGTTTAAAAGTCACTCAAAGAGCCAGCAAATGATTCAAAAGAGTTGGGAAAGGTAATATCAACATTTTAGTGGCAGAACACTTGGAGACTAGCCAAGAGGCCTGGACTTTCTCCCTAGCAAAGTCATTAAATCCTGCAGGGGAGGGAGGCGGTGAATTGGCATCTAAGCCAAGCTATCTTGACAGCTTTCATTTGTCAGCAGGATCACTGGACAGTGAATTCTTCAAGGGGACAGGTAGGTTTCTGGGCTACTGATAACCGAAGTGCATGCAATTATAATCAGCCTGATAACAATCCACCCTACCCTTGGAAAAGACACTCCAACTCAACAACTGCGAGGTAGAACCTATTTGCCCCCCGGGGAGCCAGGTCACCCAAACGCCCAGTGCCTCTCGTGTGTCCCATATCTACGCCCGCTCTTGTGATGAGCGCAAATTCTCCAGACAGACCTGACGCCACCGCTCTCTGGCTTGCAAGCCCTCAGAGCTGCACTCTGCACCTATACTAACCCCAATCCTGTTAACAGGACCGTGGGGCTGTGGGAGCACCTCTCCAGACGCCAGTGGCCCTCTGTCTCTTCCTTCAGGTCCCTGGAAGCCCCCTCTTCAGTCTATTCTCATTCTCCTTTAATCATTCAACAAAAAGGCACCCAACTTTTGTGAATCACCACCTACTGTGTCGTTAGACACTGGCTACACAGTGTGAACAAAGGAGGTGAAGTTCCTGGCTCAGAGCTCACATTCTAGCAAGGGAAAAGAGATCATCACAAAAAAATACTCCTAATAGTAAATTCAGGCTTGGAGATAAACAGTAGGAGGAAAAGCAGCTTCACAGTGTGGGGGAAGGTATGTGCATGCCTTTAGCTGGACAGCAGTGGGCAGCATGGGGTGGCCACGGAAAGGCACACACTCTCACTTATAAACGTGTCCTGGGATGTATCCATGTCTGTCACGGTGACTAAAATCATTGTATTGTACATTTAAAAGTTGTGAGAAGCTCTCGTCGCAATAAACTTAAGATGCTAACCAGACGCGCGATGGTGGCAGCCTCACGCCACCTGCAGACACAGACGCCCGGCTGCCCTCCCAACTAGATGACGTCAGCTGCACAGCAACTACAAGATCCTCAGCTGCTGAAAAGCTCCCTGGAAGAGTTTGACATTTTATAGAAGACTGAGGTCATCACTGCCCCTCTTGCAGGACTTATTTTCTGAACTAAAAAGAAAAAGCTGGGGCCCTCCCTGGTGGCGCAGCAGATTAAAGCACAGCACTAAGAAGCTAACGCCACTTCAGCATGAGTTCCATCCCTAGCCCAGAGGTGATCCACCTGGCACGGCAGACCTCTCCTGACCCGCCCGCTGCTCCCCTCAGCAGTGTACTTGTCAGTCTGCCTGTTCTGCTCCCCACTCTGTCTCTGGTGAAGCCTGCCGCCCCTGCACCTCTGGCCTGTACCCCAGTTCATATGCATAAATAAATAAATCTTTAAAGAAAGAAAAGAAGAAGCTGGTAGGAGCCGGTTGCAAGGAGAAGGGGCAAGAATGCAGAGGAAAGAAATGAAGGAGCTGGCCCGAGGGCAGACCCGGGCAGAGCGGGCGGGCAGAGCGCACAGAACCGCAAGGCTGAGTGAGATTTCCTGGAGTGCATTTCTCCTTATAACTGTTGCTGCCACGAAGATGGGATCTAGTGAATTATCTGTTGCGCACCCAGCTCGCCACCCAGTCTCATAGTCCCTACTAAACCCCTACTAAAAGGTATAAGATTAGAGCCTAAGGAAAATGCCCAAAAGGTGCCCCGATATAGTAAAAGAGTTAGCTCAAGTCATGGGCTTCTGATTTATTGAGCGTAAATTCACTTCAAGAGAGACCCCAGCGGTCCCCGACCCTTCCAGCTTGCTCACTCAGCACCATCATAGAGACAAAGCCATGAGCAGTAAGGATCGTAAGCCCAGCAGTCAGCGTGTGCAGAAAAGCCATCAGGAAGTGCAAAGTCATGGTCTGTCCAGGGCCTGCCTGGCGGCCATGCCAGCCAAGCTCCTCCTGGGGGCTCCACCTCCACCACCCCAGCCCGAGTCCAGCCCTTTCCTCATGTCAGGAGCTTCCTCGCTCGTCTCTCCCAGGCCAGAAAGGGATGCTGCTTCAGTTTCTGTCACGACCTTTGCACCCCATTATTTCGATCTCATTCCAATTGCCCTTCAACAAGAACACACTGAGCACGAGCCGCACCCTGGATGCGCCGGCGCCTTCCAGCTTGGGCACCTCCCATGCGGGCTCACCCCTGCCCGCAGGCCGGCACAGGCCTCCATCCACCTGAGTGGTAGTGGCTCAAGTGCACCTTCTCTGCCCACCCTGGGCTAGGAGAACAACCGCCTGGCCACACCTGCACTTCCCAGACCCTTGCAGTCCCAGAGTGCAAGCCACCCCCGTGCCCCCAGCCCCCTGTGAGTTGCTCGGCAGAGTCTGGGAGCTGGCTGCAGGCGCCCACGATCACCTGAGTGTGTGCCGCTCCAAAGGAAGCCCTGGGCCAGCAGTGGGCTGTGAGCAGAGGCCTGGGTGCCAGCCCAAAGCTGCTTTCTGGCCTGTAGCAACAGCCCCCCCTTCTCCTTTTTTTCGCTCGCCCTCCTTTTCCTCCTCCTGCCCTTCCACCACCGCTATGATGAACCTTTTGCGTTTAAATCCCTCTCTGCTCGAAGTATCTAGTTTCTACTCATCTGGTTAGGCAGTAACTGACACAGGAGAAGATGAGGAAGAGTTGAAAATGGGACTATCAACCACGGGGGAGGATGAACTACAAAATGGTAAAGGAATGAGGACCCGTCTTCTAAAAACCTCATAAACAAAATCCTAGAAAACATTTTCCCCTAGATAGAGCCCAACACAACTTCTGAGTTCTAAAAATTTAGCTGCTAGTTTCACTGCATATTTCGTTGTCGTTTACAGTACAGTTTAGTTGCGTATTGTTTAAAGGAAGTCAGTGTCACACCTCCCTCCGACTGGGATTCTATAGAATAGGAAGAATGCCACTTCCTTCCAGGTTCCTCACACAGGGTCTTCTTAAGCATCGGATGTCTGACTGATGATGGCTTTAAAGCTCTGGCATTCACTGAGACTGGGGGGTGAAGGTCAACCAAACAGTCCAGTTTTGGGGGTCTCCCCAAAGTAGCCCACAAAGGGCTCAAAGCTCTTTCCGCCCTGAAAGGCAGCCACAGAGGCCGGGAAGGCAGAGAATCCCGGCCGGCGCAGGCACAGGGGTTTCAGCTCTTGCAGGCCAGGGACCCCCCCGAGCCTGGTGGGCCTACTGCTCACTTACGCTCAGGGCCGCCTCTGCCGTCTGGTCAACAGTCTGGCTTAAAGCCATGATGGAAACTGCTTTTCTGGAGGTGAGACACCAAGCCCAGCAGGGTGGCGGCCCAAGTGCCCCGTCTGCCTGTTTCCAGCACACTCGGACATCACTTCGCGACATCTTCAATTCCGTTTCAGATATTACGTTAAGCCAAGGCCAGAGTAAGAAGTGTTGGATATGAATGTTTTAAAGGCCAAGTAAACACTGTCACTTCAGAGGTCAACAGCCACTGAAACCATGCCGCAGCGCATCACGTCACCTGCTGGCCAGTGTCCCACTAGCAGCCTGTGGGCGAGGGGCCCCAGCATTGCTCCAGCCACGCTCCCCGCAGCCCGACTCACTGCTGTCCGGCTGGCAGATACAACCGGGCCACGGGCTGTCATTTTCATACTTCACTTGCCAATATGCTAGCTGGTCCTTCACCACATCCAGAAACCGTGCCAGAAGAAACCGTGCCCTACAACCCAGTGTAAGTATCAGGCAGGATACCAGCAAATGAAAAGTTCCAGTAAAACAAAATTTAACGACCGCTTCTCAGAGAATCAGCTCTTCACAAAATGGAATGTTCAAAACAACTCCTCACAGGCACTCACGCCTCTCCCTGGTAATTAAGCCAACTGGTCCCAGTGGGGGGCTTCAGGTTCACCACTCACTGAGGACCTTCTGGGGTCCCTGCGTGGTGTCTTCACAGCGCAGAGTAAGCAGGACAGTAAAGGGACAGGAGACACCTCCCCCGGCGGCCACGCTTCATCGTCACCGTCGCCTAAGTAACCAAAGCACGAAGTCCTTCATAAATCAGGCACGATACCGAATGATAATACCCCGGAGTCGCAGCAACCCGACCAGGCAGGGACAGAGTTATCCCCTGAACGCCTGTTTCAGCGCTGAAGAAACCTGCGCAGAGAGGTCGAGCACTTGCCAGGACCGACCCGCCTCGTGGCTGAGCCGCCTGCCTGAGGCGCAAGCGCCTGGCCGCGCCCAGCGGCGCTGCTGCGCATAGGCTGGAGGGACAGAAGCTACGTGTTTGAGCTTTCTGGAGAAAACAGAAGCTACCACTGCATGATTAATCCGTTTGCTCTTTTCACAGAACTCTCCACAGTGAGGGGCACCACCTGGCAGGGGCATTCCACTCAAGATGCGGCACCCCGGAGTCGGACACCAGCGACTCCTCAGGTCAGGTGGTGGGGTCTACGTGCTGCCTCCCCCGTGGACGCTGGTGTCGCCCAAGGCTCAGCAGAAACAGAATGTCTGCCGGCATTACCCGCCAAGTGTCAGAGTGAGACCTGATGAAAAAAGGTCGTCATTAGTTCAAACTTAACTAATGGGCAACGAAGAAAATAACTATAGTAATGCAAACATTAAAATGTGAGAAAACACTAGTTTGCACCTTTCTGCATTTCTCAAACTACAGAAGGGGGAGATGTAATACGTGTTTATGTATTTAATGTTTATTTCTTCCTCACCCTACTTCAAAACTAATTTCTTCTCACACAGATAGTATCCCCACCAAAAAAAGCACCCAAAAAATGTAACAATGTGACTTCACTATTCTGAAAATACTCTTTCAAGGCTCCAGACACAGCGCATCTCTCTTACTGTTCCAAAAGTTGTGTGCCCATGAATCCAGAGGGGACAGGCCCTTAGAAGAACAAGCATAAAAGTAAGGACTAAGGACAGGAACTCAGTTCTCAAATATCAAGGGATTAAAATATCTATACTAAAATAGGGCCCTCTCTGGTGGCACAGAGGTTAGAGCGTACGCAGCACTGTAAGTTAGCCTAAGCCACTTCAGTGCGAGTTCGATCCCCACCCCAGAGCTGATCAACAGGGCGCAGCAGACCCCTCCAGTGTCACCCGCTGCTCCTCAGCAGTGTACTTTGTCAGTCTGCTTATTCTGCTCCCAACTCTGTTTCTGGTGAATCCTCTCACCACCCCTACACCTCTGGCCTGTACCCCAGTTCTGTATGCATAAATAAATAAATCTTTTTTAAAAATTTATACTAAAATAAATATCTATACTAAAACCACTGGTAGGTGAAAATCTCTCTCTTAACTCACCAAACAGTACAGTGAGATAAGACAAGGAAGACAGGGGTTTCAAGACGTTTAAAAAAAAAAAAAAAAGTCAGTGCTGTTTAAAGTTTTAAAAGAAAACATAAGCCAGCCAAAAAAGTGAATCTGAAGTGACCTTAGAAATTTCCCCACTATTCCAGTCTATTCGTTAGAAACATCTCAGGTACAAGAGGTTAAGTCTCAGCACTATGAAGCTATTGTAGCCATTGCAGAAAGAGTTCGATCCCCGGCCAGGGAAGTGACAAAAGACCTCTTCTCTCCCTGCTGCTCTCCTCAGCAGTTTATTTCAGTAGATCCACCTGTTCTGTTCCCTACTGTCTCTGGGGAGCCCTCTCACTCCCTGCACCTCTGGCCCACGCCTTAGTTCTTGTATGCATAAATAAATAAATCTTAAAAAAAAAAATCACTGTTTCACATGCAAAAACTCTTAAATTCAAAGTAAGAATTTCACTTTATCAGGGCATTTTGGACAAATTTACCAAAGCTAAAGGAAAACTGCCTCTGTGCATGAGCTTCTTAGCTGTGTGGAAAATAACTTTCCTTGAAATCCATAGGCAAAGCATTGCATCCTAATTGCATCATTTGCTCTTTGTTTGAGGATACTGGAGACAATTTCCAGAGCAAGGGAACTGTACTTAAAAAACAGCCTCATCACAAAATGCAAGCATCTTGAATGTATGGTCAAAAAAGTTCCACATCTACTGAGACATCTGGATTTCCCAACATATGGCCTTCATAACCTGAAACTGTATGTAAGAATTTAAGAGACTGTCAGCCTGATTTCAAAATAAAAATAATAAAAGGGTTATCAATTGAGAAAGTCAGAAACAAACCCAATGTAGAAACATCTCAAACATATTTGCATGAAAACACCTGCACCTCAGCTGGTAAAGATGGTATTGCCAATCTGCACCCCAACCCTAAGTCCCCAAATCTACCTAGACCCTGGGATCACTAGTTCATACTGCTGTCAGTGCAAAAAGCTTCCATCCAATCTTCCTTGGCTTATATGTTTACAATATGATATGAAGAACTCATGAGGACCGACTAAAGCAGAAGTGCTGGCAGTGACCTTGGTCACTTTTAAACTTTTTTACTCTGCTACAGGTCAAAGGCAAGGGCGGAGGTACTACCCAGAAAAAACAAGGGTCAAGCACTTTGTAATCTTCCAAGTTCGTGCTCATTCAGTCCCACAATCCAACAAAGGTTGTGCTCCTTCTCCAGACCATAGACCAGAGAATGCTAAGGCTGGCGAAGGGGCGAACGCTGCTCCCAATGCACCCCCCGGGGGCGCAGCGGGACCTGACTGGTTGGCCTGACTGGTTGGCCGTCGCGGGACCTCGCGGAGCACAGGTGCACGCAGACGCTCGTCACGCGACTCTGGCGCGTGCAGCAAATCCAACCGCTATCCAGAAGGGGTCGGTCCTGACCAACACCACCATGCCAGCCCCCGTTTCCCATGCCAGGGCAGTCCTTTCCACTACCCAGGCTACGCAAGGCCCCCCAAGCTCTCCCGGACCTCAGAACACGGGCTGGCATCTGATCATGCCTCATATTCTCCGTAATTTGAACAACCTGCCCGCCCTTCCCCAAGCAGGTATTTAGCTCCTTTCTACCCACAGCCCTTTATTTAGCGCCTGACTCTATGAAAAGGTCACGCCTGTGGAGGGCAAGAGACAGCAGTCAGTGCTCTCGGGGACGCAGGAGCCACGGCGCTCAGGGAAGGTGCCGCAGGGAGGCCTCTGGGCAGGGAGAACCACGAACTAGGGGGCTGCACAGCCACAGTGCCAGGCATTCCCCAGGCGTCCAGGAGAAGCAAGTGCCCCGGACTGACCAGAAGGTGGGTTCAGGGAAGATGAGGCTGCGTGGTGACCCAGAGTCAACCTACGGAAAGAACGGAGGATGAAAAGCCAGCGCTCAATTCTTCAGGCCCTAGCACCCCTGAAAGAAAGGGACATTGCTCTTTCTTAACGACTCATCCCATGTCCTTGCTGGCAAAGAAAACAGAAAAAGCAAAAAGTGTGCAAAGTTTTTGACTATATTCACTTGAGAGCTTTGTTACATTTGTTTATTTGTAAAAGTCCTCACAGTGATATTAGAACGAACAATTTCAGGGCCAAGAGAACCAAGTGGCCAATGAATCAACATTTAGCTTTTCAGCAGTTAGGATTCCTGTGACAAGCTGGTGAAAATGTGAACCATCTCCCTTAGAAAAATGTGCATACAACAAGAAAATTTAGGAACCCCATATTAAGAGACTATGCCCTAGCCAGTTACATGACAGATTTTTATAAAGGGGGGGAGGGGGGAGGCAAACACGGTTCCTAACTAGGAGCACCGCTTCCCCAGCTCACATCAGGGCGACACGCTTTTCTGAGGGACATGATTATCCTTAGTGAATAAACAACACGAGAGAATTTCTTCAAGCTTTATGATCCTCACCCACAACAACGCAGCTTCCTCATCGGGCCACAAGGTGAAGGGCCCTCTGTGCTGGGCTGCGCCCCCCCCCCCCCCCCGTGCAGTCCCAGGGGCAGGGGACTGTAAGTCCCGCTTTACCCAGAAGGAGAATGAAGCCCACAGTCAACTGACCTGACTCAGCCTACTCAGCTGGAAAACGGCAGAGCGGGGTCTGTAACACGGGCATCCTGACTTCCCCACTCCGCCCAGCTACTTGGCCTGCCCCTCCCCCGCCAAGGGACCTTGTCACCGTATTGATTGTGGGGACACATCAAAGGACACAGCTTCACCCACTGAGTCAACAGTTCAGTCCAAGAGTCCAATCCAGAAGCACACGCCCTCTGCGTGCCCAATAAATCTTGATGTATGACCAAGGACAAAGAGCCCCTGACTCTGGGGTGGGGTTAACAGTCTGAGAACCCCACATGGCCATGTGTCACAGCTGGGCCTGTTACTTCCTGTGTCTGTGGGCCTATCCAGCCTGGCAAGCGCCCTAAGCACCTACTGTTATACCCACCAGTGCAGAGGTTTGCAACCTATCAGAGGGAATCAGATTAAATGGACACGGACATATCACTAAAATAAAGTCTGGCCACTCTACACCCATGTTCCTTCTGTCCCTGACCCTCCATGTCCGCAGTCCCCACGGCAGGGGCTCCCATGGCACCACTGGTCACTTGCAGGCAGGCAAGCTGCAAGTCACTAGGTGCCCCTGAGGGTCAGGGCACAGTGACCACCATTCTGTGACCAGCACTCAGCCACTCTGTGACCAGCGAGCCATAAAAGTCCCTTCAAATGCACTTTTACTAAACAGAAATACTATGAGCTATAATGCCAATCCCCCCAAAACACAAGTTCCTCCCTGATGTGTCCGTAGTAGCCCCCCGGCACCTCCCACTGAGTGTAAGGAGAGACAAAACACAGTGCCCGATCTGAAACAGTGAAATAAAAGAGAGAAAATGAGGCCACGAGTCTCAGTGTTACTCTAAACCAGTGGTTCTCGTCTTTCTTGGGTCATAGATTCCTTTGAGAATTAACGAAAGCTACAGATCCTTTCTTCACAGAAAACAAACAAAACCAAAATTCACCCCCTCGCCCCGAGAGCATTGCGGCCACGCCCCACCCGTCCCCAGGGATCCACAGGCCCTGGCAGACAGACCTGTAGTGTGGTCTGCATTTCCAACCACGCCTCACTAGCGGCTGAGTCCACGAATCACCTCTTTCACTACAGAGGGCCAGCAGAGGAAGGGAGATGTCCACCTGCCATGTCTCCACCCATCTCTACGGCCCACGCCTCTACACCTGACTCACGTTACCGAGACATGCGACTTGACTTATACCTCCCCAAGCTGGAACGTAAGAAATTAAAAAGCAGTGTTATATATCCTACCAAGAGCGGCACATCTAACTGTTGAATGGTTTACTAAAGAACAGATCTAAGACAATCCAAACATCTCATAGTGAAATGAGATAAATTCACGTTATCAAGAAAAAAATAACGCTATATAACTAGGGAGATTTTAAAACAAATTATTTCCTAAACTGGACTCCTGGGAGCTTGAAATACAAAAATAAGCCCATTTAAAAATGCACTTTCTCATCTCACTGGCCCTGGCTTCTCTCTGTGGCAGGATCTGGCTCTCGACAGCAAACTCCAGAGACAGCAAGCTCAGGACAGAAGGAAAACTGCCAGGTTGGAGGGGGGGTTGTGCTCTGCGCTTTTGACACTACATATTCAAGAACCATTTCCTGAACATCACTGATACCCACGTGCCTGGGTATATGCTTAGAGCTAAAGCAATGGCAAAGCGCAATCCCACCTCCAAGTCGTTTAAAAGTAGTAATTTATAAAGAACAGTCAGTACCACGCCAGAGGGCAGAAACCCAGGAGGCAAAGGCAGGCAGACCACCAAGGATCAAGGAAGGCTTTCCGAGAGAATAAATCCAAGCAGAAAAAAGCAATTAGTTAAACTAGTTCTGGTTTTGTTTCCAGAGGTTCTTTGTTTTTTCGGTCGGATTGGGCTGGTGACCTCGGGAAGCAGCCATCCATGAAAAGGGAGCAGGACATGACAAGACGCAGAAGGAAAGGTCCCTGGCGGAGGACCGTCATTCTGCAGGCTGGGACGGGGTAAAGTAGACAAGCCGAGCACCTGCGCGCCCCATTACATCTGAACTCATGTACAATGTACACAGTCCACCCCTCTCCCCAGGCACCCCAGCTCCAGAATGCTCTTGCTCTGGTTTTTTTAACTTATTTTGGAATAATTTTAGATTTACAGAAAAGTGGCAGACATGACTGAGAGTTCCCACAGATGCTTCATCCATGTCCCCTAATTTAACGTAACCATGGCATACCTGTCCAAACAACAAAATCACCTGTGGTACAAAAAAAACCCCAAAACTATAGAATTTACCTGGATTTCATTTTTCCATTAATTCTCTTTCTGTTCCAAGATCCAATCCAAAGTCACACATTACGTCAAATTCAAAGTTTTAACTCGTCACTCTCTCCATCCTTGTTGCCCCCAAAACACCAGCCCACGTAGTTAAATATTTTTTTTTTAAAGATTTATTTATTTATTTGTGCATACAGAACTGGGGTACAGGCCAGAGGCTCAGGGGCGGTGAG
>NW_004567142.1:3412399-3414372 GCF_000260355.1 Condylura cristata | reverse complement strand
CAGGCGGCAGGCGGGAATCGAACTCATGCGGAAGTGGCTTCAGATTCTCAGTACTGTGCTTTAACCCGCTGCGCCACCAGGGAGGGCCCGTAGTTAAATATTTTAAACAGAATGGACATTACCGAAGATGACAGAGTAGGAAGAACTCTTTCGGATGAGTTTTGGTACAAAGAGATGTACCAAAAATGAAGTCAGTGTTACCTTTCTGGAATTTGCAGAAAGAATGTAGTCTAAGGTACTGCTTTTACTATGTAAATGAAAAGAAACTCAAGAGGCCACATTTCTGTTTCTTTAGTATTAGCAAGTAATAATGCCCCCGCTCTCTCTTCCAATACCCTCAACCACCCCCCAAGGAACAGTCAAAATCATCTCAAAACAAAATGCAAGCAAAATCACCTGGGACTTGAAGGGGGAAGCAGGACAATTCACCCCCTTTCCCAGATTTTCACTGAGGACACTAATCATCAGTTTTGAATTCCAGGATCTTGCAACAATTTTCCAAAGGCACTGGAGCAATGTATTATTCTATGTTCTTCTCCTTAACTCCAAAACCAACAACAACCCTGACTAATGTCAATTTCTACAATCAAGTGTGAAAACTGTGCTGAAATCACCACAAAGTCACTAAAATAGGCAACTTAGAAATGCTGTGCTATTAGACAAATAAAAGACCTTTCTTTCCATTCTAAACCAAAAGCAGAACCAAAAACGCTTAGTCGTTCACCAACACCTTTCTTTCATAGGTAACTGTGCCCGACGACTAACTGGCAGGCTGATCTATTATTTTAATGAGTATGTGTATGTGTTTTGGTTTTGTTTTTAAGATTTATTTGTTTTATGCATACACGAACTGGAGTACAGGCCAGAGTTGGGAGGGGTGGGAGGATTCACCAGACAGAGTGGGGAGCAGAACAGGCAGACTGACTGAAATGCACTGCTGAAGGCAGCAGCAGGTGGGTCAGGAGAGGTCTGCCACGCCATGTGGGTCAGCTCCCTGCCCGGGGATCCAACTCATGCTGCAGTGGCTGCAGATAGCTTCACAGTGCTGCGCTTTAACCTGTTGTGCCACCAGGGAGGGCTTATGAGTGCACTGTACTTGTAACATTGTAAAAAGTGTGCCCCACACCATTAGGACACAAGTGGTGACAACGTTTACCCCCCCAGAGGTAAAACATAAGGAATACCTGAACTATTCTGTTTCAGTTCTGTGCCATTTACGAAAGTCATCAAGTCTAAGGAACGTGGTGCTACTTGGGAGAAACAGGGAAAAAGGAGATTCAAGTGTCTCTCTAATAAAGCATATAGTCTAGATGAGTACTCACCAATACTTTAGCCATTTTAAGTTTAATCAAAATCATGTCAAATTTAAAAACCAGGGCCTCCCTGGTGGTGGGGGGGTTGTCTCAGTGCTATCCCATTAGCTTTGCTTCAAGTAGTTGTAGTGGACAGTACAGAGTTCTGTACTGTCTGAGCTAAAAAGAAGTGCTGACACCAATTCAGACCCCAGAAAGAAAGAGGATGGAGAGAAGCTTCCAGAAAGACATGCACTTGAAATGTGTGCTACAGTGAGCATGCAGGCTGGCCACTGGCAACTCATGCCACTTCCCATCAGCATGATGAAACCCTGGAATTTCCAGGGCAATTCCCCCCAAATCAAAAGCAAAATACTTCCAGGAGGCGTAAAAGAACAGACTGGATGGTAGGCTTTGTTTGCATTTTACTAAGATAAGCTTGAATGAAACACTCAAAGTGAAAAAACTGATTCGACAGTCCAATTAGAACCCCACTAAAAGGAAGAGAGGAAAATGGAACCAGAATTAATTGCTAGGTCATTCTGGGAATTTTTAACAGGTAAGCTAAACTAGGGATCAGGAGACAAAGCAAAGAATGTACTATACCGATCCAGATAGCTGCAGTAGGAGAAACATTTCCCAACAATCAAGGTCAACATGTGAAATCACAGGGGGCGGGGG
>NW_004567142.1:3399592-3412299 GCF_000260355.1 Condylura cristata | reverse complement strand
AGCAGCCTTAAGGAAGGGGAAGGGGAATTTTCACTCTTCGGTCTGAAGCCTTCGCCCGGTCCATCAAGCACCTGCCTCCTGAACGTGCTCACCCTAGAGGTTTAAGGGCAATGCCTATTTCCGAGGGCCACTACAGACTCCCTGAGTCCGCGTAGAATGCGCAACAGCGCCTAACAGCGCCTAACAGCGCCTAGCGCGCCAGAGGCCCGGGAGGCACAAGCGTTGCTGCCGGAGTCCCCAAGGACAGAGCTTCACTTGGTGGAAAAAAGGACCCCCTAGAGATAAACGAGCAGGCATACTGGGGCAGGGCAGGGCAGGGTGCGAAGTCCAACTCACCCAAGCTGAGAACACTACACAGGCCCCTCCACCCTGGGCTATTATAACGCCCAAAGCCCTGAGCGACAGCTGCCAGGGTTTTGACAGGGTTTACTGAACCTTAGGGTTTAGCCACGGACCCTCATAAATGGACACGGGCTATCAGTGTTTCATTTTTTCCAAAAACCTATCTTGTCTACCCAACTAGACTACTGTATCCTTCATCGGGCATTAATGAGACGCCTATGACAAGTCAGGCACTTCCAGGCAAAGTGACAAACCAAACAAGGCAAGAGCAAATCCCCTAGCTTCAGAAGACCACTATCCCCTCCTAGCAGTTTCTCCCTGCCAGAGGTGCACGCGGCCCTGACACCCCAGTCTTCTCCGCAGCGCTGACTACAAACTCACCAGACACCCACAACAGGAGCCCGGCTACACACTCCTGTCCGTCAGTGACTGTGCATCAGGCTGTGAAAAAGAATGAGGACGCTTATGCGAACTCTCCGAAAGAACTCCCAAAATATTAAGCAGAAAAAGAGGAAGACGCACCTGCAGAACAAGCCCAGCTCGCTACTGGGCATGGGGTCGCACATGTAACTGCATGCGCTCGCTTGTAAGGTATAAAGTATCTCTGGAAGGAGAGCTGTCACTGGTTTTTAAAATGCTGATGTCTCTGAGGGTGCTGGGACAGCTAAGGGAGCAGCCCGGGTGCCCCACGGCGCTGTGGGGCCCTCTGCGCACCTCCACGCAGACACGCCGCGTCACCAGCTCGGCGCCCCGACAGAGCCGCGGCAGCCCCAGAGAGAGCGGTCTCCACACAGGAGACGCGGCAGGCGGGGCCAGGGGGTGTGCAGAAGTCACCCGTCACAGGACCGGCAAGGCGCTTTCGAGGGGAGCCCGCCTCGCCAAACACAGGCAGAAAAAGAAGACAGTGGGCCGGAGCATGAGGCCAGGCAGCGGGCGGCCAGGGCTCTGCGGGAGCCCTGGGGAGCAACCGTCTGTCAGGGCCGGGGGCCACCACCGGAGACGAGGTCTGGCACCACCACCTACTTCAGGCTTCCCAGTGGCAGCAGCGACTGACACCCAAGGGACTCAGCACTGGAGAAGCAGCAGCTCCAGTGAGCGAGCGCGGGCGTGGCCCAGCCTCTTCCTGGGAGCCATCAGCACCCTGATTCTACACACAGAAACTCAGGCTCACAGCCTCAGTCAGCCTGGGTAAGGTGATGAGATAAACAGAGGAGCTGCGACTTGAGCATCCTCTACACTCCTGCCCACAAGCAGGAGCTGGGTGCTGGCCCGTGGCGAATCGCTCCCCAGCCTGTGTACAGAGAGCAGAGTATCTACCTACGTCTGTAGCATGTTGCCACCTTCCTCGAGGAGGTAATCTTTTATTCTGATATTAGATTCTATTTTTCAATAAGACAGTGGTGAGTCTTTCCTTCTTTCCTTTCCTAATGCCCTTGTTGGCAAAATGAAAACCTGGTACATTCCAGCGTGCTTCATCGCCCCACCCTCTTCCCCAACGGGTCCACAATACCCAAGGCCAGGAAGCTGTGGACAGATGGGCCACTTTGCACACACCCACCAAGACCCTGGGCTGTCTGAAGCTGCTCAAACACAAAGGCCCAGCAGAGCAGGAGTGTCTCTGTTCCTCTCGACAGGCGGCATGTCCGACCGTCTGAGGGTGCGGTGGGCAGGAGGTGGGACTGAGGCCTCCCAGCTGCCTCTGGGCTGGCCTGCACCTGCGCGCCACCGGGCCCAAGACGGACGGCGGCCGCACAGGTCGCCCCAGCAGGTCAGGTGCTACCCAGGCTGGCTCTCCTTTGCCACTTAACCAAACAGGTCTCCTTCACTTACCCACAGATCTGAAAGGTTCCAACTTGACAGTTTCCCCATTCACTCTTGGCATTTAGTTCTCAAAAAAGTATCTGGAATTGCCACACACACAAAAAGTCTTTGTGGCAGGCAAAGCAGGTATTTAGGCCAATTTTATAGACAAGAACTTAAAATAAATGACTTGCCCAAGGTTGCCAAGTTGGTAGGAAGGAACAGAGACTAGAGGCAGAAAGGGCTCCTGCCTGGCGTGTGGAAAGCAAGCACAAGAATGGAAGGGCCGTAACTCCAGAGGACCAGCCTCCCCCACTCCCTCTCAAAATCTGTACCTTTTTCAACAAACGTCACGCTTCTGTTGCCCTGTTCTAGGCCAAGTATGAAGGGTTACAGACTAAATGGGGAGAGGACAGGAAAAAGCCCTGTGGCACTTCCAAAGCTATTTCACAATTTCTTCTGCTGTCCGAATGTAAACCCTTCACAGTGAGCTCAACCCTTCACAGTGAGCTCAACCCTTCACAGTGAGCTCAACCCTTCACAGTGAGCAAGCCGCAGGTGTCCCTCCAGTACTCTCCTGATGAATGCAAGGACCACGCAACTCACAGGCTTACCTATGCAAGTGTCTTGTCAAATAACAAAGAAAACAAAGGAGTAAATGTTAAATCTCCAAATTACTCCTTATTCAAGAAAAAACTTGCTCTTGGCTCATTTTCTTCAAAAGTTCTTTCTCATAATTCATGAACTCTCTCTTCCCAGTCAACATATTCTTGTGCTGAGATGGTCAGTAACTTAAATCTGTGGGATCAATAAAGAATCAGGCCCTGGGTTTCTAAATGCTCCCCCTTTCAGGTACAGAAACAGGGTGCTCTTTGTGCTACCTGGAAGGGAAGCGCTGCTTGTGTTTTTAAATGGCACGTAAATTCTCCTGAGAAAGGAGACAAAAGGTTCTGGAAAATTGGGACTCTGAACAGCGTAGACACCCGAACACTGGTTGAATGGGAGTGAAAAGGAAAAGGAAAACGTGTCTCCCTGCATCTCTACCCTCTGCACAGCACAAGGAACTTGACTGCTCCCTCTTTCACTTAATTAGTCCTTAATTATCAAAACTGTTCAAATCTTTAAATAAACCTAATTGAATAAATTAAATAATCCAAATCTTAAAGATATTTGGCGTATAAATAGGAAGCTATAACTAACTTCCTGGTTTTGATCAAGAAAAGGAGACAGTAATCATACTCATGGTTTCTTCCCCAGAAGTCAGGCAGACGCCTGGCTGCAGGAGTGGCTGCTGCCATCAGCCACGAAGCAAACTTGACCCCTCGCTGACCAAGAGAGGATCAGTCAGGTTGGGTACCGTGACAGCACCAGCCAGGGGTATGGAACAGGGCCTCAGGTGGGGTACCGGAGAGGAGGTGCCACCGAGGCAGAGGGCGAGGGGGAGGCGGGAGGCATCAGGCTAGCGCTGTCATTTACTGCGAGCACCACTGAAAGTTCACTACTGCTGAGACAGGCTGACCAGCTTAACTCCGAAGCTATGGGAGGCCAACAAATGGGACTATTATGAATTTCTTGCCTGTTAGCTCAACTTTTACCTCATATATGTAAAAGAAAATCAAACATACCCAGCTAATCACTATTGAGCCTTTTTTCTAAATCAAATATAATAAAAATCACTGGGGAAAACTCAGAAGAGATTTTTTTTTTTTAAAGATTTATTTATTTGTGCATACAGAACTGGGGTACAGGCCAGAGACTCAGGGGTGGCTAAAGACTTCACCAGAGACAGAGTGGGGAGCAGAACAGGCAGATCAACGAAGTACACTGCTGAGGGGAGCAGCAGGCGGGTCAGGAGAGGTCTGCCACACCATGTGGTCACCTCCGGGGCAGGCGGGAATCGAACTCATGCGCCACCAGGGAGGGCCCAGAAGAGATTTTTAATCACCCTAAATCTATAACACAAAGATAAATACCATAGAATTTTGGCATATTTCTTCTACTTTTGCCATATATATTTTTCAATAACTGGAATCATACTGTTTATCTCTTTCTTCTCATGCTTCATTTTGTGTGTGAGTACTTTCCCATGTCAAGAATTCTCCAAAAACATCCTTTCTTTAATGACACCATACTTTTCCATAAAGGGACCATTCCCTAAAGCTAAAACACTTATATTTTTCTTTGTTTACATACCACTATAGTTAACATCTTGGTTTTCAGTTCTGTTTCTTGGTCCACAGAAATCCCAGTCAGTAGATTAAGAATTCTGCGTCTCTCACAACACTGTCAAACTGCTTTGCAGAAACTTCACAGCAGTCCACATACCCTGCAGCGGTCTGGGGCTCCGCCCCACCTAATCAGCAGTGACCACCATCTATTTCTTTGTCATTCCCAGCAAACACTGACCAAAATAATCTGGAGTTCTAACCCAGAGAGGGTAAATCTGTTATTAACAGAGTGCACAATTACCCTTGTGATAACGTGTACAGTGAAACTGTTACTGCCCCATGCTTTACCAGGTATGTGACCTTGAGCAAATTCAGAAAAGTCATAAATAACATCCCACCCACTCATATTCATATATTAAAGTCATGACTTAACATACAGACTATCAAGGTATATTCAGAATTACATAAAATAGGAAATCACGCCCCAAATCAGAAATCTCTACTTGAAGATTCACACACTGTTCCATATGTATGGTTTTTAATTTTGAAAGGCAGAAAGAAAAAAACGCTGGAGGAGATGAATACACACAGCACTACCCTGCACCCCCACACACCAAATCAGGCACCCAGGGAAGGCAGCGCCTTCACACAGCTCCTGGGGAGCCCCGGCCCTGCCTCGTGGCCGGCCCTGCTCCCACCACCATGCGCCTCCATCGTCTCCAATCAGTTCACACCCCTAAGTATGCTACCACAACAGCAGCATCCACCAGCCTCTACCTACAGCCTTACTAAGTATTTTTGGAAGAATAAAGATTCAGTGGTACTTTTATCACCAAGCATTTCCGCACACTATTTCCAGTAAAGTAACCCCCAGAAGAGAAAGCTTAAGATGCAGACTTTAAGTATCTAATAATCTTGTATTAATGCAGAGCTGACTTTCATTTGTATACAATCAGTTTGTTACTGAACAAAGAATCCTTTTTAATTGCTTGTGGCAATTAACAGTAATCATTTTCCTTTGTCGTATTCCTAAGCATTGCAGACAGCAATAGATGAAGCCAGGATGGATTTGACCTTCCTTGTTAAATGGAGATGGAGAGAATTACAATGTAACCATTTTTAAATTGTTCACACTTCAGAGGCTTTTAGCTGTAGGTGAGTAACAAACTTTCACCCAACACTTGTTTTAAAATTGCAACTCAGGGACTCCCTGGGGGTCTAGAGGTTAACTCCCAGTGCTATCACCAATTTGACCAGTTCCATCCCCCCAAGGGATTTGCTGGACAAGGCACAGCAGGCCTCCTGTCTCCTAGCTGCTCTGCTGTCCCACTGTCCCCTCAGCAGTGGATTTCAGTAGATAGAGCGGCCTGTTCTGCTCCCCACTCTGCCTCTGGAAAGGGGTCTACCTTTTGTACCTCTGGCCCACACCCCAGTTCTATGCAAAAACAAAAACAAAAACAAAAAACCACCTCCCTGGTGGCGCAGCGGGTTAAAGCACAGCACTAAGAAGCTAAAGCCACTTCAGCATGAGTTCGATCCCCAGCCCCAGCGGTGACCACATGGTGTAGCAGAGCTCTCCTGACCCGCCCACTGCGCCCCTCAGCAGTGGACTTCATCAGTCTGCCTGTTCTGCTCCCCACTGGTGAATCCTCTCACACCCCTGCACCTCTGGCCTGTACCCCAGTTCTGTATGCATAGATAAATAATTTAAAAAAAAACCCTACAACTAAAAAAGTTACTAAGAAGATTAACAAATCAAGAATTCCACACAAATAAGTCAAGGAACAAAGTATATTTTTATCTATACATTTCTAGCTGCCTAGCCAATATTCTCGAAGAAAATCTCTCAATGAAGAACCGCTGATACTTTTCTAACTTCCAAGGAACACTAAAGCTTAAGGATTCCATGACCAAATATTTCTATCTTCTGTTAGAAGCGTTTACTTGTATATACCTTTATTATATCCCAGTTTGAATCCAGGGCAGAATAAAATGCTCTATCTTTTTAATTTGCTGGCTAGAAAGACCAGTTGGCACTTGTGACTGTAGATTCTTTTCAAAAGACTGTGATACGGAACCTACTGTGTGCTCAGCCTGTATGAAAAACACAGGGCTACTCCCCAAGGAACAAGAACTAATCAGAACAGCCTAGATAACATTTAACTTCTCTCACCCCACCCTGTACTTAGTCACATTTATACAGTTTATGTATACATGTTCATATATATAATTGCTTACAACTGACTATAAATGCCTCACAGGGTTAACTCTAATGTATTTGTATATCCTTTGTATATCCCAGAGATCAGGTAGTCCAATAAAATACACAAAGACACTGGAATCAAGCAGACCTGGGTTCACAACACAGCCTTCAAACCTCTCCGATTTAACCCTGGCCAAGACACTTACAATGAAGAAAGCGTGAGGGCAAAATGCTGACCAGGAAGTTATGCCCTCTAAAAATTTAAGGCAGGGCCTCGCTGGTGGCACGAGGGGTTAAGTCTCAGCACTATGAAAGCTGTCCACAGCAGCCACTTGCAGAGCTCTATCCCTGCCCAGGGAGCTGACCCACATGGCACAGTAGACCTCTCCTGTCCCTCCCACTGCTCCCCTCAGCAGTGTGTTACAGTAGATACATCTGCTCTGCTCCTCACTGTTTCTGGTGAATATTCTCAGGCCCCACACCTCTGGCCTACACCCCAGCTCTTGCACAATAAATCTTTTTAAAAAGAGAGTTTTAAGGGCCCCAACAGCCTCTGTAAATGCAAACACATCTCCATCTCCAGGGCAGGGGAAGATGGGGTGCTCTGGTATCCATTAGGGGTCAGTCTACACATACGCAGTACATGCACTATGTACGGGTATTTTGCCAGACACGATGGAAGTAAGACATGAGAGAAAACATGGTAAGCGTCCATCCTCTGCGACTTCACTGTCCACACAGAGAAGACAATCAAGTATTATCAGCTGTAAAACAAGGCAGAACGGGCATCAACTGGCATAATCCTTTCGTTTCTCAAATGAAGCAACTGCAGCCCAAGAACTGAAAGCGATTTGGCCAAAGCTGCACAGCCAGTGAGCAGCAGAATCAGGGCGGGACCCAGTTTCCCTATTATCAATTTTCTTTACTTCATAGGAAGCTGCCTCTCGAGTGTTCAAGTTTGATTACCAAGTGCAGATATTACTACAGTGACCTACAAAGGAATATTCTCTAAGTAAGAATGCAGAGGCACTTGGAGACCAGAAAGATAGGAAACACCGACAGATGCATAATGCAAGTCACAACTGCTGCAAATTTTGCAAAATGAAAATGCTCATGTCAATGAAGGAAGACAGAGATAGGCAAGTCTGGCTATTCTCAAGTAAACTCAATATTACTTCCCTCTGATGAAGCTTCATGGCCAAAAGTACCTGGTTCCCTGCTAATACTCAAAATTTGTGACTATTTCAAATATTCAATAATATTTGTGGTGTTTCTTAATAGCAGAGAAGCAAATAAAATTTAGACTGACAAATGCCAAAAGTTATTTTCAAGAATTCTTCATAGATGAAGTCTCAGAAAGCACTGTGAAAAATGAAATAGAAATAAGTACTCAGAAAGATGAACACGAGTGATTTGTTTGCATTTCTTAATACCAGCAATTCAAATGCTATTCAGACCATTGCTATTTGAGAGCCTAGGTCAACAATGACTCAGCTTGAAAAATTCCATATTGTTTTTAAAAGAGGTGCATGGCTTTAGCTTGTAGCTAATACAGTCTGGCTACCTCTTTCTCCCCCCAAATATAAACCAATCTTCATGCGAATGGCTGGGAAAAGGGCAGTGTTTTCTTTTATATTTGAAAAGTTATACAACGAAAGTAATCCACTTCATTCCACTACATCCCCCAAGGAGAAAGCCGTAGCCCCAACGCCAGGTTACAGGATTTGGTTAGGTGGAGGTCTAACAACTCGGAAGCCCAGTCCCAGTTCAGCCTGGTGAATGACCCAGGACAACAACAGAGTCTGAGGGGGGCGGGGCGCACCCCACTGCGGGGAGCAACACCCACAGACTGCCCAAGGTGCCAACTGGTGGGTTAGGACCAGCAGGCCCTGCCTGGGTGTCAGGGCATAAAGCGGGCCAGGAACCCGTCCCATGCACTTTAACCAGCCCTGCTGTCCTGCTCACGAAGGACACCACTGGGCAGTGGTCTCCAGCCAAGTGGCTCCAAACCCCAGCTATTTCCCTTCTCCAGCAGAAAGTCTCCAAGTTTATCGATTTCGTACAATGCAGAAAATGAACACAACTGGACTAGAGGAACAAAAAAATGTCACACTGACTGGGTAAACTTAAGACACCAGGAGACCGCCAAGTGCTGAGTGACAACAGTCACTGCAAATCACAGGAGGCCCTGCAGGGCCTGCTCAGGACACTATAGTCAGACCGGGCCCAGGGAAGAGACACACACGCTCAGCGTCTCACCAACACGTGTGCCACCTGGCACGCCCTCCCAGGCAGGGCACAGGCTGGCTTACAGCCGAACGCTGTAGGTCTCACCAGCCAAGTAGCCCCCTCTCCTTCCAGATTGTCCTTCCCCACGAGTCCCGAGCAGGACGTGGGTCTACTCAGGGACAACGTCTCCCCGTGTCCGGTATGACGAGGAATGGCTAGTTTCTAACTTTTTATCGTCCTCAGTGCTTTGGCCTTCATCGTAATAAGGGGAAAATGGGAGCTGGGGAAGGGAGGGGGCGGCCACAAAGGAAGGCTCCCAGAACTCGGGGGTCCTCACAGACGTGTCACTGGGCTGACCTACCACCATCTTCAGCTCCACACCCCGCCCCCAACTGGCACATTCACTGTTCCAGAAGGCCGAGGCTACCACCTCAGATTTCCCAGCACCCAATTCCATCACGAAAGCAAATGGTGATAGCAGGGCTGCAGCCTCTGCTACCATCACAGAAATCTGACAGTCTCTGGAACATTGGTGACCAGTTTAGGAAGAAAAATCAGCTCTTTGTTCTTCTGTCTTCTCTCTTCCTATTATGTAAACTTAGGCATTGGGCATGCAGGAACTTTCTATGCTGCCAGTGATGTTAAAACTCTGAAACACAAATTGAAGCAGGCGGCAAAAACAGTTTTTATGCTTAATTAGCTGTCACTTCCACATTAAGATATAGAACAAAACAACTATTTATACCAACAAGGGGAATAAAACCTCTAAAATAAATTCAGAAAATGAGAAAATGAATTAAGATCCACAGGGCCAAAATTTGGAACTGAACAGAAACCAACAGAAATGAACCAACTTTCTCTAAGTCAGTAACGGTGAAGACACTGGCCAGGTAAAATTACCAGACGCTGTCAGAAAATACAAAGTCCTGAAAAGCCAGCAGCTACAAGAGCTGGCTCTCCAGCCCCTCTCCTCATCCACGAATGCCTTGACATGGGATGAGTCAACGTGATGACAAGTGTAGGGGCTTTTGTTTTAGAACTATTTCTAAATAAATGCTGAAGTAAACAAAAGTTCGATCACAGCTCAGTTAAGAAAGTATTTCCAGTAAATGCTCCTTCACAGCTGGATGGCCGCTGGCTGCTTTCATATGCAACTGCCCCAGGCCAGAGGGGGAAATATCAAACTTTTGATTTGCTTAAGCAATAAAATAAATAACTGTAGAACATGCAAGAGGCTCCCTCTCCCCAGTGAAAGGGCGAGATGGTGGGATGACTGTAAAGCCACCTCTTCACCTGAACCAATTCCTGAAGTGCCACCCCTAAGAGGTCCCCGAGAACACAACTCAAGGAAAGGGGGTGAAAGCACAGTTACCGGTGTTAAGCCCAAAAGTTCCTTTCACCAGTTCCTGCACCTCCTTTTTCATCCTCTCAGATCAGATCATTCAAAAGGATTGGGAGCAGCAGGCTACCCACACACTCAGTGGGCACCCCACAGGGCCCTCAACCCAGTTCCCATGTGCCCAGAGACATTTGTTCCTGTTACTGGGAGCACCCACAACACCAGAGGACAGAAATCTGAGCGACACTTGGCACTCTCTTTAAACAAACAACCACAGAGTTTCCCAAAACCAGACCCTTAACACTGAAGACCAAGAAACTAGATAGCACCTTCCTGCTGCAGAGGTGGAAGGCAGAGGTGGAAGAGAAATGATTCCACCCCTCCCCAAGGCCACAGGCAAGGAGAGGGTGCTGGGCAGACCCAGGAGTGAAGCACCAAGTGTGGCCAGATGCCTGGTGGGGAAAGGGAGCCCTGGCACTTCCCCGCGCAGTGAAGACAGGGCTTGGCAGCTGGAAGGGGAAAAGCACACCCCTGAGTTCCCCCAAGGGGCACTGGCTGGAGGCAGAAAGGGGAGCGGACACAACTGTCTCTACAATGGCTCGAGGGAGGGGAGATGGTAAAGTGAGAGGAGACCTGTGAGCAGCTGCACTCCCCTCTGCGGCAAAGCCCAGGGATCTGGAAGGGCCGGGGAGGAAGTATGTGAGGGGGAAAGAAAGCGGGTCAATGGAAAGAGCCCGACCCCAACCTAACCACCACATTCCTAGGTAAAAGGAGGGAGGGGAGGAGGGGAGCAGGGCAAGGGGGAGGCAGTCCCAGACTCCAGAAAACAGTAACCAATAAACCAACAGCCACCTAGTTACCCAGATCTCACAGGACCCCTTGGGATCAAACCCACTGGACCAAGAGGCGCAGTCCAAATCAGAGCCTGGAGAACCGGAGGCCTAAGTGCCTCTCCCAAGTGGAGGCCAGAGCAAAGCAAGCCTGTGGAGGACAAGCACGCACGCATGAGGAGCCAGATGGCGAGGGTGGGGAGCTGGGAAGGCGGCCTGGTGGGGTAAACAGAAAGAGAAGCCTGGTAGGATGGAAGGAAAGAAAAGGGGGAAAGAGGCTGAGTAAGAAAACTGGGAGCAGGTATCAAGGGGAGGGAGAACCTGAGAATGAGATGGTTCCAAAGGGGTATGACAGGACAGAGCATGGGAAGGGGGGGGCGGCAAAGGAGGGGGCACAAATGCCAGGAGATGAGAGGTTAAGAACTGAATCAAAAGGTCAGGGGAGAGGCCAGGTGGGAAACTTCAAACTTGAGGCAAGAGGGGTGCAGTCACAAGACTGGGGTCAAGAGGACTGCTCCAAGAGGGGAAGCGGAAGGAAAGTCCAAGTGGGCCCAAAAAAATAGGTGGGCGAGTGGACAGCTCCAGAGGGGCAGAGCTGGGAGGCGAAATAAAATGGATGGGGAAGAACAGAGCAAAGGGAGAAAAGAGCAGGTGCCAACGGGATCTGGGAGACCCGAAGATGCAGGGATGGGAAGGGAAAGGTGATGCCGCAGATATATCCATGGCTTAGTGAGGCAAGGGCGAAGCTAAGAAAGACCAGAGGAGAGGAGAGAACTTGGCGCACAGGAGGCAGAAAGCAGGTCTCGAGCAAAGACCTGAAGGGGAGACAGGTCAAAGGAAAGGGGAGCAGGTGGATGGAACCGCTAAACTGTGCCAAAAAGGCGTGGGGGAAGAGGAGCCTCACGGAGAACGTGGGCAGCAATGAGGCTGCAGCCAGGCTGAGTTGGGGAGAGAGGTCAGAGCCTGAACGCAGAAAGGAGAGAGCTGCAGGTGGGGGGAGAGAAGGGGCCGCTTCACGCAGGCAGGGCCGGAGAGCGAGCAGGTGGGGGGTACCGAAAGATCTGAGATCGGGTTAAGGGGCAGAGCCCGCAGGCGGGAGGAAAGGTCTGGAAGAGAGGAAAGAGTCTGAATGGCAAACGGAACAAGATTAAGCAGGAAAGGAGACGAAGGCCAGTGCGTCTGAGTCCGGGAGAAGGTGGGGACTGAACTGCGGTATGAAAGAGTCAGAGAACCCAGCGGCGCCTGGTCGGCAGGGACAGAAAGGTGGGGCGCAGGGACAGAAAGGTGGGGCAGTCAGGACGCGGGGAGGTGGAATTCAGTCCAAGGAGAAGACCTGGGGGCAGCGGTGCCAAGAACAGGGTCTGGTGTGCTGGCCAAGGAGGTGAAGCCGCAGGTCCTAGAGGGACAGCTCCTGGGGGGTGCAACAGACGCTGGGAGAAGGGTTGATAGCGAAGGGTGAAAGGCGCCGGGGAGAGGTCCGAGCGGAGGCTGAGCACGCGATCGGGGAGAGGCAGAAGGATCACGAATCTGCAAGTGGGGGTCCAGAATGAAGGGATGCAGAAGGGTCATTGGGAAGGTGGATCCCATGAGCACTGCAGAGTCCAGGAGGGGCCAAGAACATTAAAGAGGGGCGGAGGGGGGGCACGCAGAGTGGCCGAAGGAGGGGGGTCCGAGGCAGGCACCGCGATCCCAACGGGTCGGGGGGGTGGGAGCAGATGCGGGGACTGCAGGGCTGAGGCGGGCCCCCCGGGCCGGGCCGTAACGCTAGGCGACTGGGCCGGCGGGGCCCGGGGGGC